>NW_027397082.1:21707739-21732555 GCF_003265705.2 Callorhinus ursinus | reverse complement strand
TTCCTGCCTGCTGGCTGGGTCCGCTGGTCCAGTTCCTGCCTGCTGGCGGGGGCCACCAAGCGAGGCAGTGAGGAGGGCGGGAGCTCATCCTGGACCCTCAGGAGTCGATTGGACCCAACCAGACAAAGGCCAAGTATTCTACCGAAGTAAAGCAGGGTGCCGAGGCTGGCCCCCTACAATCTGAAATATAAATACTGAAACCTGAAGAGGGTTCTTTCACCAGACTCCTTAAACAGGGGTGTCTGGGGAGGATTCCAGGACCACAGATTACCCCAGGTAAAAGCACCCTATCTTCCCAGAGGACCCATTTTTACTGGAAGATGTGTTAGGGGCAGGGGGCAAGAGGAGGTGTGGTAGGTAATTTAGCTGGTAAGAAATGGAAAATACACTTTTCATTTTGATAAATCTAGATAGATCACGGAGTTGAATGCAAAATTGTGCGCGCATCTTTTAGACAAAAGGCCTTTCAGACTTCCTGCTGGGTGAGATCCACAACCCCCACCCCCCGCACCCCGACCCCTGGGTGGGGGTGGGGGATAGGCTTTCTTCTGCTTTGAGACTACCTTGGCAGTCAAGTCTGACCAGGGCCGCTTTAGTATTTACGAAGCATTGTCTCGTGCACTGCCTCGTCGGGATAGCCAACATGTGTTCAAGCACTTTCTGTGAGCCAGGCACTATGCCCTTGATGACAAAGAAGTGGGTATTTTTATTTTCCCTGTAGTGGAGTTGAGGAAACAGGCCCAGAGAGAGGGAGTGATCCCTCCCCCTCAACAAGATTCTCATATGGCAAAGGAGGTTTAGGAGTGTGGGTGCTTTTCCTTGCTATGCTGAGCCTATTCCATTGTACCCTCCCCCACCTGTTCCCTATCAATAGCAATCCCACAGCCCTTGCTGCCACGTTCCTCCCCCGCCCAGAAGAGCTTTCCAGGCAGGAGGGACAGGTCCAGGGCAAACGGCGAGCCCAGCAAATGCAACTTGTGTCTGTGCCTTTTCTCCGGCATGCTCTGCACACATTTACAGATAAGGACATGAGCGCAGCACCAGCACCCCCAGGTCACAGGCAGAGCATCCGAGGCCTAAGCTGGGCTGGAGGAGTTCCGGTTCGGTGCATAGCCCAGGGGCTTCTGGGACGTGACCAATTCACTGCACAGTGCAGGATGGATGGGTCTCAGCCAGCATTTATCCAGGGCTCGTTAGGTGTGGGCTCTGTGTTAGGCCAGTGGGGGAACAAAGATGAATGAGTCCTTTTCTGCCTTCAAGGAGCTTACAATGCAGCAGGGAATTGATGCCGAACTCATGCGGAAAGAGATAGGGAGTAGGAACGGGCTGGGGAGACGTGGCCAGCAGGTGATGCCCCTCCTTCTTCATCAACTGTAGGGCAGGAGAGGTTTCCCTGGCTTGGTTACCGGGCACCTTCCCTCCTCTTCTCTATGTGGAACTCTCCCCTCTCTCTGCTCACTCACAGTCTTCCGGGAGCTCACCGTCTGTCACACGTTCCCCAGCAGGCACCACAACCAAAGCCACTGTGGCCTGTGTTCATAATCTGATCTACCTACATGGAGCTTTACAAACAATAACAGCACACATCGAGCCGCACCTGCACGTGCTGGGCACTGCTCCTGGACTTTTACTGCTCCGATTGTCCCTACAAGCCTGTGAGGCCAATACTTATGCCCATTTTAGAGATGAAAAGCTGAGGTTAAGTAAACAGCAAGCAAGGGGCAAAGCTGGGACAGACACTCAGGTACATTTTAGACAGCCATTCCACACAGAGTACCTCACTTGGGCCTCCTGATGACACCATGGTAGATGGAGACATTGGGACCCAGAATGAGCAAATATACTGCCAAGCTCAGCTGGTCTGTAGGCAAAGTAGAGACTAGAATCCAGATCTGACTCTTAGCCTGGTATTCTTTCCATTACATTTTGTTGCTGAAATTAGAAAATATTCCCTGTACATTTCCAGGAACACTGTGCCCAACCAGGCTTTACCTCCAAAGGGTCTTTTGCCCTTTCCTAATGGTGAAAACAGTCAGGACCAGGCACTGGTGAAACCAGAAAACTTGAAAGACTGCCTCCTGGTGGTATCCTGAGTGGTGGCAGCTGAACGGGGCCCAGGGCCTCAAGGGGTGGCTTTGAGGGTCCATGACAAAGCGTCCACAATAGTAGAAGTTGGAACTTACTGACCGCTGAGTGTATGCCAGGGGCTCTGCAAGCCCAGGCAACGCCTTCTGTCACTTCTTCCTCCCATTAGCCATGTGAGGTTGGTCCTATTAACAATCACTCCCATTTCAAAGATGAGGAAGCTGAGGCTCAGAGGTTAATAACCTGCTCAAGGTCCTGCTGCTGGTAAATCTTAAAGCTGGTATTCAAATCCAGCTCTGTCTGACCTCAGGGACTGCTTCACCTAGCCATTCCTTACCCTGCATCCCCTGCCTTACACCATCGGAACACTGCCTACCTACTTCCCTTGTTTCATACCACAGCCCCGGCACCCTGAGCTGTAGCCACTCTGACCTTCTCTCCATTCTTCAAGATCATCCTCGCGCTGGGCCTTTGCACGTGCTGTGCCCTCTGCATGGAATGTTCTCTCTGGTTTACCCATCACTTTTGATGGATTATGCAGGTCTCGACTCATCATGGTCACCTCCTCAAAGATGCTCTTCCAACCATCCAGCCAAAGTGCCCCCCGGTAAGCCCAGTTCCTCATTGATTTCCCACACTGCCTTCTCCGGCGCGACATCCTCTGAGATGATCTTGTTGATTTGTTCTTATGCTTGTTTGTTGTCTATATTCCCCCCTGGGAATGTCAGCTCTGTGGAGGCAGGCACCACTGCATCCCCAGTGCTTAATACAGTGCTCAAAAAATAGTTGCTCCACAAATATTTGCTGGCTGAATCACTGGAGGTGGCAGGGAGGAAAAGGCCCCTTCGACCAGTATATTATGCATTTAACTCAGAGGCCTTTTCACTTCTCCTGTGGTTTCCTGTCATCCCTGCCTCCTTCCTCTTTGGCCCCCTCCCCTATACATCCACCACCAGAAGTGAACTGCGGCCAGAGCTAGGACTCGGTTTAATTTGATAGGCAGAGTGGCACCTGGGTGGCTCAGTCGTTAAGCGTCTGCCTTCGGCTCAGGTCATGATCCCAGGGTCCTGGGATCGAGCCCCACATCGGGCTCCCTGCTCTTTGGGAAGACTGCTTCTCCCTCTCCCACTCCCCCTGCTTGTGTTCTCTCTCTCGCTGTGTCTCTCTCTCTGTCAAATAAATAAACACAATCTTTTTAAAAAAATTTGATAGGCAGAAAAATATTAGATGCAGTAAAGATAAGATGGCTTGCATTTTTGGTCCTCAGAATTTGATATAGTTAAAGTGTCTGGGTTTTTTGGTAGTGGTTGTTGTTAATTCTTATAATTAGCTTGTATCTTATAGATATTGCCCTTGGTCATTTAAAAAGAGGCTTAATTGGTCATTCAGGTTTGGAACCTATTCTGTTCTCCAACTTTATTACTTCCTCCACCACAGTCAGAACCTGGAAAGGTAGATTAGCATCTCAGGATTATAAACTGCCTGTTCTCACTCACCCACATTTGGACGTGCTCCAGAAAACAGGCTCTGGTTTGTGAATTTGAATTTAGAATCCTGCACTTGTAAGGAGAAGCCCAGACCCATACACAATTCCTAGAGTCTGCTGGAAATCTGAGCAGAGTACAGATGCTTACCCAGATGAATTTCTATCCAAAGATGTGAGTGGCCTTGGAGAGGAAAAACCACCATGGCTTATGGTCATTAGAGCTTCCTTGATGTAATTTCAGAGAAGAAGGAGAGCCACAAACCATGTTAAATAAAACCAGGAGACTTGAGGTCTGAGCCGACAGCCCCACTATGGTGATATGATGGCAGAGCCATATCGGGGGTGAGCATGGACTGGGAGGGGGCAACCTGACCTCTCCTCCTGGGCCCACCTCTGTCTCGCCCACAGTCCTTCCTTAATCTGAAAGATAAGACAGCGCTCTGGCTGGTCTTTCAGATTCCCGGTAGGTAGGTCTGACGTTCTAGGCCTTTATGGGGTGGGGGAAGCAGGAGAAAGTGTTGGCAGGAAAGGAAGCTAATGTCGACTGAATTCCTTCTCTATGTCGGGCACTGAACGGGTGCGGTGGTGTCACGTTCTCATGGTCTTTATTTTGCAGATGAAAAGAAACAAAAAAAGGAAGTTAAGTGACATGCCTAAAGTCACATAGTTGGAAAGTGATGGGGATCCACCACAAAGCATCTGGCACTTACGCACTATCTCCACCTGATGCTCCAGAATATTTAATTCCTAGAAGTGGTACTCACCTCCGAAGGAGCACTGCTCTGGTTCGCACAGTGACCAGGGGAAAGGAGAGCACAGCTGGGGTTGTCAGATTTCTTGGGTTTTTTTCAACACCATTCTCTGGCTCCTAATTAGGCAGCTGAGGGGTGAAAAGCTAAAGTGAATATAAGTAATGAGCGGCAGACCTTGTGTCACAGGCCGACCCTGGATACAGAACCCAGAATGATTCTGTAATTACACCAGCCAGTGTTTATTGAGGGTCTCTGATGTGCCGGGCACGATAGCCCAGCAGCAACTGAGGGCTCACTATACACTAGGCAGATGAATGGGCTTGGCGGTATATTTCCTATGAGGGGAGTCAGATGACTCTCCCTACTTTGCTTGTTGAGGAGGTTGGGTCTCAGCTTCTGAGAGATAAAGCGCGGACCCCAAGGTCAAACCACCAGGATTACCTGTTTCTGCTTCTAGATGGTGCAGGAGGAAACTCGCCAGGAAAGTGAAGGAGCTGTATTTTCTGAATGAAAAATTGGGGCACATGGTTTGATGTTTTGAATGGTCATGGAGCAGGCCCTTGGAAAAATCCAGGAACAGTTGCCATCACCATGGTTCTTAGCACAGTCCCCTACCTTTTGGTATGCCCTCTGCTCTATGTCGCCCACACCACTCTCTGGCTGCCCAAAGCCCTCCCACAGAGACTCATCACTCTGGCTTCCCTCCTCCAAAGAATCCTATGCTCCAGAATTATGACTCCTTTAATTAATTACTTAATTTTTAGATTTATTTATTTATTTGAGAGAGTGAGAGAGCACGCATGAGCGGGGCTGGGGTGGGGTGGTGGAAGGGGCAGAGGGAGAGGAAGAAGCAGACTCTGCTGAGCAGGCTCCATCCCAGGACCCTGGGATCATGACCTGAGCTAAGGCAGACGCTTAACCAACTGAGCCACCCAGGTGCCCTAGAATTATGACTTCTTTTCAATATACAACCAAACTGACCATTCTTGGACTAAGCACCCCCCTCCCCCACCATTTGGGGGGGCTAGAAGAAAATGATGGGTATAATTCATACTAAGATGTGAGTGACTAATAAGCCACCCATTGCTAGCAGGTGTTTGTCCTTTTAAAGAGAAGCTAGTTCATCCACCAGATATCTCTCTCTACTGGGATCCTAGCTGCCTGGCACTCCAGGCTCTGTGGGGGCAGGCTCATGGGGGGTAGGTGGAGAGAGAGACTACCCTTCCCAAGGGGCTATTTTTTGAATGGAGATGTTTGTCTACCTTTCTGACCTCTGAATAGAGGGCAGTGGCACAGGGAGAGCTCTTGGAAAATCCAAAAGCTACCACTGGCATTGTCTCATCTTTCTAGACCTTCTCTTCGGTGAGAAACCATTTTAATAAGACTGTAATTTTGTTATGGAATTTTGTAATTAAATATCCTTAAAAGAAATGAGGTTGCAGGTGTCTGTCTCCCAATTTATCATAGATTTAATGCCCCAAGGTATACAGTGTTTAATCAAGAATGTATCCCCGTTGTAACTCCATGTAGGCCTTAGAGATAGGAAGCGCTCTGAATTTATCATGAGGGTTACTTCCTGTTCTTGAGATGTTATTCTGTTTACCAAGTTGCAAAATAAATGGTGGCTTCTTAGTGAGAAATAACAAGCTCTCCCTCATCCCTGCATTCATGCCAGTCCCATGTGCCTCTAATCCTCAGAGGTATATCTATCCATCAGCTCTCCATAGAATAAAGGTTCAGAATTGGCTTCTTCTTTTAAGGAGCAGACGCACTCCCCCTGCTGGCTAAGGCCACCCACTACACCTGTGTCCTGCAAAATCACAACACTTTGGACTTCATTCAAATCACAGAACGAGCACCTACTATGTGCCAGGTGCAGTGCTAAGGGATATAAAAATGAGAAGGACCCCTGTCCTCAAAGAGCTTAGAGTCTCATTAGAGAGACAAAATGTGCCTATATATTATACATAATATATACAACAATTGCAATATCAGAGAAGCAAGAAATTACTTCTGTCTACAGAGATAAGGGAGGCTCCAAGGTGGTGATAAGCATCTTACTTGCATCTTGAGAAAGCAGTTGGATTTCAGGAAATGAAGAGGGGAGAATGGTCAGTGTAAGGAGTCCTAGAATGTTAGTGGTGAAAGAGACCTAAGGAATCAGGTACTTTAACCTCCTCCTTCATAAGCCAGGGAAAAGGAGCTCAGAGAGGCCACATGCCCTAGATGTGAGAGACATGCCCTGGAACAGAGACTGGAACCCACCTCTTCTCCCTCTGACTCCAGGCTCACCAAGAATTCCAGGTGGCGGGAGGAATGAAAGATGGGGGTGGGAAGTGCCAGATATGTCAGGGAAATGGAGAAAGGAGTCTGAGCCGCCACCACAAGAAATCCAATCCCATTTACTGAGGAAGCGAAATAGTCTGGTTAATTTAATTTCCCAATTAGATGGAAGTTCAGCAGAAAGGCTGCATTGTTAGAAATGTTAATTTTTTAAAAAATTTCCTAAAATGTTTTATTTCACTTTGCTTCCTTAGCAAGCCAAATAAATGTAACGGATCATTCATTGATAATTTTGGATTGTTCAGTACCTCACAGTATTTTAGATGTAGACAACATGCAAGCTTATAGGTATAGACCCTTGGAGGGCTCTTTAGATTCTTTTTCTTTTTTAGAAAGAATCTTTTTTTTTTAAAGATTTTATTTATTTTATTTGAGAGAGAGAGAATGAGATAGAGAGAGAGCATAAGAGGGGTTTGGGTCAGAGGGAGAAGCAGACTCCCCGCTGAGCAGGGAGCCTGATGCAGGACTCGATCCCGGGACTCCAGGATCATGACCTGAGCCGAAGGCAGCTGCTGAACCAACTGAGCCACCCAGACGCCCCCCCCCTTTTTTTTTTAATTCTTTCAAGACAGTATACTTGCCTGCCATTTGTCTCCTCATCATTAGCCATAGTATTTAGATTTATTTATCAGGGAGGGGGAGTTTAGTACAGAAAAAATGTGATGAGGTGAGGGTTATGTCTGACTTTTCTCTGGCTAACTGAGGTTTTGCTGGGTTATTTAGGTGGTCCCTCTTGAGCCCCCTCCCACAGCTCTGCCCTCACCGTTGCAGGGCTGTGCTGAGCAGTGGGGCTTCTGTGAGGAGCCCTGTAGAATTCCTGTACGTGCTTTGGAAAGGAACAGGTGGGACATTCCATTGAGGATACTGGCTGGCTCCTACCCAAACTCTCCCCACTAGGACACCCCTGAAAAGTTATGAGCAGTGGCCTTGTCTAAATGGGGGCCCTGTGGGATTTGGCTCCAGCCTGGGTGTGGCAGCCAAGCCTCCCAGATGACCCTCAAATGATCACCCTGTGTGGTTCCCTCCTATGTTACACCAGAATTGAACTGTACAACCAGGGTGCCTGGGTGGCTCAGGCAGTTAAGCGTCTGCCTGCAGCTCAGGTTATGATCTCAGGGTCCTGGGATAGAGCCCTGCGTCAGGTTCCCTGCTCAGTGTGGAGTCTGCTTCTCCCTCTCCCTCTGCTGCTCCCCCTGCTTGTACTCTCTCCATTTCTCTCTCTCAAATAAACAAATAAAATCTTAAAAAGAAAAAAAGAATTGATCGTACAACCAATTAAATAGTTGATAGTATCTCACTTCCCGGTTGGGTTATAAAAAGGCATTATGGCTTCTATCTTGGTGAGTCTTTTCCTCTCTCAGATCCCTTGCTCTGGGGGAAGTCAGCAGCTATGGTGTGAGCCGCTCTTGGGGAGGTCCATGAGGCAGGGCACTGAGGCCTCTAGCCAACAACCACATGAATGAGCCTAGCAACAGAGCCTCCAGCCCCAGTCAGACCTTCAGATGATGGCCACGCCGGCTTACATCTTAACCGCAACCTTATGAGAGAGAGCCTGGGCCAGAACTATTTAGATTCCTGACCCTCAGAAAGTGAGTGAGATAATAAATATTTGTTGCTTTACGTTGCTGAAATTGAGGCTAGTTTATTGTACAACAGCGGATAACTAATACACCAAGCTAGTGACCTCCCTAGGCTGGGGAACTTGGGCACTGCTCTCTCTTGGCTCCAGGTAGCCAAAGGTCATCTTGACATCCTGGAATCTTAAATCCAGAAGGGGCCTTGGAGCTGAGCTAGTCTCGTCCCTCATTTTACAGATGGAAAAAAAGGGCCAGCAAGGAAGAGACTTTGTGTGGAGCCATGCTGAGGCCAAAGCTTCAATCTCCTAATTTGGGGTTCAGTCTTTTCCCCCATATTCCCATTTCCAGGACCTAGTCAGCTTCTCTGTTCACTGCTTCATCCACCAAATATTTATTATGTACTAGGTGCTGTGTTAGGCCCTGGGGCATTGTAGGGACTCACAGCATATGTCAAAGTTATATATGAATAACACATAGTTATGATAATGGGTACATGGTGAATGAATGAATGGATGCATGAAAAAGACTGGAGTACAATCAGGAGACTCATGTGCTAGTCCTCTCTTTGCCACAGATGCCCTGGGTTTCCTTTGTCATTCTCTGTAAATGAAGGTTCAGGCTGGTGTGCAATACAAAGACTTAGATTAATACATAGAATCTTAGACTTTTAGAACTAGACAGGATTTTGGCAGGCAAGTGATGCTGAAATTTTAGAATGATAGTGTGTCCCTTTGAAAATGGAAGAGTCTCGGGGCTCCTTAAGCCACAGGCACAAAACCTTCTGCGTACAAATTCTAGGTAATTCTCTGAACATTTGAAGTCCATCTGTGGACTTCCTAGGGATCCATAAGCCAAGCATCCCTGATCCGATCTAACCTCCTGTTATTTTAGGTGAGAAAACTGAGGCCCAGGGAAGGGAAGTTACTTGCCTTACATCACACAGCAATTTAGTAGCAAAGCCCATGCTTGAACTCCTGACATCTGGTCCAGCGCTCTTTCCACACAGAACCCTGTCTTACGGGAAGCAGGCAGGTCATGAGGAAAGTATAGAAGAACTTCAGGAAATCACACACACATACTTATTTTCTGTTAATATCTCTTGGGGACAGGCAGAGCGGCTTAAATGATCAACTCTGTCTCCAGCACTGGGCTGAAAGGCATCAGCAGATGCTTCCTAAAACTGTGCCATTGGAAAGCACGAGAGCCGGGACTGGCAGGCGTGGGGAATGTGGAGAGTGGGGGACCGTGGAGCAAAGTCTTGTGTCGTGGGTGCTCAGTTGTGAAGCCCCAGGGACAGTCAGCTCCGCCCTGCCCACTGGCTGGTCCCAGGCGCTCAGGGGCACTTCTGCTGTGGAGCAGACAGTCCACATTTACACAGGACCTGGTTTCTCCCTCTCACATTAACAAGTAGCTCAGCACAGTATCAAAGAGCCCTGGTGCTAGCCTGCCTGGGTGCAGAGTCCTGTTTTGCTACTCTTTTTACTCTGCCATCTTGGGCTATTGGCTAAGCTTTCTTTCCGATCTGTAAAATGGGACCATGATAGCCCTTACACCACAGGCTTATCGTGAGGGTTCAGTGAGTCTGTTTGGTAAAGCGCTTAGAACAGAGCCCAGCATATAAGAAGTGCCAGGTAAATGTATGATAAGTAAGGGCATAAAATCCACACTTCTTCGGGCATCGGTTTTCTCTGTGGGGTCCTTCAGAACAGAGGCCACTAAACTTTAAAATAGGGCCACATAAAAAAATCAGCTTCACTGAGGTACAAATTGCCTACAACCACATGTATGTATTGCAAGCATACATTTAGATGGATGAGTTTTGGCACGTTTATATACTTGTGTGACCACCACCATAATCAGGATATAGAACGTTTCCATCACGCCTCATCCCAGTCAATCTCCCTTTACCTCCAGCCCCAGATAACCATGATCTTTGCCACCAAAGGTTATGATGACACATCTCTTATCAGTAAGCAGGTGTTGAGCTGCCAAAATATACGTATGTCTCCCAATATATGGATGCATTTACTTACATATCACACATGTCTTGTTGTCAGCATATATTGTACACACTAGGAAAGCTTATTTTCTGTTTTATTTTTTATTTTTTTTAAAGATTTATTTATTTATTTTAGAGAGACAGAGAGAGCAGTGGGCAGGGCAGAGGGAGAGGGAATCCTTAAGCAGGCCCCCCCACTAAGCGTGGAGCCTGACACGGGGCTACATCTCAGGACCCTGAGATCATGACCTGAGCTAAAATCAAGAGCCGGACACTCAACCAACTAAGCCACCCAGGTGCCCCACTTTCTGTTTTATTTTTTAGATTAAGAATGAGAGAAATTATTAAGCAAATGGACAAAATTTGAACAATTGGTGAATCTGGGTAAAGGGGATGTGAGTTTTTTTACAAAGTTCTTGAGACCTTTTTGTAAATTTGACATTATATCAAAATAAGAAGTGATAACAAATAAAATAAACTTTAGTGGCTGTAGATGGAACCACTGTTTGGTACCTGGAGCATGGGTCTGCCTCAGAAGCCCCTGGAGAGTTCACTAAGGCTGCTGGAGCCCGGGGCCTCACCTGGCTGGAAAGAATCCAAAGCTCCAAGAATGAGGCCTGGGGCACCTGCCTGGCACCTAGTGAGGGGGCCAGCTTCCTCGGGGCTATGGGGCCTTTGTCCACACCAGCCTTTGGGGTAAAATGGGCCAAACCTGAGTTTGGCAGGCAAAGACCTGGCTCAAATTGGCAGGGCAGATGTGTCTGTGAAAATTCTTTGTATCCATAGAGCCCTGTATATGTATAAGGGCTTAAAGCAACCACAACCCGTAGGAACGAGGCAGCTTACAAGTGCCTAAGTATAGAATTATTATAGAAATGTAAAATAAAGCATCAGTTGGTTATTACACGACCATGATCTCTTCAGCCAACACTGTACGGGTCTGCTCAGGCTGCCTAAGGAAAATTCCACAGACCGGGGGGCTTAAGCCACAGAAATTTATTTCTGGAGTTTCGGAGGCTGGGAAGTCCAAGAGCAAGGTTCTGGCTGCCTTGGTTTCTGGCTTGCAGACGGCGGCCTTCTGGCTGTATTCTCACATGGCCTTCGTTCCGTGTGTATGTGGGGAGTGGGGAGCTCTGGTGTCTCCTCCTTTTATAAGGATGCCAATCCCATCAGGTTGGGGTCTCACTCTTATGACTACACTTTATAACTTCTGTGAAGGCCTTATCTCCAAATACAGTCACACTGGGGTTAGGGCTTCAGTGTATGCATTTTGGGGGGACCATCTACCATCCAGCGTGACTACCACCATAATAGCCGTAACTATGTAACCAGTCCCTCCTGTTCACGGCTTTGGTCAAGCCTGCCCCCTCTCGGGACAGCTCCCCACCCCCCACAAGTCGTTCTCCCATCTTTATTCCGTTTCACTGCCTTGCCCCCTTTCTTCTGATTCTTAGGTTGTTGCTTGCTGCTGCTTCCCTGGGAGTGTTCTGTGTCTTTGCGCATGCTTTCCCTCTGCTGCTTGCCTTGGTCAAGGGAAACTTGGCTTTTATAGGAGCTGGATCTACAAGTCCAGAAAAGGAATTCCCTAGAACCCTCCCATACCGGCAGCCTATCCCCCTTAATCCCCCCCAGCCTCCCCCTTCTCTGATTGTCGTGACGATGGCCATCTCGGCCTCCAGCAACCCACTGGCTGCAGGAAGGGGTGCACGGGGAGCTCACAAAGATTAATGAAGCTGCCGGTCCTCCTGGAGGTCGCAGTCACCCTGAGTCGAGTTGTGCCCCAGAGCCCTGTGCTGGCCTCTTCCTGTCGCCGGGACATCATTAGAAATGTTAATTATTAATTATCACTGAAAGCTCTTTTTGCTGCATTGCTGTTCTCAAGGGCTCTTACTATCTCTCTTGTCCCCCCTTTCTCTCTGTAACTGGATCCTCGTTCCTGGGTCTCCTGTTTTTCTTTTAGTCCTTTTCCTCTGATCACCTCTCACCTGCAGGCTGGCAAGTTGGGGTATCCTGGGGCAAGGGGCAGCCAGGGAGAGGTGACTGGGCACATCCTTTGACTGTGTCATTCTGGCCAGAGCACCCACTTCCTTCTTTCAAAGGATTGAGGTCTCAAGGACATAGACACTGGGCAGAACCTGGGGAAGAATTGGGTTCTGAAGTTGTGAAATATTTTTGATGCTTCTGAGAAACTCCCGTTTCTTCCTTCCCCTCTGTCCTTTCAGCTTGGGTGCCAAGGCCCCGTGTTGTTGGCAAACTTGGGGATCCACCTAAAGAGACATAATCTGAAGGAATCCCTGGGAGCATCTCTCCATCAAAAATGTCTCCGTCACCCTGTTATGGTGCCACACTTCTATCCCCGGGGAGGCAGCCTGGTGAAGGGAGAGATTGCTGGAGAAATCAGGTGGCAGCTCAAGGCCCAGAGTTGTCACTACCTGCCCTAAGAGCGTGGGTCACCTCTTTTCACTTTGGACCACATTGTTTAGTGAAAAGAACAGAGTTTTGCCCTTAGGAGACTTGGGTTTGAATCCCTGCTCTGCCGTGTACATGCTGTGTGGCCTCGGACAACTTAAATGACTCCTCTGAGCCTCGTTATTAAAACATGGCAATGATCTTTTCATCTCTGGGTTACTGGGGAATTTAATGAGATCATGACCTCTAGTTCTGAGCCTGCCATATTGAGGGGCTTAATAAATGTGCATGTCTTATGTATAAAAAAGAGATGAAAACACCTGCCCTTCCTATGGGGCAGAACTGGGAGTGTTGAATTTCTGAGTACCTGCTCTGTGCTGGTCATCCTCTTATATGCTTTACACATATTAAGTAAATTACTCCTCATAGCAACTGTCACAAAGTTATTATTGGTATTATCCCTACTTATGAAGAAGGCAAGTCAGATAAAGAAAAGTTAGATAACTTGCCTGAGGTCATGTGCTAATAAAGTAGAAAAGCTGGGAAGTCTTTGGGACAGTTTAGGGACTACAACTGTGTTGTCCAATAACGTAGCCATTTGCCAGATAGGGTCACTGAGCTCTTGATATGTGGCTAGTCTGAACTGAGGTGTACTTTAATTGTAAATTATAACCCTGATTTAAAAGACGGTATAAAAGAGAGGGGGAGGGGCGCCTGGGTGGCTCAGTCATTAGGCGTCTGCCTTTGGCTCAAGTCATGATCCCAGGGTCCTGGGATCGAGCCCCGCATCAGGCTCCCTACTCAGCGGGGAGTCTGCTTCTCCCTCTCCCACTCCCCCTGCTTGTGTTCCTGCTCTCGCTGTCTCTTTCTCTGTCAAATAAATAAATAAAATCTTCAAAAAAAAAAAAGAGAGAGGGGGATTGGAAAACGGGTCATTCATAATTTTTTATATTGATTCCATGTTAAGATGGTTATATTTTTGGATATACATTGATTTAAATTAAAAAATGTTATTAAAATTAACTTTACCTATTTCTTTTCCCTATTTTGAATGTGGCTACTAGAAAATCTTAAATGACATAAGAGGCTCGCATAATGTTTCTAGCGGACTGCATGACCTACGACCCCCTGCTTGTAACCATATCGTCCCTAGCAATGAGGATTTGTAAATATTAAAGTGCTAGGTTATGACAGGATAGGAATGTCCGCGCCAGCTCCTAAATGCAAGTTCATAGGTTTTTGCCAATACGAGGAGTCCTTTTATTAGGGTGCGGGCATTTTTTGAGAGAAGGGCTTCTCCAGGGCGGTCAAGGAGTGGCTTACCAGAAATGGAGTCTTTGACCTTGAGTCTTTACCCACCTCCCTGCCACCCAAACTGGAGAGAGAAGGGAAAGGAAAGGAAGCTTGTCTGAGACAAATTTTTGCTCCCCTGGTCTGCCCCAGGGTGGGGTGGGGACTCACCTCTAGTTCAGCAGCACCTCAGCCAACTGCTTAGGGCTCCCGGCAGTGGGTGAGGGAGGCAGCGCTCCTGGGGCTGCCCTCCTCATGGTAAGCGTGGACCGCTGTCCCATAGCTTCTCTGGCAGACCTCTGTGTGCGAGCCTCCAGTGATAGGAAGCTCAGTGGCCCTCTCTGCCCCACAGCTGGATACGTCTACTTGTTAGAAAACTTCTTTTTATTGAACCTCCCTTTACAGGGTGCTTCAATTCCATAAATCACTCTGGCTTCTATCTTCTGGAACTGTGCTCCTCAAAATTCCAGGAAATATGGCAGGGAGTTCAGTGCCCTCCAAGACCTGCTGGGTCCAGATCTCCATGGGTAGGGTCCAAGGATTTGCATCTCTCTTGTCTCTTTCTCCCCCTCTCCACTTTCTCTCTCGGTCTCTCTGTCTCTCTCTCTCGTCTCTCTCTCATGCACGCATGCACACACACTCAGTATTATAAGAACCAGACCCGCAGGCAGGGGCTCTCAGCTGGGTGTCACAGTGCCCAACAGTGTGAACAGTTGTGACATATGCTGCCAGTAATTTTTCCTAAAAATAAAGTGGAAAAACTTGCAAACTATTTACTTCTTAAATTTAATTGTGTGGATTCAAGGGTACTCCTATAATAGTGCTGCTTTTCCTCACTCATGTTCCTGGACACTTTCTTGACCAGAAGAGAAAAATGTGGTGTTAGTGCCATATGATAAACATGGTGCACACCCTCGCCCTCTCTCACCTCTGCCCGAGATGGTAGTAATTGAGGAGAGGGAAGTATGGGTCAACAACTATGCTAATACCGAGCACTTCCTCTGTGGCCAGCAATATGCTGAGAACTTTCTGTGTAGTATTGCGTCTGACGCTCACACTCATCCTTGGAGGTAAGGACCATTACTAGCTTCATTTACACAAATGAGAAAACTAAAAGGAGAGGTTGGGTAACTTGCTAAGGTCACCCAGCCGACAAACCAACCAACCAACCAACCAACCAACCAACCAACCAGAATAAGGTCTTGAACAGGTCTATAGGTCTGTCTACCTTGATAGACTTTAATTATTCCATGACTATTGGAGACAGCTGGGGAGATTCATATACTCCTTGCCCAGGGACCCAAATACGGGAATCCAGCCATGTTTCCATGAGAGGTGCCCAGAATTGCAGAGCAGAGAGAACAAGGCAAGGCAAAGGAACAGGTTATTACTCTTGGGACTTTGGCCCCAGTCACCAATGCAGGGTACCAGTGAGCCACATTGAACCCTTTGGACAACTCTTTTACCTCAATGAAGACAGCCTAGAACCAACGCCAGCTGAAAGGGATGCTCTGCCAGCTTCCATGCCAAAATGTCTTTTAATACTTCCACTCGAGGAAAAGCCATACTTGCCAGCAAGGAGTAGATGAGAGCACAAGAGACCAAGAGCATATTTGCACACTGTGGATTTATTTATTCCACATGTTGCTCAGTCTCTAACCCTACGAGGGGGCCCCAGTCAGCACCCATCTACTATCTACTGCCATCTATATCTATAGCACCCATCTACTGCTCATCAGGAGATGGGCAGTAGAATCTTCCTCCTGGGAGATAGGGAAGCAGGAAGAGAAGCTGTGATGGTTTCTTGACCACCAGACTCCTGCTGGAGGCCAACGAGTCACCATGACACATATGACTTTGACTGTGGGGGCAATGACAAGTTATTGTAAGTTCTTTACTTTTCTGCAACTGTGGTGGTGGGAGTGGGTGTCTAAAAATGAGGGTCTGCCGAAGGGGTACGTGTACCCCAATGTTTATAGCAGCAATGTCCACAATAGCCAAACTGTGGAAAGAGCCAAATGCCCATCGACAGATGAATGGATAAAGAAGATGTGGTATATATACACAATGGAATATTATGCAGCCATCAAAAGGAATGAGATCTTGCCATTTGCAACGACGTGGATGGAACTGGAGGGTGTTATGCTGAGTGAAATAAGTCAATCAGAGAAAGACATGTATCATATGACCTCACTGATATGAGGAATTCTTAATCTCAGGAAACAAACTGAGTGTTACTGGAGTGGTGGGGGGTGGAAGGGATGGGGTGGCTGGGGGATAGACATTGGGGAGGGTATGTGCTACGGTGAGCGCTGTGAATTGTGCAAGACTGTTGAATCACAGATCTGTACTTCTGAAACAAATAATGCAACATATTTTAAGAAAAAAGAAAAAGAAGAAGATAACAGGAGAGGAAGAAAAGGGGAGTATGTCAGAGGGGGAGACGAACCATGAGAGATGATGGACTCTGAAAAACAAACTGAGGGTTCTAGAGGGGAGGGGGGTAGGGGGATGGGTTAGCCTGGTGATGGGTATTGAGGAGGGCACGTTCTGCGTGGAGCACTGGGTGTTATGAACAAACAATGAATCATGGAACACTGCATCAAAAACTAATGATGTAATATATGGTGATTTACATAACAATAAAAAAATTAAAAAAATAAAAATGAGGGTCTGCCCTGGGAATGTGTTGGACATGTGAATGTGATTTGTCCCATGGATCCTGGCAGATCAATGTTGTGAATGGCTGGTCTAGAGGTAGCCAGTGAGGGAGTCTGCTCCAGCTTCCACATGACGACCTGTCACAGGTTTGAAGCAGCACTCACATGCCTTTTGATTTGTCTCTTCTCCTGGACCAAAGTTTTCCACCTCCCTCAAGCCTTCCTTATGGACATGAGAGTCAGCTACTTCACCATCTGGCTGCCATTCTCAGGACGTGCTCCAATTTCTCAATGTCCTTCTTCCTCTGCAAGGCCCAGCTCTGAGCCTTGTGCTCTGGACAGGATTGATCAGTTCTGAGTCAATCAAGGCCATGTTATGATCTAGACCAGAGACACTCTACTTCCCTTAGTATAGCCAAGATTTTGTTCACTTTATGTATCATGTATCAACCACATAACACAGTTGGACCAGGCGGAGCTAGTGGCCAATTTACAGAATAACAAACAAATAGGTCATTTTCACGTGGACTGCTGCCAAACCAGGTCTACCCCATCCGGTACTTGTGCAATTAGTTTTTAACCTAAATGCAGGACTTTGCATTTCTCTCTTCTCATTCCATCATGTTGGTTTCAGCCCTGTATTCCTTCCTGTTGAGGTCATTTATTTCCATTCTGACATCTGTAGTGGTAACTATACTTCCCAGCTTTGTGTCTGCTGCAAACTTGATTAGAACACCTTGTATGTTGTCTTCTGAGTCACAGGTAACAATGCCAATGAGGTCAGCGCCAAGGACAGAGCTCTATGGCATGCCACTAGAGACCTCCTTTGGGTTGACACAGAAAAACTAATCAACATTCTTTGACTGTGGTTGCTCATCCAGCTATGACTCCACTTCCTGTTCTGTGACCCAATTCTCATTTCCCCAACACATCCTCAAGGGCACCAGGTAAAGCATTTGTCAAACGCCATGCTGAAATCAAGATGTATTGGGTCCATATCATTGCCTTGATCTGCTGCCTGAGCAAGTAGAATTGCCGCTGACACGCAATGGGCAAGATATGTACCTATCTCTGGGGTGGAAAAGGAAAATAAATGTATAAATGACTGAGAATATAGGGATTCACTGTGGAAAATATAGGGAAGCCCATTTAAAGTTGAAAGGTTAGTACATAAGCCTCTCCAACTAGCAAAGATTGCCCTATTCCCCCAAATGTTTATATTGTTTTAACAGTTTATCATGTATGGTAATTATTGCATGCATTTTCATCTCCCCCATGAAACTCTGAACTTTTTTCTTTTTCTTTTAGTCTTTTTTTTTTTTTTTTTTTTTGCTTAAGCCACTTTTATATCTCTTGTCAACAAATGTTTTCAAAAATATACACCTTAAGTCAGGGACTGTGTCTTAATCACTGCAAAATAATGTATGGAAAATCACCCAGTCCAGTGTCTGGCCCAGTGTAGGAGCTTAAAAAATAGTACCCTTTCTGTGCTCACAGCATATAGCGCCAGGGCCTTACACTCTGTAGGTGCTCAATAAATGTGTGAATGGATGCACACATGCCTGAATGGTTGTTCCACATCTCCCTGGCATTCAGACTGACATAGTAAGGGCATGGGGGCAAGGACACCAGGGGACCTGGTACCTGGGCATAAAGTTGAGCTGAGTCTAATCAGGGCCTGATTCATATCAACCAAACCAGGTTTACAAGAGGCTGACTGTTGAACCAGAGTGTAGCACATTAATTTACTCTGAGAACTACCATCTGACCCCACCTGGACGGGAGAGGCATATGCCTGGCTGGAGGATGTTGACGGAGTAGACTTGATTAGTTGTGGGGGAGGGAATGGGGGATCCCAGAGAAGGCAAGAGCAAGTACAGAGGATGAACTCCAGCAGCATCTGAGAGAGAGGTCAGGGCTCAAAGAGAAGTCAAGGTCACTTGGTCATCAGGTCTGAGGGGCAGGCCTGGGGCTCGGCATGGGAGAAAGGCAAGAGGACAGGTGCCAAGCAAGTACTAGAAAAATCAAGCAGCAGAAGTGGGCATGCTCTGAAAGGGTCCAGGACTTGGACTGCAAATGTGCCTAGGAAGCCTAGAGCTTACTGTTATTGGGGCCAACTGCATGGGACCTGGAGTGATGTGGCCTGGTTGAAAGACCCGGATCTGGGCAGACTGTTACAACAGTTAAGTGCATCTAAATACACAATTTGTCCTGCTCCATATTGAAGAAACACCCATGTATCTACATTATCCAAATGCTCCCTTTAAATACAATTCTTTCCTTTGTTAACCAGACAGCCCGTTATTACAAAAAGACTTGCTTCGTCCCTTACATGTCCAGGAGGGTCTTTGCACTCAGGCAGCCCTGGGTTCAAATCCCAGCTCTGCCATTTGTAGCTGTGTGATCTCAAGTACGTTACTCAGCATTTCTAAGCTTCCGTTTCCCCAACTACAAACTGGGAATAATGATTAACATCTACCTTATGATACTGTTGGGAAATTAGATTTGACATATCTAAAATGCCTGGCAGGCAGTTGTAGTAAACTGTAGCTATCGGTATTAACTCTGTGACCTCTCTGAGCCTCATTTCCATCATGAACGTGATGGCTGGAAGGACTGCGAGCACATGGGAAGGAAAACATTTCGTAAAGTGTGAAGTACTCAATAAATGTAAAAATTCTCATTAGTCACAGGTTGCTTAGGTAACTGAGTCTCTTCTGTATACCTTCCAAACCCAAAGACGTGCCCTGCATCAGGCTTCTCGGGGGAGTCTTCAGAGGGGACACTGTGATGCTTTCAAAGCTGTGTGCAAAATGTTGTGGGCACACACATCCTACAAATCCCTCTGGGGAGAATGCCTACAGCTTTAATTATATTTTCAAAGGGGTCCATAGTCCCCCAAAGGCTAGGAAACACTGCCCTGGGGTTTTGAAGCTGTAGGAAAGCTATAGTTGCCCAATATTGCTATAAAATCTGGAATTCCTTAGTGTGGTGAGAGAATAGAGTCAGTGCTGGGGACATCTGGGACAATTCCAGGTATGGGTCCATTTCCCTGGAGGTCTTTACCTCCAGCACCCAGGAATTCAAGGTCCTGCTCTTCCATACCCTGCTTATTTCTAGAAGCCCTGCACATGAGCTTGAGCTAGCTTTTCACTTAAATAGCCCTCCCCATTAGCAAAAGCCTTTCATGCCATTCCCAGAGTAATTCCAAACAAGCCTGTGAGATCATTTAGAATGATGACCCCCATTTTGTCAGTGGTGAAAAGGGCTCAGAGGCACTTGGGACAGTGGTCAATAGAGTTGATAAGCAGATTGAAATCAGCACTGTGGGTAGTCAGGACCAGAGACTGAGGATCTGAGTTGTAGACCAGGTTCTGACTCTATGTGGCTGATAGAACAGGCTAATTTAAGAGCTCTGACAACTACAGAGGCTTGGTGAGGAGGCAGAGGGCAGTTGTCAGGTGATGCATCTGGTCCTGGTCACTCTGCTTTCTGGTCCACCCTGAGGATAATGAAGTTGGGTTGCTGTCTGTCCACACCCGTGTAAGAAGATGCTATTATCTCCCTGCTCCTTTCTCCCCAAGGCTGTCAGACTTGGGGTGACTCCCCAGACCTCAGGAGTCTTGAGGAGGAGACTTAGACCACCACCATCACACTAGACATCGGGAAAGAACCCTCTCTTGCTCTCATCCTTCCTTTGCTTTGGGTGACCTTGTATCCCATAGAGCATCACGTTCCTAGACCCGAATTTGGATATTGAAGGGAATAAATGGTCTCCTCTGATACAAGGAAAGAGTGTCCCTGCACAGTCCAGCCTACTGAGATATGAGTTCAAAACCCCGCCTCATTGTGGCAATAACAGCCAACACGTAAGTATTTATGTAGTGTGGTACTGAAGTTTTGGAGCGAATATTTAGTACATTTAATTCTCCCAACAATCTAACAAGTAAATGCCATTATAATCCCTTTCTAAGAGAGAGGGATATTGAGGCATGAGTCAGGGAAGCAAATGACCTGCCTAAGGTCACACAGCTAGTAAGTGGTGGTGCCAGGTTTCAAACCCAGTAAGCTTGGCTCCACAGTTCATGTGCTTAACCACCATATTCCCTCTCTAAGGGGAAAGTACCTTTTCTGGCTCTGCCTCATTTGTGCACATATCTACGTTTGGGTCCTTGCTGGGAGGAGGAGTCCCTGGACCAAGGAAGAATGTATGAATTCCCGGTTTGAATGGTGTATCTGGCCTCAGTTTCCTCATTTGTAAAGTGGGGACTGTTCATGCCCTACTTTTCCCCACAATTATTGTGTGGATCAAATGAGCCCTGGTGCAAAGGCTTTGTAAACACTGAGCATTGCCCAATAAAAGGCATTGCCATTATCATTATTGGTTGAGCAGCTCGGAGTGTACCAGCTGCCTGGGGCGATGCGCAGCCTGTGATTCTGCTGGAGCTGGTGACTAGAGACCTCTCCACCTGCTTCTCTAAGGCTCAGCCTCCATCCCTCCTCCCCCCAGTTTTCCCTCAGAGGAATTTGGAGGAGGCATTTTGTTTTCCAGCCCAGAACTCAACCCAAATTCCAGGAGGAGAAGATGCGCCAAGACACTGACCTGTTTTGCCAATGCATTTGCCCAGGTGCCCTGGCCAGCTCCCAACCCTGGCTATCCATCATCATCAGCTCAAGCAGACACTTGCTTGCAGTTCCACCATCTCTGTTCTCATTTGCCCTCTATCCCAGCCTACCCCTCAGCACCAGTGTCTTCATGACTAGGTGCTGTCTTGCACTTCTGAGAAGACCGAACTCCAGGTCCTGGGATGTCGGGTACAGGAGAAAGGACTGAAGGAGAAAGAAGTGTGGCCTAAGTCATGTTTCTAAGATTGTCCCTTCCTGCCCACTTCCCACAATTGCAACAACAGATTCAAGTGGGCAGCTAGCCACCTGTTTGGCCGACAGATCTAATGGCAACATGAGGGAAGGCTCCAGCATTTGAAGAGGGCCCACCCTGTCCTCAGGCATGTCACTCCCTGAGCTGGTGGGCTTCTAGAGGGAGATGTGGTTCCTGGTTGGTTGAGGTTTGAGGGATGGAGAGAGAATTGGTTCAGTGAAGGAGGGGGTGTGGAGAGGAGGAAGCTGACAGTGGGCAGTAACTCTGGGAGTCAGGCTGGCTCAGAGTGGGGAATGTGAGGGCTGGGATTGTTGGGCTCCTGGTTTGCCCAACCGGGGTGGGGGTGGGGGTCCAAGCTACAGAGAGATGTGAGGGTATCTAAGCAGCACAAAGGAAGATTGGTGGGGACCTGCCTTGATAGAAATATAGATCTGTGGGGGTGCCTGTGTGGCTCAGTTGGTTAAGCGTCCAACACTTGATTTTGGTTGCAGTCATGATCTCAGGGTCATGAGATCCAGCCCTGCGTCGGGCTCTGTGCTGGGCATGTAGCCTGCTTAAGACTCTCTCTCTTCCTCTGCCCCTCCCCCAACCCACCCCTCTGCTCATGCTTTCTTTCTTTCTCTACAAGAAAGAAAGAAAGAAGGAAGGAAGGAAAGAAGGAAGGAAGGAAGGAAGGAAGGAAGGAAAGAAAGAAAGAAAGAAAGAAAGAAAGAAAGAAAGAAAGAAAGAAAGAAAGAAAGAAAGAAAGAAAAGAAAGAAAGAAAGAGAGAAAGAAAGAAAGAAAAAGAAAGAAAGAAATATAGATCTGGAAGTGGGATGGTACTGGGTGGATGTCCCATGAGCTCCTCATTTTACAGATGGGGAAACTGAGGCCCAAATAGATGAAATGTCTTGGCCAGGGTTGCATGGGTAGTGGCAGAGATAAAACTAGAACGAGGTTTCAGGTTAGACCTGGAATAACTCTCAGATCTGATGCTTCTTATCTGTGTGACATTGGACACCTACTTAACCCCCTGAACCTCAAGTGTCCCCACCCATAAAGCGGAGGTGATAATGTTGATCTCCCAGGGTTGTTCTGAGGTCTTGTCCTTTCCACTGCACATGCTGATCTTCCAGGTTTGGCAGCCTTGGCATGTGAGAGATCCAGGGGCTTGAAATATTCATAATCTGGGTTGTTTTAAGGGTAGGTTTTGGTGAGTGCTTCAGTAGCAGGGCAGATGCAGTGAGCAAGGAATGGGTCAGAGGAGCAAGAGGGGAACATGAGCCTTCCCCAGTCCCTGGTTACACTTTGCTGGTCTCACTCATTCTTCGGTGTCCCCCTCTGGCCACCATCTTGACGACTTTCCTTCCTGTGTCTCCTCTCACTTAGCAGTAAAAAGAAGTACATTTGTCATTACTTTCTGTTTGTAAGGAATAGTACACTATAGACCCTGATCTTAATTTTAAAATCCCATCTCTCTCTTTGTCAATTTATTCAATATTCATTTATTCAATACGTATTTATTGAGCATCTACTATGTGCCAGTCACTGTGCCAGTGACTGGGAATATAGCAGTGAGCAAAGCAGGTTAACTTCCCTGCTTAGGAGCCCATGTGGAACTTCTATTCTAGTGGGGTCATTACCCACCTCCAGCCACACGGCTCAATTAAGACATTTCTTTCTATTGTTATCATTTTTCTTCTTTGGCTGATATGTTTCTGTGAGTCTGTAGTCCTCCATATTGTAGAGCACTCCCCAACATGACTGAAATCCATTGCCTGGTATAATCAGACTTGGTGATAAATCAACATGTAAAGGAAAACAGGTTAAGTGGCAAAGCAAATAACTGCCCCCCCAACCAGTTCACACGCCCAACCATGCTGGTTTCCAGGACTTGAAGACCATTTCAGTTTGGCTAAATGAGCGGAGGTAGTTGGCTGTCCACAGAGCCCTCCCTTCTGCGGTCCTGCAATAATGGGGACAGGCATCCTGTGCTCCATGGTTAGGACAACACAGCTGGGTATGTGGGAGGGGCTCAGATTTGCTGAAGACATGTGGATAGATGGGTAAATGGGCAAATGAATAATCAGAGCTTCTTGGAGGTGTCGCGGTGAGAGCAGGACCAGGTACTCTAGTGATCAGCTTTAACTGGGGCATCTAGCCATGTCAGGGCTTTATCCAAGAGCAGATCTTATCTTTGGGGATGGGGCACACGGAGCACGGAGAGCGCGAGCCTTTTCTTCCTGCTGAGTCTCTTCCTCCTCAAAACCTGGTTGTTAGCCTTCCCCACAGGTGCTGAGGTGTACAAGATCCTCAGGAATGTCTGTGGGGAAGGGAGGGTCTTGCCGACCCAGAAATGCTTTTCTCAGGAACAAACACAGAACAAGTCAAAGGAAGGCTGTCACTGGTAAGTGCTGATAATCTGCTCAGGGAGATGAACTGGGGCCTCATCCCTCTGAGCAGGAGATTAAAGGCCTGAACTTGTGATTGCTGTTTGGCTGGGGACCTCTGCCGTACACCGACAGGGAGCCCCGAGAACACAGAGAACACAGCTGCCACTGGGGAAAGCCAGCGTGGGGGACCACCAGGGGCGGGCTGTTGAAAACAAATGGGGCAAAGAAACGAGATGCTATCGATTGGAGCTGATGTTTGCAGAACAGCCGGAAATGACTTCCTTGCCTTCACAACCGATAGGGAAACTGGAGTCAGTGAGCCTGGAACAGACCTTGCTGAACCCTGTGAAGGGTTGTCACGTCCCTAGCCCTTCTCTCCCTCCCAGAAATACCCACCCGTCAACCACCGCCCCCCCCCCACAACCTCTCAGAAATTGGAGCCGGAGAGATGCGCTAGGTGCTCCCAGCTGCCCTGCTCCTCCCTCCCCGCTCATACCCTCCGATGGCCTCCAGCACGAATGTGTTCCTCAGCCTCCCACCGGGCTGGTGGCTGCCACGGCCACATCTGGCCTCTGATCCCCGCCTTGCCTCCGTCAGCAAGGCTTCTGCCGTGCCTGTGTCTGGAGGTGGAGCAATGCCGCCCCCCTTATGTTAGCTGCAACAACGCTGGAGCTTGTGTGGCGGTGGTTTACCTAAAAGGAATGCCACTAGTAAATTAACCAAAACAAACCCAACAAAGGAAATACAAAAGCTTATAAATGGATGAGTTTGCAGAGCAGGGACCCTTCAACCCATGATGACTCAAGATTAGCTCAGTGAGCACCATCTGCTAGAAACCCAGGCCTCTGTTTCCTTCCCTTCCCTTCCCTTCCCTTCCCTTTCCCTCCCCTCCCCTCCCTTCCCCTCCCCTCCCCTTCCCTTCCCTTCCCTTCCCTTCCCTTCCCTTCCCTTCCCTTCCCTTCC
>NW_027397082.1:21696517-21707729 GCF_003265705.2 Callorhinus ursinus | reverse complement strand
CCCTTCCCTTCCCTTCCCTTCCCTTCCCTTCCCTTCCCTTCCCTTCCTTTCTTTTCTTTATTTTTCTCTTCTCCTCTTTCCTTTCCTTTTCTCTTCTGGCTCTTTTTTTCTTTCCTTCCTTCTTTTTTGCTTACCTCCAGCCTGTGTTAGTCTGGGTCTTCCAAGAGGCAGATGCCAAGACAGGATCGAAGGAGCATCAGTTTTACTGGGGGCAACACCTGTATGAGAGAAAATGGGGAGGGAGCTAAAAAAAAGAAAAAGGCTTGAGGAAGCAATGTAAGTCTGACTTTGAGTGCAGGAGGGAAGGTTGGGCGTGCCTGACTGCCCTGCAGTCTAAGGAAGGTTCAGCTAGGCTGTCGGGGTATCCTTGAGCCTGGGCTGGCTGTCTAAGGAGTCCGATGTTGCTCGGGCATGCGCCTCCCCTGAGCACATCCCTGCTGTGCTCATTCATCCACTGGGAGCAGGGCCTTTTGCTGTCAACTGGGTGATGGGTTTTAGAGCCTGGCACTGAGAGCCTTGGTCAATCCTGTCTTTGCACTTGGAGGTCTGTCAGGCACATTCTCATGGCCACCATGGTCCTGTCTGTTTTGGCATGCCTGAAGCTAAGTCACGGACGATTCTACCCTTCGATGGACTCTTCTTCTTCCTCTAGTCTTCCCCTAGATATCTACAGGGATTCCTTCACTTCTGCCTCTCTACAAGGCCTTCCCTGGCTACCCCGTCTAGAATTGCAACTCTGTCCAACACGCCCTTGCCTCCTTCCCTGCTTCATTTTTCTCCCTAGCTCTTATCACTCTCTAACCTACCATATAGTTCCCTTATTATTATTATTATTATTATTATTATTATTATTATTGTCTCTCATCCCTACTAGGATATGTTTCATGAGCGCAGGGATTTTTGTCCATCTTGTTCAGTGTTGTATCCCCAAAGCCAAAACAGTGCCTGACACTTAATGATATTTGTTGCATGAATGTAAGAATGACTATTTTTCAGAGTATCTGGGCTCAGAACTTGGGCTCAGCAGCTGTGTGAACCTTGGGAAAAGGGCTGCCTCTTTTAGAGTGTAAGAGCTTCACATCCCATTCGAGGAGCTGGAGAGATAGGTGATATGATCAGGTGTTAATAACAGGGGGTTTGGCTTTGAAAAGACTCAGGTATTGGTCCCAGCTCCATCACTTATGAGCTGTGTGACTTTGAGCAAGGCACATAACCTCTCTGAGCTGTAGCTCCCTCATGGGTGAAGTGAGGACAACAATCTACCACTGTCAGGATTGTTTTAAGCTTGAGAAGGTTCTGATTACTCCAACTAAGTCTTAAAGAAGACTTTCCTATTGAAGAGTCAGCATTCACTAATGGTTTATCAACAAGCATTTCTTTTTTGAGGGAGAACGTTAGCTCAGCCCACTTCCCATGGGTACCTTTCCTGCTCCCTCCCTCTATCACCTCCTCCCCCCGAATAGCAGTAAGATTTTGGAATTCCTCTGTCTCCATCATGACTAACAACCAGCATTTCCAATGGGGGAATTACTTGGCATACACTATTATATGGCTTACATAATTAGAGCTCTATAATGACAGGCACCACATATCTGGTTCCCTGCTCTATCCCCAGAGTCTGGAGCTGAGTGGGTGCTCAGTAAATATTTGCTAAATCATCATAGCCAGCTAGAAGGTTGGTATTTTCCTCCCTATTTTACAATATTGAGACCAAGGCTTGCCCACAGTCGCAGAGCAAGTAAGTGGTAGGGCCAAGACTTAACCTCGGATATGTCTGATTTCCAAACCTGAGCGTTTTCAGTTCCATGGTATTGTCTAAGGAAGAGGTTTCTTCTACATAATCCCCAGAGGAAGAGCCCAGGTTGCAGGCATGGATCCTGGATGGTCTCAGGACTCATGCAGCTGCCTGCTTATAGAAAGTCTCAGGGACTCCAGTTCAGTGCTGGGGAAGAGCATGGCCTCAAACACATAGTGCCGTTAGCCCATTGACTTTTATTGTTAGCACTTTTTTTTGCAGGTTGAGTGAATCATCCATAGTGGGCAGATAGACCTTTCTTGCTCTCTCTCTCTCTCTTTTTTTTAGCTGCTCCCGAATTCCTGACAACGTTGAGTCATTCCTTGGCAGGACATTGCCAATGTTGTGGCAGTTGGGACAATTGATGTAGGCCAAATGGCTTAGTTAGCTAACCTATAGGTTTTCTTTCAACATGGTACAGAGTTTAACCCTGTTCTAGGCAGTCTAGAAAGAGTGGTGGCAGTCCTTTAATCCTGGCAGAATGTTCTCAAAGTCTTGAGGGTAGGTGGAGGTAGCTGGAGGACAGAGGGGGTATATGTGTATATTGGCAAATGATGAAGTCTTTTAACAATTCAAGCTGGGCTGTTTGTGCTTGAAATAAACTTAGGCATGCACATAATACACAAACACCCTGTGAGAAAAACCCTGAGTCTTTGTTGTACAAACGGCTGTGTTTGCTTTTAAACGATGCAAAATTAAAGCAATGTTACATACGAGTCGAGTGTGGCATTAGCCAGGGTCAGCTCTTTGAGGGCCAGAGGAAGGGCTGCTGATGGGGTATGGTGTTGGAGAGGCACCTCAAAGGCTGTTCTTTCTCAAAGTACCCCCACCCCTCTTCTGTTTTGTGGGCTGTGATTTTCGACATTGGGTCACTGGTAGAGGGTATGGCATTGCGCCTTTCACGAAAGAGCAATGGTATGCATATGTGATGAGAGTGGTGACATATGAACATGCCAGTGCACAGTAATAACTTTGGTCATCTAGGTGTTGAGCCAGCTGAGCTGAAGGCCTGGAGAGGCTGGGAGAGCACAGGTGAGAAAACAGCGTGATGGGTACTTGTTGCTTTCACTTGCCCAGCATCTTTTTTCTAGACACAGGATCCTGATTTTCCTTTGAGAAATGATCCCTGTTCTAATCTTAGTCCATGGAATTTCACTGGCATGTGACCAAGGCTTAGCCAGTTGGAGCATTGCATCCCCTTGGCCACTGTAATGGATTCACGAAAAGGCATGTGGTTGGATCAAGCCAATGGGAGTCCTTCCCTTGACTTGTGTGGAGCTACTGGGACAGAGTTCTATTCTTGGGGGTTGCTGAGCTAGTAGGGTGTAAGCCTGGAGCATCTGGATAGGGGTGGAGGACATCATGCAGACAGAGGCGGTCTGAGAATAAATGCAGAGGAAGGCCGAGTGGAGAGAGGTGAGGTACACGTTCCTCCTCAGGACATCTGTAGAGGTCCTGGATCACATCATACCTGAAGTCATTGCAGTCATTACCGGTAAGCTTTTAAGTTCTTTGTTACAACAAACTAATAAATTCATCTCTCCCCAATCCTCTTGCCTTTCTTTTTTGCCTAAACTTGTCACCTAAAACTGAGTCTTGACTGTTATATTCTGCTTGTTTACTGCTCTTTCTCTCCCAACAAATTCTGAGCTTCCTGAAAGAAGGGGCTGTTTTCTCATTTATCTTTGCATCTTCGGTATCTGGCATAGTAGAGCTTCAGTACTGAGCTGTGGCAGCCAGAGAGAAAGGGGCTGAAAGAGTGCACTTGAAGCAACGTGGTCCTGGACAAGAAGATGATCTATCTCGCAGAAGCAGGCTGAAGAGATGTCTCTTTTCTGGGTCGTTGTGTAAGGGGCTTGGCAGGAAATACAAGAATGGATATGAGGAATAGAGTGGAGGTTGATCCAGGGAAGATCCCCAGTGATCAACAAGGAGGGGGTGGGTGCTGATGTTACATTCCAGAGACATAGAACCAAATGGGGCTTGGAAAGCCAGTAGAAGCAAGAATGCTTACCCAGAGGTCAAAGCTGGCAAACGGGAGGTAACTGGATGAATGTTGGAGACAGGAGTCAATACCTGTGGTTTGGCTTTTGATGGAGAGGTCAGCTGCATTCAGAGGGGGCAAGATGGGATGGGTAGGGATGGGAATATTGGGAGCCATCCTGGGAGGCTGGACCCAGAAAGGATTCCAGAGACAATATTTCCCATTTTCACCTTTCTTCTGGGACATTTTAATTTGTTGATAGAAGCTGTTGATGCCTCTCTTAGAATTCTGCCTGCTACAGAGGGGAGTGAAATTATGGGCTTTAAAAGCATTTCAGTATATCGTGGATTATATAATTTTACATGGGTCCAGACTGCAGTCCCTGTCCAGGCGTCCTCGCTTCCAAAGTAAATCTAACTGCTTTTCATTCCCATTCACCAACCAGAAGAGACCATGTTATGTTTCAAACGAGCTCAGGACACCTGATGTCCAAACACTGCTGAGCCAGGGGCCACTTTTTCTTCCATTATCAGACTTCTTGAATCTGTTCTCAAGTCTCTATCTCTGGATGCAGTTCTCCTGAGCAGAGGCAGGGGAAGGTGTCTCACTGGTTGAGGTAGGCTGAACACGGAGTAAGCCTGAGTTTCCAGTGTAGGTGTGGGTGACAGACAGCAACCAGCAATCAATGGTTGTCCTGTTTAGAATTCCCAACCACATTCCATAGGAAATTTTCTTCTGTCTCCTTCCTTCTCCATTCTATGACTCTGCCAAATCCTTACTCTGGCACCAATTAGAAGCTGTGTGGCAAAAAGTGAGTCAGCATAGTCTTCTTTTCCCCTGTTCGGCTCTTGGGGTTCCTGGCTCTTAGGTTGCCCTCTCCATGGGGTCACCATGGAAAGGGCTACGTGGCAGATTCAGAGGGTGTCGCTGATGAGCCAGGAGACCTGGATTCTAATTCCAGCTCTTCCAGACCTTCATTCCTTGGCCTTGGGAAGGAGTCTTCCCTCTGAGCTTCAGTGGCTTATTGATTCTGTAGTTCTGGAAATTGATAAAGTGAAACCCTTCTCCTCCCCCACCTCTGACCCCTGCTTCCACCTCTCTCTCTCTCTCTCTTTTCCTGTCTCTCTCTCTCCCTCCCTTCTGGGAAGTCTGGGCACTTGGCCTCTGTGTCTGGGTCTTGCCATGTGAGATGCTTATAGTCTCTTTGGCCTGACCCCTGCTCTTAATACACACCCTCTCAGCCACACCTTCCAGTATGTGCCTGGATTTGTCAGTTGGGAAATCTAAAGTTGGCAATAACGTTAGAGGAGACCAAAATATTGGGCCACCAGAGACCAACAGGGGTTTCAATAAATGAAACTTCAACATTTAAAAGATTCAAGTCCAATTCCCTCAGAAAAGTTCCTGAAAATAAAGATTATCCACTTAAACACCCGAAGATAGCATTTACGAAAAAGGCACTTTGCAGGGAAATCAATCTTAATGTTGCCTTTCACAATTCCAAATCCCTTGTGCTCTATTAAGAAGTAGTCCTTTAACCTTTTCTTGGGCCTCTATTCACCAACAGCACCCTCCTCAGGTGGACCCGCTTCTGCTTGGGGCTTTTCTTCTTTTCTGTAATGACAGTTAAAGGAAAACTGGAGAATTAGCCGTGGTAAAGCCACCCTGTGCTGAGCACTGATATCAGGAAGGATCCTGGTCATTTGGTTCCCATTTGCAAGCAATTACAGACGGAAGGGAAGGTAGTGAGAGGAATGCATACATAACCTCTAGTTCAAATCTCTAACCTTGGGAAATTCTCTCCAAACTCTTATGCAGAGAATGGTCTTTTAGAGTTCTTTGCCTACACCCATGCACATATTTCTGGGTTTCCCAAGGAAAAGGAAGCAAAACCGTCTCACTGTCTTTGGATTAGTAGTAGCTCAGAAGTTGGGGGAAAAAATCAAGTGATAAAGTGAACAATGGCATTCCTTTCTTATCTTAGTTTTTTTTTAATTATAGTCACATTTATATCCATTTGAAAAATAACAAGACATGTATGAGAGGCATATTATTTTTCTATTCTATAGATGTTTCTTAGTTGTCTTGCATACTTGGGGCTCCCCTCTAATAATTCTGGGGCCCTACTAGAATCTATTGCCCACAGATTGGAAACTGCTGTTCTAGAACAACAACAAAAAAGGTATTGATGGCATATATTGAGGATTTCCTACATGTCTGTCGTTATGTTAAGTGTTAAGTGTTTACATACATTCCATTTGAGTCCCATGACAACCTTATAAAATAGATACTTATATTATGTCCATTTTATAGATGAGAAAACATAGGCTTAAATGGGTAAAATAATCCACTCAAGCCCACACAGATAGCAAGTGGCAGAGTCAGGATGAAGACCCACATATTTCTGACTTCAAACCCATGTTTTTAATTATGGAACTAGAATTTGGCATATATTGTTGTGTATCTTTTGTAACTAGCTTCTTTGAATTTAGCTCTTTGTATTTTCTGTAGATTGGCATAGAAGAAAACTCAGTAAGTGCTTTTTAATTAATTGATGAGTGGTGAGAGTTTTCTAAAAATTTGATTCTTATGATTTTACTATTTATTTCCAAATAGTGGCATTTAACTCTCTCGAGTATAGGCTATCAATGATCTTGGATGGTGACTATACTTAACATGGTGAGCATTGAGTAATGTAGAGAATTGTTGAGTCGCTATTTTGTATACCTGAAACTAATACAATGCGTATCAAGTACACTTCAGTTAAAAAAAAAAAAGATCTTGGATGGCCTTGGCTGACAAGTATCATTTTTAAAAATTTGAGTATAGTTGACATAAAATGTTACATTAGTTTCAAGTGTGTTGACAACAATGTGAAGAAAAAGGAACCCTGGTACACTTTTGGTGGGAATGTAAATTGATGCAGCCACTGTGGAAAACAGTGTGGAGGTTCCTCAAAAAATTAAAAATAGAAATACAATATGATCCAACATTTCCACTACTGGATATTTACTCAAACAAAACAAAAACATTCAAAAAAATATGTACTCCATATACTTATTGCAGCATTATTTACAATAGCCAAGATATGGAAGAAACCCAAGTGTCTTATCGATAGATGAATGAACAAGTATCATTTTCAGTATCAAATTCCAGATCAGGAATTAATAGATAGATATCAGAGAAGGAACTTAACTTGGAGTCCTGACTCTTAATCTAGTTGGGGGCTTGATGAAGATCATTTGTTTACAAACCATGAGTCATCCATCCTGTTTCCTAGAGCATCTGGTTAAGCTTCTTCATCATCACAACTACCACCTCCATCATCATCACCATAATCATTATCATTAGTATATATTTACAGAGTTCCTTATTCTTACAAGGAACTTTTCTAGATGCTAAGGATAGATAGATAGAGGTATGATATGGCTTCTGTCCTTGGGGAGCTTCCAATCCAACAGGGAAACCATGGAAAGATTCAATGTGGAATTTCCTTTAGCCTGGGCCTTCAAAGCAAAGTTGTTTGGAGGAGAGGGGGAGCAGAGTTAGAATTTGTACTATTCTAGACAGAGGGAACAATATAAACAAAGGCAGAGAGATGTGAAAGTGCATATTTAAAGAAATCCATGTTTAAGGAAATATAAGCAGTAGAACAGAGGGTGTATAAAAGTTGTAACCTATCTGGGATATATTTTATGTGGTGTAAGGTAGGGATCTAGTTTATTTTTTCCATATGGATGATTAATTGTCCCAACCCCATTTAATGAATTGTTAATTCTTTCCCTACTAATTAATTATAACATCTTTTTTTATACCAAATTCTCTTAATTATTTGGGTCTCTTTCTGGAATCTGTTCTGTTTCATTGCCTTCTTTCTCTGTACCTGAGCTGGTACCACATTATTTAAATTTGTAATATGTTTTGACATCTGGTAGTACAAGCCCTTGACTTTGTTCTTTATAAAAAACAGTTATGGCTATCAGGGAAATTAAAATCAAAACCACATTGAGTTACCACCTTACATCAGTTAGAATGGCAAAAAGTTGACAAGGCAAGAAACAACAAATGTTGGAGAAGTTGTGGAGAAAGGGGAACCCTTTTACACTGTTGGTGGGAATGCAAGTTGGTACAGCCACTTTGGAAAACAGTGTGATGTTTCCTCAAAAAATTAAAAATAGAGGTACCCTATGACTCAGCAATTGCACTACTGGATATTTACCCTAAAGACACAGATGTAGTGAAAAGAAGGGCCATGTGCCCCCCAGTGTTCATAGCAGCAATGTCCGCAATAGCCAAACTGTGGGAAGAGCTGAGATGCCCTTCAACAGATGAATGGGTAAAGAAGATGTGGTCCATATGTACAATGGAATATTACTCAGCCATCAGGAAGGATGAATACCCAACTTTTGCATCAACATGGATGGGACCAGAGGAGATTATGCTAAGTGAAATAAGTCAAGCAGAGAAAGTCAATTATCATATGGTTTCACTTATTTGTGGAACATAAGGAATAGCAGGGAGGACATTAGGAGAAGGAAGGGAAAAATGGAGGGGGGGGGGAATCGGAGGGAGAGATGAACCATGAGAGACTATGGACTCAGAGAAACAAACTGAGAGTTTTGGAGGGGAGGAGGGTGGGGAGATGGGTTGGCCCATTGATGGGTATTATGGAGGGCATGTATTGCATGGAGCACTGGGTGTTATACGCAGACAATGAATGATGGAACACTACATCAAAAACTAATGATGTACTGTATGGTGACTAACATAACATAATAAAAAAATAGTTATGGCTATTCTTGCTCATTGCCTCCTCTGTATGAATTTGCTGTATGAAGTTGCTAATCAAATTCCCTGAAAAATCATAGGGGCCATGAAGAAGATGCCCTGAGGCATAGAGGGAGTGTAATGGGCCAAGAGGCTGGTAAATTAGTTTGAAGGTCAATAATGGAGGCTTAGGTTGTGAAGTCAAGGCCTGCTGAACCCACACCACTTGTGGGCATTTCTAAAAAAGGTGAGATAACTTCTGGAATCCTGGCATCTCCCTTATGAACATTGTCTATGTGCCTTGCACACAGAGTACTACAGACTGGCCCAGAACACCCATGTCTCCAGAGCCCCACATGGTCGGCTGAAGAGAGAGCTCAGTCTGTGTTGAAAGACCAAAAAAAAAAAAAAAAAAAGGCTGTCCATCTTCCCTCTTCAGAACTCAGAAGTGACCTGAATCTGAAACACCGAGGCAGCTCTTTTCTCTCTTCCTTGGTCTTTTCACTGTTTCTGCCTCTTTTCACATGCAGCCCTTCCTGGCTGCCATCTGTCACAGTTGCAGATGATTGAACAAAGATAAGGAGAGAGAGTCAGCCGCCTGTTGTGTCTTCCCCCCAAGGACCAATGTCAGCTCTGGATCAGAAATCATGGAAAGCAACCCCGGCCCTTGGGTGAGGGGAGGGAGCACAAAGGCCCTTTGGACAAGCCTCTGAGGACAGGCTGGCCTCTCATCCATCCCATTCCATTAGCCACAAGACAGAGACATGTGTGCAGGAAGTGCCTCTCCTCTGCCTGCTTCTCTGGTTTCTCTTCTTTGGTGGTTATTTTTTCATTCAACAAGTATTCATTGAATACTTGCTATGTGCCAGGTGCTGGATAAACAATGTGAAGAAAATAGACTTAGTTTTTGTCTTCATGGAGCTTACAGTCTGGTGGGGGAGAGAGTCAGCAAAAAGCTAAGATACAAATACTTCTTTTCTCCTCTGTCTTCCTCTCCTCCACGTACATTTCTCCCTCTCGAAGCCTCTGCCAGAGATGGGTAGAGATTAGGTAGGGGTAATATATCCATATAAAAGAACTCTACTAAGCATACCAGCCTGGGGATGGTAGAGTGGGAGATTAATGGGTGATGAGAAATGTGTAAGAAGCAGTCTGAAAGGATCTTGAAAATCTTACTTAGATTCCTACTTTTTCTGACCCTGCTATGTGATTACCACTTCCCTTTTTGATGGTCAAATGAATGTCCCATGTTTGAATAATACCCTCCCCTTAATGACATGAATTGTAGGAAGATGGAGGGATTTTTCTGCTCTATGCAAGGAAGAGGAGAATGGGGTGAACAATTTTATATCTAAGGGGTGATGGGGAAGAGAATAGAACATTCTGGCAGGGGGATCCTGACTTCCCAGAGGTAATCTGCAAAACATCCTCCCTTGGAGGCATTCCTAGTGCTGATGACCATGATGTGATGTGTATAATTAAAATTCTGGGCCAGCTCTGTAACCAGACTACTCTGAAAGCAAGGAATACATGAAAAGGGGGAAAAGCAGTGGTGTGGCCTTGAACACAAAGCAAGACAAGCTCATGCAGAAGATGGAGGGGAAGGGAACAACGTAGACTCATGAGAAGGAGTACCAGAGGGCTCTTGACCAGAGCAGAAATTATGAAAGCTTCGGGCTGCTTTCCGGAATTCCAAAGATGGAAACCTTTTAATTCTTTAATATAGGTTCATGAAATTTGTGGAAAGCAAATAACAAATCAGAAGTGTGGCCTTGGAAAAGTCATGGGGCATGTTTTGCATGTATGAATAAATTGTGGTTGGGAAAGTGGGATGGTGTGCTGAGAGATGGTGTATTTAATGATTTTGAAGGTTTTTTTTCACCCTTAATATTACGTGATTCTGTTTTTATCCCCATGGAGCAGACATCATGTGTCTAGAAATTTGCAGAAGAGAGTTTTTGTTTTTATAATTTTACTTTTGGGATTCTATAGGCTCTTTAAAGGCAATAGATAATCTTCCTAGCACAGGAAATTGCATCAAGTTTTGTTGGATGAATGAATGAGGAAAAAATGAAACATATGGAAAGTTCCCGCTTACCAAGGAGCCAACTCCCAGGTTGGAGACACCAGATAATAATACACTCTAAATAATTAAAGAAATCTGCTAGCCAATCCATATTTAAGGTTTTTTTTTAATTTTTTAATTTTTATGTTAATCACCATACATTACATCATTAGTTTTTGACGTAGTGTTCCATGATTCATTGTTTGTGCACAACACCCAGTGCTCCAAGCAAAATGTGCCCTCTTTAATACCCATCACCAGGCTCACCCATCCCCCCACCCTCCTCCCCTAGAACCCTCAGTTTGTTTTTCAGAGTCCATCGTCTCTCATGGTTCCTCTCCCCCTCCAACTTACTCCCCTTCATTCTTCCCCTCCAGCTATCTTCTTTTTTTTTTCCTTAACATATATTGCATTTTTTGTTTCAGAGGTACAGATCTGTGATTCAACAGTCTTGCACAATTCACAGCGCTCACCATAGCACATACCCTCCCCAGTGTCTATCACCCAGCCACCCCATTCCTCCCACCCCCCACCACTCCAGCAACCCTCAGTTTGTTTCCTGAGATTAAGAATTCCTCATATCAGTGAGGTCATATGATAC
>NW_027397082.1:21694910-21696417 GCF_003265705.2 Callorhinus ursinus | reverse complement strand
TCAGAGTCCATCGTCTCTCATGGTTCCGGTCCCCCTCCAACTTACTCCCCTTCCTTCTTCCCCTCCTGCTATCTTCTTCTTTGTTTTCCTTAACATATATTGCATTTTTTGTTTCAGAAGTACAGATCTGTGATTCAACAGTCTTGCACAATTCACAGCGCTCACCATAGCACATACCCTCCCCAGTGTCTATCACCCAGCCACCCCATTCCTCCCACCCCCCACCACTCCAGCAACCCTCAGTTTGTTTCCTGAGATTAAGAATTCCTCATATCAGTGAGGTCATATGATACGTGTCTTTCTCTGACTGACTTATTTCACTCAACATAACACCCTCCAGTTCCATCCACGTCGTTGCAAATGGCAAGATCTCATTCCTTTTGATGGCTGCATAATATTCCATTGTGTATGTATACCACTTCTTCTTTATCCATTCATCTGTTGATGGGCATTTGGCTCTTTCCACAGTTTGGCTATTGTGGACATTGCTGCTATAAACATTGGGGTGCACGTACCCCTTCGCATCCCTACATTTGTATCTTTGTGGTAAATACCCAGTAGTGCAATTGCTGGATTGTATGGTAGCTCTATTTTCAACTGTTTGAGGAACCTCCATACTGTTTTCCAGAGTGGTTGCACCAGCTTGCATTTCCACCAACAGTGTAGGAGGGTTCCCCTTTCTCCACATCCCAGCCAACATCTGTTGTTTCCTGACTTGTTAATTTTAGCCATTCTGACTGGTGTGAGGTGGTATCTCATTGAGGTTTTGATTTCGATTTCCCTGATGCCAAGCGATGTTGAACACTTTTTCATGTGTCTGTTGGCCATTTGGATGTCTTCTTTGGAAAAATGTCTGTTCATGTCTTCTGCCCGTTTCTTGATTGGATTATTTGTTCTTTGGGTGTTGAGTTTGATAAGTTCTTTATAGATTTTGGATACTAGCCCTTTATCTGATATGTCATTTGCAAATATTTTCTCCCATTCTGTCGGTTGTCTTTTGGTTTTGTGGACTGTTTCTTTTGCTGTGCAAAAGCTTTTTATCTTGATGAAATCCCAATAGTTCATTTTTGCCCTGGCTTCCCTTGCCTTTGGTGATGTTTCTAGGAAGAAGTTGCTGTGGCTGAGGTCGAAGAGGTTGCTACCTGTGTTTTCCTTTAGGATTTTGATGGACTCCTGTCTCACGTTTAGGTCTTTCAACCATTTGGAGTCTCTTTTTGTGTGTGGTGTAAGGAAATGGTCCAGTTTCATTCTTCTGCATGTGGCTGTCCAATTTTCCCAACACCATTTGTTGAAGAGACTGTCTTTTTTCCATTGGACATTCTTTCCTGCTTTGTCAAAGATAAGTTGACCATAGAGTTGAGGGCCCATTTCTGGGCTCTCTATTTTGTTCCATTGATCTATGTGTCTGTTTTTATGCCAGTACTATACTGTCTTGATGATGACAGCTTTGTAATAGAGAAGGAAGTCCGGAATTGTGATGCCGCCAGCTTTGCTTTTCTTTTTCAAT
>NW_027397082.1:21567009-21689910 GCF_003265705.2 Callorhinus ursinus | reverse complement strand
TTTCCATGAAAACAGGAAAAGAAACACAAAAGAAAGACCATTTCAGTTTAGAAAGCTGAATTCAGAAAGATTAAGAAACTTTTTATAATAAGCACCATTTATTGAGTGTCTACTCTAAGCCAGGGCGTGTACATACTTTCTTTCTAAATAGTCTTGTAAGGAGTCCAGAGAGGGTATAGGTCCCAAATAACAGGACTTATAAATAGGTACAGGATCAAGGCCATGTCTGTTTCTCTATAAAGCCTGGAATCTTTCTAAACTCTCACGATTCCCCCTTTAAGGCCACCATGTGAGGAAGGAACATTCTAGTCTGTACACAGTTTATGTGAGATCATGAGGGAAAGACAAGCTCCCCAGTTACCCTTTTTCCTCTAAGGGTCTCCTTGCCATCTTGGCCATGTGACAGCACTAACTGGCAGTGAGGGGGAGCAGAGAGACTCCAGAACTATTTGAGATGTATGAGGTGTAACAGGCAGAAATTTTCAGTAAGATAATAGTTTCTACAACTCAAACAAGCCTAATCAAAAAGATAGGTAGTTAGCTCAGAAGACTAGGAAGTTTAGGTATAGATCTGGCTTTAGATGCTGAATTTTGTGAGGGAAGGGGTGGGGGAAGAGGAGAGAATGAGGGATGTCATCCTGACTCTGTCCCTTCCTCCAGCCCTTATTCTCTGTTTTGCTTCATTCTGGAGACAGGCTCTCATCACGACGTGATGACAAGATGTCTGCCAGGAATCACACCCTTTCTGATTTGCAACACCAGCGTAAAAGTATCTTCTCTCTCCCAATTTCCATGCATTGATCACAGATAAGATTCTGATTCACCTTGCTTAGGTCATGTTCATGTACTCTGACAGATCAACCTGAGTCTCATGGTTTTACTTGTTGGGGGGAGAAGGTCACACAGAAATGCGGATGATGGCTCAAATGGCATCACCTGAAGTAGGGAGGACCTTCCTAAAGAACCAGAAAAAAGATGATGAGGAATCAGATGGGACAAAGAAAAATGTTAAATATTCTGGAGTCCTGTAGTAGAAATACACAATCCCAGGCAGTTAAGTGAGGGGTTTCCTAGATGGTCTTATCTTCTGAGAGGGAAGTGGGGAGGCTGTGGGAAGCAGAGTTCAGGAAAGGCGAGCAATTCCTGCTTAGTAGTCTCTTCAGGACAAAAAACACTTCCGGTTCCTGGTTTTACCTGCAGAGCTCACCTTTATAAGGCAGAAGATCAAGCCTGTCCACAAAAATCATGACCCCTCTCTTTATACCATTCTCTGCAGTTTACCAAAACTGTCTTACCGTCTTCTTCTGAGAGCCTCATAACAACCCTGACAGGTAGTAAGGACGGATATTACTTCCCTATTTTATAGGTTAGGAAACTGAGGCTCTGGGGGGATAAGGGACCTGCCCAAGGTCACTCAGTTAAGTTGCGGAGCTGTGACTACCAACCAGCTCTCCAGCGTACAGAGTTAATTAAAGGCCTATGAAGAAGAAAACTCCAACTGAAACAGGATTAGTAAGTGATGAGGAGAAATTTCATTGGTCAGACAAAAAGCTGCAGAGGGAACAGATCTGCCAGTTGGAAAAAGGCAAAAACAGGAAGCTTGTTCCGATTGCCCAAGAAGAGAACAAAGAAATAGCCAGAATTTGTAGGTGTGAGAAGAGAAAAATCAAAGAAAGAAATGAGATGCAACCTGCAAAAGACATAAAAGGAAATAGAAAAACATTCTTTAAAATACACTAGGAACAAGAGAAAGATAAGGGGAAATGTTTCTTCCTAATAGATGATGAGGGAACGCTGATAATAGATGGCACCAGAAATGCATAGGTTATCGATGCTTTATTTCTTGGGTAGCTGGAACAAACTACACGCAGACAAGAAGGCAAGGAAAACAAGTGGAGAGTGGAAGGTGAAGGGAAGAAACTAAAGATCTGGGATCACCAGTGACAGGGAATGCTGGAGGCACCCTAGATGTCACCTGGCCTCACCCCTCACTTGACAGACCATTAAACTGAGTATCAGTGATGGGGACTGAGATGTCCAAAGTCACTCAGTTAGTATAAGAAGAGCCAGGCTTCTGGTTCCTGGTTCATTGTGTTTTTCTGGCACCCTTGATGGAGAGAAGAGGAGAGACAATGAGGGATAAGCCAAGACATATAATATCTAGTATGGGGATTAGCCAAATGCACAAATAACCTTGATGGAAGACAGGTGAAGGTCAGGACTTGGGGAGGATCAGGGATACAAGGTAAGGAGGAATCTGCCTTGACATCAGGGCTCAAGTCTTGCTGTTGCTCTGGCCTCCAGGCTTCTGCCAGTCTGTTTATTTAGGGTCTCAAATTGTTCGACTCCCTCAGATCCAAGGGTGTCTGGATCACTGGCTGTTGTCTGGTGCTTGGATGCTGCCTGTCTTGCTTTTTCTATTGAATTTGCCACAATAATGCTGTCTAACCACGCCAGCATTTGGAAGCTCAAAGCAATAAGCATTTATTTAGCTTGTTGTGGGTCAGTATTCAGCTAGGAAGTTTTCCGGTGATGGTTGCATTCTTCCACATTTGTGGAGTGTTTGGCTTGCTGTTGGCTGATCTTGGATGGCTTGGATGACTGGAATGTTTGTAATGACTCAGCTCTCTGTCAAGTGCCCATCAGGCTAGCCCAGACATACTCTCATGGTATGGCAGATGTGCATGGCCAATGAGCCCAGTCATACAGGGAATGGAAGCACACAGACACCTTTTAAGTTTCTGCTCACAAACATGTTTGCTAATGTTTTGTTGACCAAAGCAAATCACATGATCAAGTCCAGAGTCAAGGTGGGCAGGACTACAAAATTACAGGGTAAAGGGTGTAATTCAGCAAGGTCATTAACTGGAGCTATTAGCACAGCAGGTCTATACCAGGCCTCTGTTCCCAAGGTCTTTAGCTCTGCTGCCTTACTCAACCTCCCACCATGTTGGTCCTGCTGAATGAGCTGTTTATCTGGCCCCCAACCCTCATCATCGAACGCTCTATGCTGCCCGGAGTCCCACAGCCCACTTGCCAGTGGGCCCGAGGCAGAGCTTACCGACTGGGGGACAGGTCCTGGCTGCTGAGCTCTGCTTCCCTCAGACGAAGTGAAGGTTCCCTCAGTTCCAGCTTCTCTATCTTGTCCCCACTTGGCCCTGCTCCCCCTTTTGTCCCTCTCCTCGACTTCATCGAGCCAGTCAGAGTGGTTCATCATCTCCCAGCCTGAGGTCCTGTTACCCAGAGATCAGGTCTGGATTTTCATGAATTTTGGATCTCAAAGTCCATTCTCTTCTTTCTCTCACCCTCGACAGTACATACTATTTGAGCTTTTTTTCTGAAAGAAAAACATTAATGCCCCTATGATTTGAGAAAAGAGGGAAAGTGTGTTTCATTACAAGGCAGTGAATAAGGATCCATAGTTTTTCTTGTTTGTTTTTTAAAGATTTATTTATTTATTTGAGAGAGAGAGAGAGAGAGAGAGAGAGAGAGAGAGATAGCAACAGAGAGAATGAGCCGGGAGGAGAAGGAGAAGCAATCTCCCCGCTGAACAGGGAGCCCCATACGGGGCTCTGGGATCATGACCTGAGCTGAAGGCAGATGCTTAACCGACTGAGCCACCCAGGTGCCCTGAATACAGATCCATGTTAAGTTCTGAGGCAGGAGGATTGCCTGACAAATGAAGCGTTTGTTGGATGTTGAAGCACAGTTTCAGTTGGCGGCTAGGAGATGAGCCAGGTGGCCACGCACTGCCAGGGAGGACAGCATCCTGGACTGAGAGTCCGAAGACCCAGCCCTGAGTCTGGTTTGCACTTACTGGGTCTAGTGCTCTGTGCCACTGTCTGCTGGGAAGACAGAGCTGAAGATGATGGACGTGGACCCTGCCCTCATGGGACGTTCACTCCCTCTCAGCATGACAGTTAGCTTGCCTCTGAGCCACATCTCCCCATCTCTATAATGAGATTGGACCATGATTTCTACTGTTCTTCTCTGCTCTAGTGTTCCATTGGAGTGGTCCTTGGGTGGGAGGTGTTGAGGACCACATCATGACAGTGATGGGAAAGGAGGGATGAATCTGGAAACATTCCCAAGAATGAACTGACTCTTTGACTATGGGAGCGAATCTGAAGAGGCCAAAATGCCTGAGGTTTTTAACTTGAAGGTGTCATCTACAAGGAAAATGGAAATCGGGGAAAGGACGAAGGTGAATGCTGCCCAAACTGATTATTTCCTGGTCATTATACAGACAAGTGGATCAAAACTATGTTTTTATCCAAAAGGAAAAAAAAAATAAACTATATAAATGAAAAGGTGTGTGTGTGGGGGAGAGGACATCCTCCGAGGGTATATATGTGTGTGGATGAAAAAGATCTGGGGATCCTAGTAGAAATCAGTATTGCGGTGACAAATAGTCCCTCAGCATGGTGCTGTGATGACAGATGGGTACTGCACACACATCCAGGCCATTTTGTATGTGTGCCAGAGGCTGCGGGGCTGGACAGGAAAAGTGCCCTGCTGTTGCTCCATCCCTGGGTGATTGTGAACCTGAAGAGATGTCCTTCTTCACAATACAAGTTTTCATCTTTTGAGGGGGTTGGGGGCCTGGTAAAGCAGCCAGCCTGTAAGTACCCACCATTTAAGCAACTCAACATACATTATTGTAGTACCTTCCAGGCAACAAGCTAGGGCCAGGGATGCAGGGATGAATAAGGTTCCTGTTTATAAAATTAGGGGTGGGGTTTATAAAGGTAAGGGGTGGGGTGGGGAGACGGGGTTTATAAAGGTAAGGGGTGAGGTGGGGAGGCAGACACACGCCTGAGCCTAATGCAGGCAGCCTGTGAATTATGCTTAAAACAGTGTTGTGGGCAAATTGCTGGTGATTGATTCTGATGGGTGAGCTCTGAGAAGGTTTCGGGAGGAGGTGGCCTTTGAGCCGGGCCTTATGTGCAATCTATATCGGAAGAGGTAAGCTAAATGTAGGGACTTACCCAGAAGCATCACCTGTAGACTTTGGCGGGAGGAGAAGAGGGGTGGGTGGCAAGGGGAATGAACAATGTTCTGGACTAAGGATGTGAGCAAGTTTGGAGGTGGCTCGGGGTTTCCTGAGATGACCCTACATGTCTGAGTGCCCACCTAGGACAGAACCAGATACACTGACTTAATTCAAAATGAAGTGGAACCACCATCCAGAGGACAGGAGAAGCTACTTTGGTCAGAGGGGGGAGAGTCAGTAACAGGGAAGCGAGGGGAGAGGCAGTTACAAGCCGGCAGGGGGATGTGGGAGGTTTTCAGACAATGCTGCTCTTTCTAAAGGGTGAACCAGGCCAATGCTGCAAAGGCGTGGAGGCTCTGGAGCCTGAGGGGCAGTGCGCTGATGTGCTGCTTGGTCAGTGAAGCAAGGAAGGAGCTGGGATGGCAGCGGAAAAGATCCGTGGGGGCAGAGGAGGAGGGAGGCAGCAAGCGGCCTGGGAGTTCTTAGTTCGTACCTACGCTGCCCAGCCTGAGCCTGGGGCTGGGGCTGGAGGTGAGGGGGCCACAGGCGTGCCAGGATTTGCACAAAGGGGTTATGGACCAGCTGTCGGCCCCTGAGCAGCAGGGGAAGTGATCAGACTATAACATACACAGCAGTGCTTCAGAGGCCATGGGGCCGAACAGATGCAGCCTCTTACCTGCCAGGTATGGCAGACAGGGAACAGGTGTGAGCCCAGACCCCGTCCTGCTCCCACTGGCTTCCTTCCTTAGAGCCTGCCTTCCTTTTCCTCTTCCCTTCCTCCCTCGTACCCTCCCTAGCATCTCCCCTCCTTTCAACAAAAATTTATTAAGCGTGTATTATATTTGTGCTAGGCATTTTTCTGCCCAGAGGCTTAGAGAGCTCTTTAAAGAGGAAAAGTTCAGGCTCGGTTATAGTTAACACCCACCCGGCTCCCCACGCAGCGTCTGCAAGACCCTGTCTGCGCCCCACATAGGCTGGGGCGGGGGACATCGTGCTGGCCGCTCCACTCCTATGCTCACCCCCAATCGAGGGCACGCCAAAGGGAATTTGAGGGCGGGCACTCAAGTTCTTGGGCAATGTCTCTCCCCATGCAAACCTGTTTTCCTCTTAGCCATAATCACCCTCCTAATGTCAATCTTTGCTTCTTTCTCCCAGTCTCTCTACTTTAATTCCTGGCCTTCCTACCTGGTTCTGAGAGAAAGCAGGAGGGCTCAGCTGGGAGGGTGAGTGATAATGGTAGCCACTTACAACAACCATCGGTGATCAGGCATTAAATTCAACATGTAACTTCATTGAAGCCTCACAACAACTCATTAAGGTAGACATTATTGCCCCCATCTTTCAGATGAGCACACTGAGGCTTAGGGTAAGTCGACTTTTCCAAGATCACACAGCTATGAAGTGGCAGAACCCATATGCATTCCAGGTCTACCTGATTCTGAACTGGTGCGAATAAACACTTTTAACTGACTCCCTGTTGCCTTTAAACAAAGCCTCATGGGTGGTTTCTCACCTAGGGTGAGAGACAGATGGTCCCTTCCCTTCAGACCCATCTCCCCTCCCCTGTGAATCCAGCCACCTTCAGTTCCAGCACCATCCACGTGTCTAACACATCCAGTGTTGCTATATGACCTACATGGGGGGTCATTTTGCCAGCAGCTTTTCAGAGCAAGGGGAGCAAAGGTAATTTGGCAGCAAAAAGGACAGAGCTCAGACACATAGAACACCCGAGGACAAGGGCAAGGGAGGGAGTTGGTTTCATTTTTCAATCCTGGTGACTTTATTGGCAGGACAAGGTAACCAAGCGTTGCCAAAGCTAGTTCATCAACCGCCTATGCTTTCCTCTCTGGCGGGAGCTGAAGCTCCCACCCCGATTCAAGCCGGACGGTGTCCCAGGGGCAGCTGCTATAGCTCCTGCCATGAGCCTGCATCTGCCACCTCCTCTCCCTCCAAAGCCCCCACTTGCCTTCCTCAATACCCCAGAGCTGGTGCCTATGATGTGTACGCAATGTAACCCTTACGATGCTTTCACTAGACTCCTCTCAGCTCTGAGTTGGTACTGAGACCCTGTTCCAAGAGTGCTCTGTGGCCCCCAAAAGGCCTGGACTGCTTCTGAAAGGCTCCTCCCCATCTCTTTGCCTGGTTTCAAGTTTTCATCCGTCTCCTTAGCTGGATTTGGACCCCAAGCCCCAGCTCTTGCCCAAACACATGGACTCTACCATTACCTGGGAGGGAAATGGTCTACCTCTAAGATATGGAGAAGCCGAGGCCCAAAGAGGTTAGGTCTTGAGAGAGGGGACACAGCTATTCAGTAGAGAAGCCAAGGTTCAAGCCCTGGGGACTCTCTACTTCACTCTGCTGTCTCCATCCCTGCAGGGGCCTCCTGGGAGGCAGTATGTGAACTGGGCCATGATGAACAAGCGGGATTTTGATGGTGAGAGAGGCCGTGTGCTGGGTATGAAGGACAACACATGGTAAGTGGTCCTCTACAGCTGGGGATAGACAGGGCTGGGGACATCATGTGGGACCCCACTTCGATGGCCTTCTCTGCCATGCTAATGACTTTGACCCTCATTATAGACATGGCCAATGGGGAGCCCCTGGGGTTTGGAGGTAGAGAGCCGGATCATCTAATGTGGGCTTTAAGGTCGGTGGAATTTCTGGGGGAAATATCTGATACTCCTTGGAAACAGCTGAACACCAGCCCTGGGAGATCAGATGAAAGAATTAAAGTTGAATCTAGTGAGAATATCTCTGGAGCTGGGGTAAATCTGAGGCTATTTGGTCAACAGAAGGGAAGGCATTGGAGGACTTGTGTGTCCAAGTGGCACTCAAGGCTGGCTTTGGGGGATGTGGTCCTTGCCTGGGCCAGGGCAGGAGGCGTAAGGGCTGTCTCACTGGGCACAGAGAGAGGACAGGTTCATGGGATTCCCATCAGCTTAAAGGCCGGGTATCAGAACTTAAAGAAAGAGCCATGGGAGGTGAGAAACATTACTTTCAAGCCTCAGGACCCACAGGGGGCAGGCGCCCATGAATTTGGAGAAAGTGTCCAGGCCTCTGGGGGCAGGGTGCAGTGGATTTTGGAACTTCCTCTGGGAACCTGAAGCCTAGTCTCTCATGATCTTCCAGGACATAGAGGGAGAAGCTCTGTCTTTCAACATGAGATCCCTTGAAGGAGGAGACTCAGCAGATCCCAGGGTTCCAGCCCTTTGGAAGAGGGATATGGCCGAGTTTCCCAGGCCAGGACTGTGCCCCTGGGATCAGGCTCCTGGGCTTCAGTTAGACATTCACTCAAAAGCAGGCAGGTTCTCCGCTGGGAGCTAGAGGCTGTTTTAGAGTCTCTCCAAAGTTGGCCCATGCCTGCCTCCCCACCCCCCACCCCCAGTTACCCACCTCCTGACGCGCTACACTCCAGTCACACTAGCCTGCTTTCCTTCCTTTAATTCCCTGCTACCCCCCGCCCCTGACGGGGTTCATGCAGTCTACCCCACCTGTCCCTTTCCCCTCCTTACCCCTACTTGTCCTTTGGTCCTTTGGGTCTTGGCTTAGACCCACTTCTTGATAGGGGACTTGCCTGACTCCCCCTTCCTGGATATCACGGCTCCCTGTACATCTTCACCACAGAATCGTCTTGCAGTTTGCAATTCATAGGTTTATGTGTGCATATCATTTTGTTCATGTCTGTCTCCTCCACTAGACCATAGGGTGTTCCTGGCACATTGTGGGCACTCAGAGGGGTGAAGTTCTCTGGGACGGCCCTTCCTGCCGCTGCACCAAATCAGACGTGAGATGGCCCTGTGCCATCATAGTAGCCTTGGCTCTGGGAGTCTGGCAGGGCCAGGACCACCACAGCCCCTGGTGAGGTGTGAAGGTCCCTCAGGGGGCTCTGTGGCCACCTCGGGGCATTCTAGGTGCATTTACTCAACCATTTAAGAGACTGATGCTTCTTAAGCACATTTCTGCTGCGGTCGTCCTCCATCCAACCCAAATCTCTTTTTTCTCCTATGTCTTCCGATAAGAACCCTAGAAGGGGTTGTGATTACTGTGATTGTCCAAGCAACTCTAGAGCCTTCCTTTCATTTGATACAAAAACCTATGAGAGGGGCGCCTTGGTGGCTCAGTCGGTTAAGCTTCTGAATCTTGATGTTGGCTCAGGTCATGATCTCAGGGTGGTGGGATGGAGCCCTGCGACCGACTCTGCGCTTAAGATCCTCTCTCCCTCTCCCCCTCCCCCCATCCCGTGGCACATGCTCGCTCTCTCTCTAAAAAACAAAACAAAATAAAACAAAACAACCTATGAGGCAGCAGGGGCCCCCGGTCAACAGGAGGGGTAAAGGAGACCCAGAGAGCAATGAGACCTGCCGTGGTCACAGGTTCATGAGACAGCGAGTCTGTAACCTCGCTTTCCTGACTCCCGCGGCAGAGCCCGTTTCCCTGTGCTCTTGATGCCTTCACTGGAAGCGGTCATCATTGACACATACTTCTCCCTTACTCGCAGGACCCCTCTTTGGTCAGTTTTTCTTTGAGTTCAGGGCCGCTGTTGTTTGACAGAAGAGTGAGAAGCAGGGAGAGGGGTATTCCATTTGCAGTCTCTTGTCCACCCAAATAAACTCACATCTCGGGGTCATTCCCTTTGCGCCAGGCACAGTGCTGGGGCTGCCATCCCTGTTACTCCTTCAACAGTCCCATAACGTGGGGCCAGTGCTGGAAACCTATTGTGCAGATGAGGAAACTGAGGCTCACAGGGTATGACTTGCCCAAGGTCACACTGTTGCATTCAATTCCCTGTCCATTTGACTCCAAAGCCCACGGGCTTTCCGTAGCCTCGCGTTGCTTCTCATTGCCTTGTTCCCTGGGAGGAACCCACGAGGAAGACAGGGGAGATGCTGGTTAATGCTTGTCTTTTACCAGAGGCAGGAGTCGTCTGCTCCAAGAGAGGGGACTCGGTCCTCTTAACAGGTTTGCAGAGGAACGAAGCGGACTCTTCCCCAGTCTGTTCCTCGACTCTCTCCTGCACAGGGCAGGCTGTACCCAAAGACCAGAAAGTTCATTTAGAAGTTCAGGCGTGTCTTCCCCCAAAAGAGATACGAGCAAGTGACGGGGCATTTGTCAAAGGTTAAAAGCAGGAAAGAAGAACAAGAAGTCAGTGGGAAGCAGGGAGAGGAAATAGGAGTCAAGGGGATGGTGGACGACAGAGAAAGACAGAATGACTCGGGGGAGAGGGATGGGTGCCCTGGGGGAAGGGTGGGGGACAGGACTGGATTGGCGAGCAGCAATTTGTGACGTTTACAGATAAATCTTGGTCCTTTCAGCAAAGCTTATCTGTAATGGGTTCGGCTCGCTGAGGCCCCGTCTCCTGGAGACATAAATCATTTTCTAATTTATAACATGAATAATTGATTTTGCCTCTGTAGCCTCAACAATAAATCTCCTGATCACACATGCATAAGAAAATAATAATAATGAAAGCGATCAGGATATGCTGCCATCGATTAACTGTGAGAGGGGCCACTTGACTCGCAATTCATGTTTTAAGTATTCCGGGTGGCACCGCGCCCACAAGCCACTCCTGCTCCTTGCCCCCTGGGCTCTGCCTGTCACTCGCGGGGAGGGGAGGAAAGCCAGGGCTGGCCATGGCCGGCCACGGTTGGGATCAATTCAGACGCTTCCTTGGTGGTTATCATTCATTCATTGAGCAGCTAGCTGCTGAGCATCTCTAACCTGGAAGGTCTGGGGATAGATGTGGTCCAGGGCAAAGAAAGACCTGCTATTTAGCTTCCAGGAGCTTTGGATCCAGTTGCAGGGTAAAGCTTGGAACACACAATTTGGTGGTCAGGAGGGACTGAAAGGGAAGGAGGCTTTCACTACTGTGGTGTGGTCACCTCCAGGCCGGGAACCCTGGAGCCCTCCCTGCCTCCTCCCTCCCCCCCCAGGTCCTGCAGATTCTGTCACCACCAGGCTCTGGAATGCATCCACTCCTCTCCACTCCCCGACTACAGCCTCTGTCACCTCTCTCTGGCATTGCAATGACCTCCTAAATGGTGGCCCCGTATCCTTCCTGCGGTCCTCCTCCATCCACTCTCCTGGAACCAGTGTGATCTCTAAAACGGCAGGTGGGCTATCCCACAGACCCTTGGGCCCCAGTTTGCCTCTGCCGTACCCACCCCTCTCCTCTCCAGCCTTGTCTACCAGGATTCCTCCCCACGCTGAGCTCAAGCCATCTTCAACTTTTTAAAAACTTCCAAATGTATCCTGTTCTTTGCAGCCTCAAAGACCTTTCCTGTGTGTCCCTCTGCCCGGACCACTTCTCCCCTGCTCCTGCCCCTCCTGTTCCCCCCTCTAGGTCTCAGCTGGAAGTCACAACGCCCCAGATGAGATGAGATTGCCCTGATGAGTGAGCACTCCTACCACCCCGGGCCTTCTCCTTCACGTCAGGCTTCACACTGGCAATCTCCAGCTCAGTGTTTTTCCTTTCTGTTGATGATAAAGCCCAGGAGGACAAGATCCATATTTTCTTTGTTTGACGCTGTTTCCTCAGGACCCAGCCCGGTGCCTGGCACATAATAGGTGCTCAATAATGCTTGTTGAATGATTAAATACATGATCTTCCTGCCTCCAACATATTTTCTCTCTGGATCTTCTTACATAGAAAAAGAATTTTTTTTTTTTTTTTGTAAACACCATTGCCAGATTTGTCACCAGTTGTCAGTGCCTGTGCGCGAAGTCCAATATCCTGGCCTGGCCCTGACAGGGGCAGCCTGTCTTACTCAAAGCTCCCACGTCCCCTCAGTGGGCTCTCTGCTCACTTCCTGAAATCCTACCCAGCCTTCAAGACTTGGCTCAGATGCCAACTCTATCGTAGCACGTGTTTCCTTCCTTAAAACCCTCTGATGGTCCTCCCGAGCCACTGGGTGCAAGCAGAGGCGTTGCAGAGTTTTCAGTGGAAGATGTGGCCAGATTTGGGTTTGGCTTGATTGTTCCTGAAGCTTCATGGGGGACAGAACTGAGGGGGAGGGGAGGGGAGGGGAGGGGAGGGAGGCAGGCCTTTCACTGTGACCATGATCCTAGCCCAGCACCTCAGATCCGTGGAGCCAGGGGTTCGCTCAGGGCTTCCCGGAGATTCACCACCAGACTTAGATTTATACCCACTTGGTGCCAAGGCTGCTGCCATTTTATCCACTCAGTCATACAGCTGATCCAGCCCCTGGAACTGTGGTTTCCCAGCTCCCTGGGTCCCTGGCCTGAATCCCAGGGTCTCCCTTACAATGGAATCTAAAAATAAAAGCCACTTTTATAGTGTAAGTGAAGAGGCAGAGGACCCAGGCAGGGTTTGAATAGACAGAAGTCATGCCTGAAGGGGGCTCTCTGGGGACATGGAGACTGACCCCAGAGGCTTTCAGAGGCCAGGCCATCTGGCGGGAGACAAAGTGTCCCTGGTGGCATTTGGGAAGGCCTGGCTTATCCTTCCCTCACCCACTCACAACCTACACCTTTCTTGGCTCTGAGCCCACACCTTGCCCAGGGCTCTGTCCTTCTCCCCATCAGCCATCAGACCAACACAGAAACATCAGAGAGAACTAAGGCGCCATCGAACCAAAGCCACCCAGTGAGGAGGATGGGGGTGCAGTGGGGGGCAGGAGAGGGCAGGGGTAAGGACACGGCCCTGCATACCTGAAGTGACTGACCATCACCTTGAGCAACACACAGCTCTTTCTGATGCCAGTCTCTGGATATAACTGCTTCCACCCAAAGATTGCTGGAAATGCCCTAGCTGAGTGCCCGTGCCAGGAAGATGACACCACACAGTTCTTGGACGGTTCCAATCCTGACAGTGGGATCCTAGATGAGTTACCTTCCTGAACCATAGTTTTCTCATATGTACAATGATAATTAAAAAAAAAAATAGGAGGGTTTTAACTTTTTAAAACTGAGGTATAACTCACCTGTAATAAATCACACAAATCTTAAGTGTATAGCTTGGTGGATTTTTATATATGTGTACACCTGTGCAACCATCACCCAGATCAAGAGACAAAGCATTTCCAGCACCCTACACGACTCCCTCAGTCTCCTTCCCAGCCAGTAGCAACCCCGTCACCCCACTCCGTCCCAGCTCTACCAAGGGTAACCACTATTTCTGATTTCTATAGTCATAGATTGGGTAGACATATTTTTGAAATTTGTATAATGTCCCCGTCAGAATGGCTAAAATTAACAAGTCAGGAAACGACAGATGTTGGCGGGGATGTGGAGAAAGGGGAACCCTCCTACACTGTTGGTGGGAATGCAAGCTGGTGCAACCACTCTGGAAAACAGTATGGAGGTTCCTCAAACAGTTGAAATTACAGCTACCGTTCGATCCAGCAATTGCACTACTGGGTATTTACCACAAAGATACAAATGTAGGGACCCGAAGGGGTACGTGTACCCCAATGTTTATAGCAGCAATGTCCACAATAGCCAAACGGTGGAAAGAGCCAAGATGCCCATCGACAGATGAATGGATAAAGAAGAGGTGGTATATATACACAATGGAATATTATGCAGCCATCAAAAGGAATGAGATCTTGCCATTTGCAACGACGTGGATGGAACTGGAGGGTGTTATGCTGAGTGAAATAAGTCAATCAGAGAAAGACATGTATCATATGACCTCACTGATATGAGGAATTCTTAATCTCAGGAAACAAACTGAGTGTTACTGGAGTGGTTGGGGGTGGGAGGGATGGGATGGCTGGGTGATAGACATTGGGGAGGGTATGTGCTACGGTGAGCGCTGTGAATTGTGCAAGACTGTTGGATCACAGATCTGTACTTCTGAAACAAATAACGTAACATATTTTAAGAAAAAAGGAAAAGAAGAAGATAACAGGAGAGGAAGAAAAGGGGAGTATGTCAGAGGGGGAGACGAACCATGAGAGATGATGGACTCTGAAAAACAAACTGAGGGTTCTAGAGGGGAGGGGGTAGGGGGATGGGTTAGCCTGGTGATGGGTATTGAGGAGGGCACGTTCTGCATGGAGCACTGGGTGTTATGAACAAACAATGAATCATGGAACACTGCACCAAAAACTAATGATGTAATATATGGTGATTAACATAACAATAAAAAAATTAAAAAAAAAAGAAAAAAAAGAAATTTGTATAATGTCATATGAGATGTTCTCTTTGTGATCTGGATCCTTTCCCTTAGGGAAACGGCTTTGAAAAGATCCAGTGAAATAGTCTGTATCCAAGCCCCTAATATGGCACCTGGCATAGAGGAGATACTCCATGAATACCTGAGGAGGCATGGAGCCGTTTGAATCAGAAAGACCTGGCTTTGAGACCAGTTCTGTACTTTGTCAGCCTCGTGATATGCTGAGCCTCAATCTTTCCTTCTGTAAAAAGGGATAATAATTCCTTTCTCATGGGATTGTCATAGGCTTTTCATGACATAAAGAAAGTACAGCCTCTGAACAGTAAGTACTCAATAAATGTCTGTTCTGTGCCTCTTCCGTCTATGGCGCTGAAGCCAAAGCCCCAGACTTTGTTCTAGAGAGCTAGTTCCTTTGCTATATTCCAGTGGTTTTCAAATTGCATTTCCTGGAGCCTCAGGACTCTGCAGTCATGAATCATAGGCTGAGGGGAAGGGTTGAGGACCGGAGAAGAGGGCTCAGCGGATGGGATTTGGGTTTCCTACCCCGGGGTCAACCAGAGCAGCTCTGTCGTCATCTGTTTGACAGGTGGAGGAGATGATATTTGCCAAAAGGGTTCTTACTTCTAAACAGAGTTTGAAAACCTTAATTCTATTCTATAACCAGAGAGTGTTGCCCAACATGCCAGCCAGATGTTGCATAAAGGGGAGGACAAATGAGAACATACCCATGCTAATTGGTTAGACCTTCCTGAAAACCTCTCCAGACAAATGCCCTTACTCTTCAGTACAAGGACACCGTTAAATGAAACTGGAAATGAACGAAGCAGTTTCTTTTTTTTTTTTCTCAAGAATAAATTACTTTTGAGGGACATCTGTATTTCTATTTATTTTTTAACTGTAACACAAGAATAAAATAATATTTTAAAAGAAAATCTTTCATGATTCCATCACTTCAATACAGCAACTATGAAACCCATTAAAAAAAAAAAAAGCCACAGTGCATGTCTGCTGTTTTTTTCCGCCTAGCAAGCACTTCCCCTCTTCTGGAACCAGCACCTCATTTTTCCTCTGTGGATCCCCCTGCCCTTCCTTCTCTTGATCCATGTGGAATAAACCTGGTTTCAAGAAAACACATTTGACCCAGGCCTGGTCACTCAGGAAATTCCATCCCCCGGGCCAGGATGATTGTTTAGGGAAGGGCATCGCACAAGCCAGGCCAATGAGAATCCATCCTGGAGCTTTTTTGGGAACTGCCCTGAAAGTGAAGCTCTCTTTTCCATTGCATTTGGGGATTAAGCCGCAGGGGGCCACCATGTTAGGAAGGCCTGCTCGCTTGCAAGTAAACAGAAAGCACAGGAAAAAAACTGAGAAAATCGAGAAAGACTAGGTCCTGAATATATCATTTCAGCCCCTGGATGCAGCCATTCCAGAAAGAGAACCTAACCGTGGATGTTTCAATCCCTGAGACAATAAATTATTTTTCCCTTTAAGACCTTCTTTCACCTGCCCCGAAACAAGTTTCTGTTTAATATACCAGTAGATCAAAACTTAATCATGTAAGTGCATTTCCCTTCAAAACTGTCACCTTGGGAAGCAACACTTATTCCAAAGAATGTTTTAGAACTCCTCACTGAGTTCTAAAAATCTCCCTTAGTACCAATTTAACAATCAAGTCATCTCCTTACTTTATATCATTGCAAGAGAGGAGAATAATATTCTGTTTGATCACTTCGTTTGTTCACCAGACTTAATTCTGGTCAATCATATCCCAAACTCCAACCTGCTCTCAGAGGGTGCGGACATGCTGATGAGGTTGTCAGCTGAGCATGGGTTGCATATACATCTTTGAATTGCTGTTTTGCTTTTCAAGGTGAATGAGAGAAAATTAATTTGCAGAGATGATTGTAGTATGAATTATCAACCTCATTATCTTTGGTCATTCTTCAAAAATAATAGCAGTGCTTGTTCTCCTGGCCTCTTTTGCTCAGAGAACCATATGGACTCCATCTCCCCCTGGTCCCCAGGAGAGGACTCATAGTCCCATTTCCCAAATAAGAAAATCGAGGCAAACTTAAGTTCAGAATAGGGCTTCTTTTGCAAGGCTGCACATGTATTAGGATCTAGAATACTACATGGAATCACTAAACAAAGAGACGTCCGGGAGGCAGGGCCCAGGGACAGGTCTTGGGATGGGGCAGAGACAGATGGGGCCAAGAGGAAGCAAGATGAGGAACCTGGCGGGAGGGAGTGGGGGGAGGATCAAGTGAAGGCAGTCTCACCAGAAGCAGGCTGAGACCAGGTAAGACCAGAGGAGATGCCCGGCAGGGGTGAAGACCTGGCTCCCCTGGGCTCTCTCCCTGCAGCTGGCAGTGGCTGGTGTGGGGGCCCCGAGGGCACAGTATCTGCTCCTGCAGGGTCCTTGTCAGTGGGTGACCCAAGGAGAGAGCCAGGAGGGACTCCAAGCCTCCTGGCTTCCAAGCGCTGCCCAAGAAGAGGTGTCTCACCCTCAGGAGAGCTTTACTGTATCCAGGCAATTTAGCCTCCCAAGCAGTTGGACAGGCCCTGGAGATAATAAAGAAAGAAGGTAACAGAGTGGATCTGCAAAGCCTTTAATACGTAGCATTAAACGGTAATGGGAAAATCGATGGGACTATACAACAGGATCACCCCAACTTCCAGCAGTGCTGTCATTCATGGGGCGGTTGGCGCTCCAACCATTGCAAGGCCACTATGCGGGGCCCCAGCCTGACCTCAGAGCTCAGACGGCGTCATGGACACTGGGACTTCCGACTTGGGTCAGAACCCTAGGGGCCCACCGTCTTTTCTCCCGTGGGCACACCCCACTCTCCCAAGCCTGGCCACGTGATGTAATAATAGCTACCATTTATTATCACTTTCTACGGGCCAGGCTCTGGGCCAAGAGCCTTCTGAATTGTTGCATTTAATCCTTACGACAACTCTATAAATTAGTTACTAAAGCCTGCATTTCACATGTAAGTAAAAGAACATCCAGAGAGACACACATGTGTCCTTGCCCGTTGGCTAGGAGAGAGGGTGGTTGGGTCAGCACAGAGCATAGCGTGTGAGCTTCAAGGGGTCTCATAGCATCTGGCCTGACCCCTCAGGACAGAAGAGTGCAGCGACTGGCCCTGGATCTCACAGCTGCTCAGTAGAAAATGTGCGACTATAAAGCAGGTGTTCTACCTTTTAGCCCTATGTTCTTTGTCCCCATTATATCATCTGATCATTTCCATCCGCAAAGCACACACTCCACTGGTTTTGGACTTCAGAGTCATTCATTGTAATTAAAGGGATGGTCATTTAGGAATTGTTTCAATTTGATGCAGAGTTACTAAAGCCATTGCCCGTGTTCTGGCGGAGTGGGGAGCGGGGGAGACAAAGCAAGAAGGTCTGGTTATTGTTCTTAAACAACAGCATCTGGCTGGGGAGAGAAAAACACACAGACCTGAAACAACCTTAGAATAACTCTAAGACAACAACTAAATAAGTGAGAGTAAGGGATGCTAAGCGTGCACACTGTGTGTCAGGGAATTCATGGTAAAGGAAGGTGGGCTCAGCCAGAGAAGGCTGTGGGGTGCGGGGGGCGGGTGATGAGGAGCTTGGCACTGGGCCATTAAAGAGGGAAGGGCTGGGATGAGAGAAAATGGGCTGGGGGCCTGTCTGGTGGTGGAAACTGCCTAAGCAAAGACCTGTGGCTGGAGAGAACACAGCAGACGGGTGTCACCTGCAGGGAAGGATTCACGCGGCTGAAGCTGGGAGACATGGCTTGGGATGGCAGGGGACCTGGACTCTGTGTGGACGGCCTTGCGGAGCCAACGCAGATGGTTAAGCAAGGTAATGCAAGATGACCGTGCCGAGCTTAGGAAGATGTGACGGAAGCTTGCCACCCTAGAAGATTGGAAGGCTGGAGGACTGAATTCTAGGGAGGAGAGTGATGAAGGGAGCCTTCCAGGCATGAAGTGGTGGTGGTGATGGGGGCTGGTGTGAGGCCAGAAAACAATCAAGGGGGGAAGCCCAGAGAGGCCGCAGGGAGGGGTCACCAGGGTTCGGGGTAAGGGTTGAAGGAGAGAGGGCGTCAAGGGGAATCTACGTGTTACGGATCTGAGAACCCGGGAGAAGGGTGGCAAACAGGGTGGTTTGGGAATTGAGTTCCAGGGGATGGGGTGCAGGGGGAGAGGGAGTTATTTGGAGGAGGGATATCAGGCCATACACAGAAGACCTGGGGAAAGGAAACAATTGGAAAAATAGCTTCCTTCTTTTGAGGACCATTCTCCTTTGAACTTCTTATGGGAAAAGACGTTTCCATCGCGGTTTTTCCCAAATGTTTCCTCCTGATAGTCTCTCTCCAACAGGTTGTGCTGTGAGCCACCTGGAGTGGGGTTAGGGGCAGGGGCCCAGGTGCATGGAACCCAGGCAGTAAAGGGCATGCTCACAGCACAGTCGGGGGACCAGATGAGAGGCATACAAAGTGCTTACCCAGATGCCTTGCACCCATGTGCTCAGGGAGTGTTAGCTACTGTGATTACGAAACCAAGTTTCACATACCATGCGGTTCGAGCTCCCAGACCACCGAAATGGGTCAGGAACTTTCGTGGACTGTGGAAAGCAGGTGAAGAAAGGCTGTTAGCTTGGGTTAGCAGGACAATCTGAGGCAGCAACTTGTCCAAGCTCACCCAAGTGTCTCCTGCCCGAGTCTCCCGAGGGGCTTGTGGGAATTGCAATTCCTCCACCCTCTGCAGACCCAGAGAGCGGAAGCTGGGGGGCAGGGCTTGGGACTGCGTTTTTAATAAGCTCCACAGGTGATCCTGGAGTAAACCGAAGTCTGAGAACCGCATTTTATCTGCTAACATGAATCTCCTTGGCAAGATCTCCAGCCTATGTGATCACTACCAGTGTGACGGGGAGCTCACTCCCCCACTGACCAGCTCATGGATCTCTTGGGAGTGAGTTCCTTGTTAGGAAGGTGTCTCCCAGGCTCCTGACTCTCTCAGACAAATGAGAGGCAGGGGCGCCGCGGGAGTGGGATCTGGCAACAGGGAAGAAAGAGAGACTGAAGACATGGGAGAGACCCAAGCTGGGGGCGCAGGGCTGTGTGTCACTGGGGCGAGGAGAAGGGAGAGACCAGAGCTGGCTCCCTCCTGGTGCAGTGACACCGGCTTATTAAAGGAAAGAAGAATGAGTCTCTGTATCTCGGTGGAGCAGGGCAAGAGTCATCAGCAGACGTTATTAAAATCCTTTCCTCGCCAGGGGAAGACACTTATCGCTCTTCATCGGCAAAGCTCTCTCTCTTTTGAAAAGGAAAATCAACGTAACAGGTGGCCACTGTCCTTTTACTCCTCCTATGAAAGACCCCCAAGGTGGCCTGCCTCCAGACAGCCCCCCCAACTGAGGTGGGGCTCACAGAGCACCCCCAGAATGGCAGGGGAGGGACTCTGGGCCCACAGGTCTTGGCCCTGTATTCACCAAGGGGACCTCTCGCCCTCGGCGGGGGAAGTGTGGCGGCAGCAGCACCTGGATGCGACGGGTATGGTGAGGACTGGCTCCCTACACAAGAAATCGTTTTGGGGAAGTGCTGCAGGGTGGCTGCAGGGCGCAGGGTCTGCGCTGAGCCTCGGGCTCCTGCTGATGCCCCTGCACCGGCTCTCAATTTCTTCCTTCTGTCCCCTGTCCCACCAGAGGCATCTCTCCTGAGCGTGTCACTCCCTTGCTGACAAAAACTCAGAAATTGCCCACTGTGGCAGAAATCCATCTGCACACTGTAGCTCAGGCCCTTAGCTCAAGGCTCTTCCTGTAGCGGCCCCAAGGGACCCTCCAGCTCTCCACTCACCTTGCCCTGCCAGGCTGCAGGCTAGCAGTGCTAGTCACCATTCCCCAAGCCCATGCCGCCCTTGCTTGCCTCCCTGCTTTTGCTCAAGGCACTTGCTCTGCCTGTGATGCCTTTCTCCCTCTTCTCTGCCAGGTGATCCTCTTCATGGCAAATGGCTCCTCCTCTGGGAAGCCTTCCCTGACCTCTCCGGGCAGAACTAATTATTTCTTCCTCCAGGCTCCCATAGCAGGCATGCTACTGTTTTAACAATCACCGCACTAAATTCTAGTTGGTTGTAATCCCTTGTTTATATCTGTCTCTCCTCATTACAGGAAGTTGTAGCAGGAAGGGGGAGGGGGGACTGCATCTTGCTCCTCTTTGTATCCCTCACAGAACTAGGCCTAGTTCTTAATAAAAATATTAGCTAGCATGTACTGATGGCTTTTTCAGCTTTCTGAAGGGCCTTCATATACACAATTTCATGTAATCCTCCAGAGGATTAAACCCATTTCACAGATGAAGAAATTGAGGCTTGGAGAAGTGAAGTGACCTGTCCAAGGACACATGGTTAATAGATGGCAGATGTTTGTTGACCGACTAAACGACCCTCCATACCCCACCTCTGGTGCCAGCAGCCTCGTAGGCGGACTGGCAGAGGGACTGTGCTGGTGGCTAGCTCCTGAGCCAGATCCCATCAATCCAGCCCTTCCCGGTATCTGTGTGCTCAGGCTTTCTCTGCCGCCAGGCATCATACCACCTGCTCTACATGCCTTTGTCCATCCTTCCCCAGATAAGGCGAGGCACTAGAGAAGGATCTTTGTCGTCTTCCCGGAACCAGCCCCCTCACTCGCCCACCCTCGCTCTCCCCAGTCCAGCAGTCCCTCCCCAGCCCTGCTGCAGTCTCCTACCCCTCTGCTCCCCTAGCCTCCGGCTGAGCCCTGGGAACACTGCCCAGGACAGTGTTCTTGCTTCCGGCCCCAGGGTTTCATGGAACTCAGGGAAGGGACTGCTCTCTTCCTTCTGTGGGGGACTCAGGAGTAGATCGTCTCTTCCTAAGCCCCAGTTCTCAAGACCAACTCCAATTTTACAGCTTTGTAAGTGTTTTGAGAATAATGGTGAGTCTTTTCATCTCTACAGGCCCCACCTGTGTGCTAGACAGATGCCCAGTAAATGGTAAAATGAATGACTTCATGGAAAAACACTGAGAACGTCTGTGAACGATTTCTAAACCTGCCACTCCCCACTTCAATACGTCTTAACATATTCCTACATCCATCTTCATGTCGCTTCCTCTGGTTCTAGAGAGGATGGTGTCTCCTCTCCCCTCCCCTCTAAACCTGACCACTCCATCTCTGCTATGCCCACCTCCTCGGGGAGCAGCTCTCCCCACTGCTCTGGGACAGGTCAGCGGGCCCTGATGACCTCCCCGCCACGTGCTTCCAGGTCTCCGGCAGACTGGATGGACCCCGCTTTAAAGGACCAACAGAACTCATCTCATTTCAATATGCTCTTAACCCAAAGTAACTAAATACCAATCACGTAGTAGGGCCCGCCGTAGGAAGGAAACCCGGGGCACAGTCTAGCGGGGGCAAATCCCACTCTTGGTTCCCTAGAGCTGACAACAGTGCCTGGGACATGGTTAAAGCTCAGGGAGTACTGGTTGGGTGCATAACTGAGTGGTTGGCCATTGTGTGGGTTATGCTTTTCGGCTCATTCCAGAGATGTCTGACATTGCTGTCCTAGCTCTTTTACTCTAAGGACCTCTCTCCACCCTCCCCCTCAACCACACCTCACAGTCGGTTCTCATCTTCTCATCATCCTGTGGCCCCCTGTCCTTAACACACCCAGAGGACCCCAAAGCTCCCACTTGCTTCCATTATTAGCATAACCCTTCCCCTCCCTGGAGTGTTCAGGCTCTCCCCTCCTCCCGACTGCCTGAGTGCCCTCATCTCTTCCTGTCTGTGCTCAGCTCCCTACAGACCTGCACCGTGATGAGCTCGTTCAGCAAAGAACTTGGGCATCTCTTGCCTCGGTCATCTGACCCTGCCTTCCGGAGCCACCACCCTACCAGTCTTTGGCTCTGAATGGCTCTCTTTCTTTCTCTGTAAAGGAGATTGCCTGAGAGCCCTGCAGATCAGCATCACTACAAATGCATATGCTGACTGGCTTCAGCTGCTTGACAGCCTTTTTAAAAAAATGTGTATTTAAACAATTTTATAAAGAGGAAAAAAAATCTCTTCACCTCCTCACACCAACTGTTTACATAATTCAGTGACCTTTTATGAACCACAGCATTGTATTAGCATCATTTTCCAGGGTAGAACTCAACTCATCCATCCTATTTCATACTCTGTCTTGTTCACCTAATATTTTTCTGTATACACTTTCTCATGTATTGACAGAGAACTCCTATTTATCATTTGAAATGGTTATGTAATATTCCATCATAGTAATGTTCCATAGTTTACTTAACCATTCCCCAATTGTGGAGCATTTGGGTGCTTTCCAGGACTCACCTATTATCAACAGGCAGCAGTAAACATCTTTCTGCAAATAGTTTATATTTCCTTTTCAGTTATTTTCTTGACATATATTCCCAGAAGAGAGATTATTGGGTCAAAGGCCAGAAACACTTTTATGGCTTTTGCTGCAAGGTGCCAGACTGAACTCCAGAAAGACTGTACTAATTTGCAACTCGTGGGTCTTTTTATTCATATTTTGTAGGCTCCTAATGAATTCCTGCAGGGTTGGTCCAAATCTCCTGGGCCTGCCCGGGGCCTCCAGCCCTCCTCACCCTCCAGCAGTGATTTTACCGAGAAAGTTACAGGCGTGTGTCCCCCAGTTTCCTCAATTCCCTTCAATATTGGCATTTCTCTTTTCACCCTGGCTCCCCTCCTAGGCTGATCTCTGAGGAAGAGGTGCCCAGTATCCTCCCAACACACCTCCCTGCCTGCATAGTTGACCTTGTTCCCTCCTGTCTCTTCAAAACTGTGCCCCACTCGCTTTTCCAACCTTCACATCATCCATCTCTCCTGCTTTTTCTCCACAGCCTGCAAACGTCCTTGTCTCCCTTTTCCTAAAAGCCATAAGCAATTTGCCTTCTCTCCCAAACTATTCTCTTCTTCTGTCACCGTCCATCTTTCTGAAGGGATGAGCCTTCTATCCTTCTGAAGGGATGAGCCTTCTATTACCTTCTCATCCGCCACTTCCTTCTCTGCCTTCTGCTCTTTCATGGATGACCAGCACTCAACTGAAGTGGTCATCTCAAGGCCACCAATAATTTTCTTAGTCACCCAAACAAGTGATTTTTTTGGTCAGTCATCGTCCCCACCACCTTGTTGACTAGTGTGTCCTCTTGGAAGTTTCCTCCTGCCTGGGGTTCCATGGCCGTGCAATTTCCTTAGAGCTCCTTCTCTCCTACCAATGTTGTACCTCTAGAAGAATCTATCCTTGGACCTTTTAGGGAACTTCAAATTACCTCTACCTCTACTCCACGGCAGCCAGGAGAATTGGGGGGAATTGATCCCATTCCCACCTCCAAGGGTAAGTGATGACTGATCTAAGGCCAGGAGTATAAACCCATCTCTCCTACCCGGTGATGGTTCAGGGGAAAGCAGACCAGAGCCACCAACATGCGACATTTACACATGACCGATGGGGACTCTGTGAGAACAAAGCTCAAGACTTAAGTTTCATAGTTGAGGGAATCCAGTTCTTTCTCTCCTCTTGGGTATATATGATAAAGCATATCAGTCTAATTGCTAATTGCCATTGGCCACTGTCTTACAACCCTGAAGCAATCCAGTATGAAGATGAAGTCAAAACACAGAGTAGAGCAGAGCTGAGAGAACCGAAGCATCACGGATCCAGATCCCTGATTGTGTAGGCTGGTGAGAAGCTGGGATTTTTCAGTCACATGGGTCAGTAAACTCCTTGTATTATTTAAACCATAACGCCTGGGGCTTTCGGTTACGTGCAGTTGAAACTTGTAACCATTATAGCCCTTCACTGTCCTCCCTTTATACTTTTTACCTCGTTGCTCTCACCCGTTCTGGCAGCTTCCATGGTCACATCTATGTGGATGATTCCTCTACACCCCTCGCTAAACTCTGTCTCCCCATCGCCAGCGCCAGCATTGCCAGCTTTTTGCTGAGTAGATGTATGCAGTTGCCCTAGTTTGAAACTTTAGAGTCGTCCACCTCCTCCTCTCCTTTACATCCCACAATCAGTGGTTATGGTCTCACATTTTCACCTCTGGCTGCATCCTCACCTTCATTACCTCTCTCTCAAGTTGACTGTCTTCCCAGTTGGTCTTCCTGCCTCCTGGCTATCCCAGCTGCTGACCACCACCAACACCTTTATCAGAAACACCAAAGCAGGGCGCCTGGGTGGCTCAGTTGGTGAAGCGACTGCCTTCGGCTCAGGTCATGATCCCGGAGTCCCGGGATGGAGTCCCACTTCGGGCTCCCTGCTCAGCGGGGAGTCTGCTTCTCCCTCTGACCCTCTTCCCTCTCGTGCTCTCTCTCTCTCAAATAAATAAATAAAATCTTTAAAAAAAAAAAAAAGAAACACCAAAGCAAGAAAGGATTTTCAAGGATTTTTCAATGTTTCAGATTTAGACCAAACTTTGCATCCTAGTACCGTAAGTCTTCTACCGCAGGGTCTCTCCTGCTCTTTCTGATCTTATAATCCCATTACTTTCTCATTGGTGCCCCAGAGACTGCCAGAGTGGGCTACGTACTATTTCTTTCACATCTTGCTGCCAGTGAGATGGATCCCACCTGGACCACCTTCCCTTCATATTTCACCCATTGAAATACTGCTTATCCTTTAAGACTCACCTCAATAAGGTATACTGTGATTTCCCCGAATAGATACCTATTTCTTTGTTGAACCCCTACAATGTGTTACTCTTGTGGCACTCATCAGAATAGAAAAGTAGATTTTTATTTTTGTATCTCTTAAGCACAGAGCACAGGGTCTTGAAAATAGTAAGTGCTTAAATAAATACTCACGACATTAGCCTGAATCAAGGGCAACCTTATGGAGAGGAGATGCTATAAGAAGGTGCCTGACGAGGAGTCTTATTCTTTTACCTGCAGATCCATTAGAGCCTCTTTTTTTTTCTTTTTCTTTCTTGTATTCCAGCTAGGGATTTATCAAGTCAACAAATATTTATTTAGCGCTAACTATGACACTTGAATCTGGAAGTAGCTAGCTCTGAACTCTTGCATCCTGGGATGATTCGGAGCCATGGTTCTCCAAGCATGGTCCATATGGATGTTCCTGGAAGCTGAGCGTTGATCTCTGAGTTGTATAGCTATTAAGGCCAGTGGGGGAAAAAAAAACCACAATGGACTACAGAGGGAAAAAATGAAACAAGATGAAACCAGAGAGGGAAACCATAAAAGACTCTTAATCTCAGGAAACAAACAGAGTTGCTGGAGTGGTAGGGGGTGGGAGGGATGGGGTGGCTGGGTGATGGACATTAGGGGGGGTATGTATTGTGGTGAGCGCTGTGAATTGTGTAAGACTGTTGAATCACAGACCTGTACCTCTGAAACAAATAATACATTATATGTCAATAATAATTTTAAAAAATTTAAAAAACAAAAACAAAAACAAACCCCACAATGGGTTTTTTGAGTCCATAGACCTGAGTTCTGGGCCTGGAATTTCACTAACCAGCTCTGTGGCCTCAAACAAGTCTTTTCACCCCCCTGGGACTCTCTTGCTCCTTTACCTGTGAAACAAAACAGTTAGGTTGCGATGTTTCTCAAAGTGTGGGCCTCAGAACACTTGCATCAGTCACGCAAGCGACTTTTAAAAATGGAAATCCCCTGGACTCAAACCCAGTATTACTGAAAATGAATCTTTGGAGAGAGGGTCTAGGGGGTCTGCATTTGAGCAAGCTCCCCAGGTGACTCTTATTCCCATTCAAGTTAAACACCTCTAGAATTTTGGAATTACAAAGTTCCTTCTATTCTGAGATGTAGTGTTACTGGATTAAGTAACCAATTCAGTGGTTTTGCAGTGGTAAATAGAATGGACGTGTGAGTCATCCAGAGAGCTGCTTGCCCTAACCAAGTGTCTGTGGAGCCCAAGGTTGGAGCAGCCCTGTTCCACAGCCTGCTTCCAGGGCCCCAGCCCCAGGGCCTCCCTGCGGCTGCTGGCTGCCCAAGGGCCTGCTTGTTTGCTTCCTTTCTTATCCCTCCCTGTCTCTCTCTCCTTTTCCTTTCTTCTCTTCTCTTCCCCCCTTCCCTCACTTCCTCCTATCTCTCTCTCTCCCTTCCTTCTTTTCGTTTTCATTTCTATTTCCCATTCTTTCCAAAATCCCATCGGCACCTGGGTAAACACATCATTAGCAGGACATTCATTGGCACTTACCTAATACACTGTTTTTGTTTTTTTTTTTTTTTTGATGAAGTGTTTCCGGCTCCCTCAATCAGATGTAAACATTTCCTGCTCAGAACTCTCAAAGCACTTTGAACCTCTCTTACGCTATTAATCATACTTGGCCGTGTAATATTTCTAGGTCTACTCTATCGTATGCCCCTGAGGAAAAGGCTGCTTTATTCATTGTTATTCCCCCCCTTCTACAGTGCCTAGCATGGGGTCTTGTACACGTTGGTAATATTTTGCATGGGTGTATCCTGGTTTAACAAGTATTTTCACAGACACTAGTGAATAGCAGACACTGGATAAGAATTTGCTGAATGGATCAATGAGCAAATTCCTCTATTTTCCTTGTCTGGGCTTTGAGCTTATCTCTTCTCCTGTTTTAGAGGCAGGCTTGGACCCTGGCAAGGCCGTTGAGCTTGGACTCTGAGGCCTGAGTTTGAAAGCTTTTTCTACCTCTTAATAGCTGGGTAGTTTGGGCGAGTTGTTTAACCTCTCTGAACTGTGATTTTTATCTGTAAAGTACACACACGCAATACCTTATTTCTAGGGTTGGAGATGATGAACTACAATTACTTGTGAACACATCTGGCACATAGCAGATAATTTTAAAATACTAGTTAAATGAAACTCTTCCCTTCCCCCAACGCTTCACTTCTATTAGACTGTCCCTTAGGACAAACACTGGCTTTTCCAAATCTTTCCCTCCAGATTTGTATGCTGTGTCTTGGTGCACTGCATACAAAGACGTGCAGAATACATTTTGTGGGCTCTTAAAAATAGTGTGATAAGGTGAGATACATATGGGAAACACACAAGCTGAAATGAACAGACTGTATTTGTCAGGATTCTTCACTGCAAGGTCTATAAGCCCAAGTCAAACAAGCTTAAGGGAAAAAAAGAAAATAAGAATTTATTGACTCCCATAAATGAAATGTTCTAGAGTGGGTCTGGCTTTAAGCACTGCTGCATCCAGGGGTTATAATCCTGAAGTGAGATTGCTGTCTCTTTTTCTCCAGCTCTGGACCCTGCTTCTGCGGCTTCGTTCTGAGGCAGGATCTCTCTAGTTGGTGGGAAGGGTGGCTACTTGCTTGTGAGCCAAAATGACTCACAACCTATCTTTGTGTCTGCATGCAGATCTCATGGAAGGATTCTCATTGACCCTGCTTGGGTCCTGTCCCTGTATATAAACCAGTCGGTGGGTCCAAAGATTGTAGTACTACGGTTGGCTCAGCCTGGGTCCCATGCCCACCCCTGTGGCCCATGAGGCCCACCCAAGGACGCAGTGGTTGACCAACCACAGGAATGAGGGAGAGGTAGTTCCTCTAAAAGAAGGGATATCGACAGACGAAACTTATTTAGTGAACACATAGAAAATACATCCTTTTCCATAAGATGCTTTATGCTTAAAACTGCTTGCTTTATGTTATTTAAGGGGCCCAGCTTTAGTCACTGTTATTGGGGAAAATAAAACCATTTTGAGTGTCGCTAAGGCTCAGGCCCAGGACCAAGATCTGGGATAAAGCAGTGTTTAAAAAAAAAAAAAAAAAAAAAAAACGGGGCCTCCTGGGTGGCTCAGTCAGTTGAGCATCTGACTCTTAGTTTCCACTCGGGTCAGGATGTGATCTCAGGGTCAGTGGGATGGAGCCCTGTGCTGGACTCTGCATTTGGCATGGGGTCTGCTTGTCCCTCTCCCTCTGCTCTTCTCCCACTCGTGCGCTCTCTCTCTAAAATAAATAAATAAAATCTTTAAAAAAATAAAGAATAAAAAACAAATGAAGATCAGCTTTGAAAATTCCCTGAGCAGGCAAAACCAGTTGAGTCATACAAACAAAGCTCAGTTTAGCTTATTTTGCAAGACTAACTTGACCTGGGTCCTCTCTTGCTTAGGCCTCTGAAAATTATAAGCAAAACTGAAGCTGTTTCCCAAGGTTGAAGGGAGGTAACCACTGACCACTTCCCTAGCATGTAAGAAAATCTTGACATTATAACCAATCCCTGTGAAGAATAAACAGTCACTGCTTCCTCACTATATGTGCTGTTTTATAATGATATTCCCCTGGGCCCCACTCCCCCATGTTTTGGCTTGATGGCTCCCAGTTTGCAAACTGCCTGTTTGGTGCGTGCATGATTGACTTCTACTAATGACTACTTTGGTGATTCATTGGTATTGCTTCTGTTATTTCTGAACTTTGACATTTTGTGGTGTGAGAAGTGGAATTCAAAGAAGACCCCGATGACTGAGGCCCGTGAGCGAACAGGTGCTTGTACCCACAGAGCCCATTGAGCTCCCTGCTGTCTTGTTGCCCATGGGATTTGAGGGTAGGTCTCTCTTCAATCCAAACTCCACTCTCTTTGTGTTTGGAGCTCTCTGACTATATTGTGCATTTTGTTTTTTGAAGCTCCTTGGTAAGTCACCCTCTTCTGTTTAAAAGTGTGGGGGGAGGGGCATGTGATTTTCTGTGTTTTGGAACTGCTGTTGAAAAACAGGGCCCTTCATAGTTAAGACATCTTAGGAAATCTAAAGGCAGAGATGGGTTCCACCTGGTCTGTGGGCCAAATTCTAGTGCCTTTTTGGAAAATGGGTGAACTGTTGGAATTGTAGTGGCCACTTTGGGGAAACTTTAACTTAGTAAGGGGCATCCTTAAAAGAGAGATTTCCAACCTCAGAGACGATGAAATGCATTCTCTGATCGGTTTGCAGAAGCTTCTAAAAGACAAAATGACTCAAAAACAGCTCTAGAAGGATCTTGACAGCATGCAAATAAAAAAAAGTTTTAGTGAAAACTCTTTGGTCATCGGAAGGAGTAAACTTAACTTAGTCTATCTTCCAGAAACACAATTTGGATACAACTATTCTTTTAAGTTTTTTATCTGAGACATGGTTAAAAATTTTAAAACAACAGCTCTAAGATCTGTCTGTATGTTTATGTATGTTCATGTATGTATAATATAGGTATGTGATATTTTTCTACCTCTGGATAGTATTGCCAAAATTAATCTGTAAAGAGCTCTATTCAGTTATCTTTAAAAAAATTAAGTACTGGGGTGCCTGGGTGGCTCAGTCATTAAGCGTCTGCCTTCAGCTCAGGTCATGATCCCAGGATCCTCGGATCGAGCCCCGCATCTGGCTCCCTGCTTGGCGGGAAGCCTGCTTCTCCCTCTCCCACTCCTCCTGCTTGTGTTCCTGCTCTCGCTGTCTCTGTCTCTGTCAAATGAATAAACAAACAAACAAAAAATCTTAAAAAAATAAATAAATTAAGTATTTATGTATCAAATATATTCTCAGAAATATAGAAATTAACCTAAATGTTTTTTAAGTTCACATGATCTAGGATAAAGTTTGATAAATAAAAGCTAGTTTAAGTTTGTTGGCTTAATGAAAGCAGACATGTCTTCAAAATTTGTCAACAAGAAAAATAAGATGATGGTTAGCTGCTTAATATCTCATTAAAGAATAATTGTTAAAAGCAAGTAATTTAAACACATGTAAATAAAATGGAAGTTTATAGTAAGTTAAACTAAATAGTGAATATTCATTAAATATCTAAATTGTTTCCAAATATGATAAACACTAAAAGCTAAACATAAGTTTAAGTTTAGCTACTTTTAGCTTTCTAATTTTTTTACATAGACAAAAATATTGGGGCCTATTAATAAACATGTTTTATGCCACATTGAAAAATTTACTGAGGAAAATTATACTTGCAGAAATTCTGAAATGTATTTATAAACTGGCCAGTCCACAATTGCTTACTTTTTAGTTTTCACTAGGAACTAAGGATTCTCATAATTAAGAGTTCTAATTAATATATGTAATTAAAACCACTAGAAATAATAAGAGTGAAAGACAATAACTATATACAAAAAGTAGGTAAGGAAAATAGAATATGTTTTGTTTGTTTTGTTTTGTTTTGGATAAGGAAAGATATGAAGGATGTAGGTTTTTTTTTTTTTTTTTTTTTGGTAAAGGAAAAAAGAAAGTAATTTTGTCCTAAAGTAAAATGTTCATTCCAGAATAAGGGAAAAAGTTAGGGCAAAAGGTGAATGGATATAGAACAATTGTAGAAGGTTGATGGAAAAAGAACACTGATAAAGGAAATTTATGTGTAGTCAAGCTAAGATTGGAAGAGATTTATTTGAGTTAAAGAGAAAAAAAGGAGAATTTTAATATTAAAAGTACACAGGTGAAAAATCAGAATTTGAGGGGTGCCTGGGTGGCTCAGTTGGTTAAGCGTCTGCCTTCGGCTCGGGTCATGATCCCAGGATCCTGGGATCAGGCCCCATGTCGGGCTCCCTGCTCAGCGGGAAGCCTGCTTCTCCCTCTCCCACTCCCCCTGTTTATGTTCCTGCTCTCTCTCTCTCTCTCTGTCAAATAAATAAATAAAATCTTTAAAAAAAAAAGAAAAATCAGAATTTGATTTTCTCTTTGTTAAAATCACAACTTTGAGATTATTGGTCTGCTCGTAATAAAAAATTGTGAGCGAAGTTTCTTTACCTTTATTGTAATCTGCGTAGAAAACAAAAATTCTGTTTTGTCTTTATGAGGTTTTTGATTACTTGAGAAAAATTAGTCTTCTTATTGAAAGAACTGTTTTCTACAGCGATGTAAATTTTTGTATATGTTAAATTTCATGGGAAGCATTCTCAAATAAGAAGTGATGCTAAGCTTTCTTTAGGTATAGATTTGTATGAAAGTCTTTACAAATCTGACATGTCCTAGTATAATGTTTTCAATCATAATTCCAGCTATTACCTTAAAATATTGTGCATCACAAAAACATCCAAATTTAGTTGCCAATTGCATCGTGTGTATGTGTGTGTGAGAGAGAGAGAGAGAGAGAGAGAGAAAGAGAGCTCTCATCAGATCTCTAACTTTGGCCATTTTTAAGTCTTTTGTCATTTACAGACAGCTTTGTTCTGATGCTTTCGCAGAAGTGTTCCTACAAACATGCCTCATGTTCAAAAAGATCCATGGAAAAGACCCTGACAAGTATTCTAAAAGGCAGGTTTCTGATAACTTTAAGATCATACCCTAAACTGGGCAAGAATTTTTAAAACTTTTATGGCAAACTGACTGATTCATAAAGCTATTAATCCAAGATGAAGCAAAAGCAAGAATTAATTGCAGGACACTGATGAACTGATGAACATGATTATAATTTTTATGACTTCATTCAAAACATTACTAGTTCTTTAATGTATTGTTTTCCAGATTTAAAGGAACTTTTTCCCCCTCCTCTTTTTAAATTGTCTACACCTTATAGAAATTTGGTAAAGTCTACCTTTGCAACAAAGTTTGAAACGTTTATGTTTTTCTCCCTATCTGATCCCTCCAGAATTCTGAAACTCTTATTAAATATTCATATTTTTTTCATGACAACATGGGTATTTGCATAAGTTCAAAAAGAATCTATTCTCCTTGTTACAAGACACAATTGGACAAGTCCTTGGCTTGGCTTCTAAGCCTTGAGAAGCTTTTGAAAGTCCAATCTAAGATTCCTTATGAAAAGTTCTAGCAACGCAGATTTAAAAGAGCCTATATGTTCAATCACTATTCTTGCTGCACTTACGTCAATAATCAGGCCAAGTTTATTGAAACTAGACTTAATTTGCAAACAAAGTAGCCTTACTTTGGTTATCTTTGATAGAAATGGGGATGATTACAGAGAGAAAAATTATGTTTCAATAACGTGCCTTTGTGGATATCAGATTTGATTGCTGCTAATTGTCTTTGAGGTTTTGTTTTCTAGCTGAATACTGGACTGGATCCTGAATTCTTCCAGTTCCTCTAAGATTTGGCTAGAACTCTCCAAACTAACGTTTCCAATTATCTCCCACTCTTTGGACTTGGAATCACTATGAAACTAAAACTGCGCTTTTCCTGAAGCTGGACGATTTGATGTAAACTTCAGGGAATTCAGCGCAACAGCTCATGTGTGGACAATTTTCATGCCTGTGGCTATGTGGCTGCTCAGAAAGATCAGCAGAGACATTCACCTGCAAACCAGGAAAATTTGTCCCATTGCCACTGCCTGCCCTCACTCCATCTGAAGATGCTTAGAACCCAACATCTAGAAATCTCCTGTCCAAACTGCTATAAAAACTCGGAAACTGAATTTATGATTTTCTCAAACTATTAACCTTCATTTTTCTTATGTTCCCACAGAAATGCCTCTCGTTAAATCACCTGATTGCTCACATCACGTTGAAGCCTAACTGAGATGGAAGCTTGCCTGACCCTCCTGAAAGAAAAGGTCCTCAGGTCGTTCATCCTGTCCTGAGTAGTCATGAGGATATGTGTTTGCTAACACATCGTGTTTGCCTACATAAATAACTTTAAAAAAAATTATAACCTGTTTGAGTTATTTAATTGGTTTAATCTTGGCTCCTGGGGAATCTCTGCTCTGGGGGAATTTCTCAGTCCTTGGCTCATGTTCTCCTTATAGGCATCATGTTAACCTCTCTAGTGTGTTGCATACTCTTGAGGGTTTTAAATGCCCGGCGGCAGCCACTTGAGTGCCAAATGGTATCCATCAGTCTCAGAGAACTGGATGAAATCAACAATAACCACAAAGGATGAAGACAGTCGCCTGACAGCTCAACTCAGGGTAACACTGAATGTGTGACTCTTCCATCTGATTACATCAGAGGTGTTAACCGAGAATAGTACTCTACCGGTTGGTCATGCTCGCAGTCTGCTGAGAGAATGGCCCAAAGGGGAGAATTGTTAAAATACAAATTAAATGGAGACCAGCTTTGAAAATTCCCTGAGCAGACAAAACCAGTTGAGTCATACAAACAAAGCTCAGTTTAGCTTATTTTGCAAGACTAACTTGACCTGGGTCCTCTCTTGCTTAGGACTCTGAAAATTATAAGCAAAACTGAAGCTGTTTCCCAAGGTTGATGGGAGGTAACCACTGACCATTTCCCTAGCATGTAAGAAAATCTTGACATTATAACCAATAATAACCAATAATCAATCCCTGTGAAGAATAAACAGTCACTGCTTTCTCACTATATGTGCTGCTTTATAATGATATTCCCCTGGGCCTTATTCCCCCATGTTTTGGTTTGATGGCAGTTTGCAAACTGCCTTTTTGGTGTCAACTTCGATTTCTACTAATGACTACTTTGGTGATGCGTTGGTTTTAATTCTGTTTTTTTCTGAATTTTGACAGCAGTGATGAAAAACACTGGCTTTCTCTAACAGAGCTTCCAGTCCAGCGAGGCCCCCAAAACCTCTCTCGGCATGGGCCATCCCAGCTCCTAAATGCTCTCCGCTACATATGACCCTTGGCTTCCAAGAATGATTGCCAGAAGATTCCAGTTATGGTGCACAAACTGGGAGAGGTATCGCGTTATGCCGTTATCATATCAAAGACACTTTTGTTGGCTGAGCCAGTGTCTCCTGGCAGAGATCACAAAATCAGAGACAGTGAGATGAGAGGACGGACGGATAAGGCCAGCTCCCTTCAGAAGCTTGTGCTCAGTTCTGGGGGATCCCACAAGGGGAAGATTGGGGGAGTTTTGTGGGTTTTTTTTTTTCATTTCTTTTTGTATTTGTAATTTTAAAAATATTGAGGGGGGCGCCTGGGTGGCTCAGTCAGTTAAGCATCTGCCTTCCGCTCAGATCATGACCCAGGGGTCCTGGGATGGAGCCTGTCATTGGGCTCCCTACTCAGCGGGGAGCCTGCTTCTCCCTCTCTCTCTGCCCTGCTCGTGCTCTCTTTCGCTCTCTCTCTAACAAATAAATAAAATCTTAAAAAAATTTTTTTAAAAAGTTGAGGGGCGCCTGGGTGGCTCAGTTGGTTGGGCATCCAACTCTTGATCTCGGCTCAGGTTGTGATCTTGGGGTTGTGAGTTTGAGCCCCCGTGTTGGGCTCCACGTTGGGTGTGGAGCCTACTTAAGGAAAAAAATATTGAATTGTGGTAAAATACACAAAGCATAAAAGGTATCATGTTTGCCATTTTAAGTGTACAGTTCAATAGTATTAAGTACATTCACAGTGTTGTGTAACCAGTCTCCAGAACTTTTTTGTCTTGCAAAACTGAACCTCTGTACACATTAAACAACTTCCTATTGTCCCGTCCCCCCGCCCTGGCAACCACCATTCTACTTTCTGTTTCTATGAATCTGACTAGATGCTCATGTTAGGGAAATCCTCCAGTATTTGTCCTTTGGGGACTGGCTTATTTCACTTAGCCTATGTGAACATGCGGTTCACTCGTGTTGTAGCGTGTGTCAGATTTTCCTTCCTTTTTACGGCTTACAATATTCCATTGTATATGTCTATACCACATTTTGTGGACACTTGGGTTGCTTTCACTTGGGGGCTCCTGTTGCTTTCACTTGGGGGCTCCTGTAAATAATGCTGCTACGAACATGGTGGGGAAGATCAGCCTGAGTGTTCTGGAGCTTGGCAACATTGGCGGGAGGTGGGGCCCACTAGGAGCCCGAAACCGACAAGCCCTGTGTTTGAGGGGGAGGCGCGAGGGCTCAGAGCGCCCTCTTCTGGTGTAGGCTGAGGTAGAGGGAGGGGTGGTTTCCTGGGCCTGAGGAAGTGTGTCCAGGTTTGGGGGAGAGGATCCAGAAGGAAGGGAAATGCCAAACTTTCTCTTCCTCCCCATATATCCAGCCCTGGCCCTGATTTCACACTTTGTTGACCAATCTTTGGAACTCTTGTCAGGTGGTTCGAGATGACTTCCAAACTGTAACATTGCATTAATTACTTTAGGAGAGATCTGGACTCATTCTCCTGTTCTCCCACCATGCTCCTCTTCTGAGCCTCCGTCACACCCCCTCCCCCACCACCAGCAGCCGGCAACCCCCCCCTCCCCCCCCCCCCCCCAGCCAGCAGAGCGTGGCCTCCCTCCTCTGCCATCACCCAGCCCCAGTTTTACTTTTGTTTGCCAGAGTCACCTCCGTCGGCCTCGGCGACTTACCTGTTTCTCTGTCGTCTGTGTGAGACTAAGGTTTGGAGCCAGCTGTATGCCATGTGCCCGTGCTGTTCCTGGCACCGAAGAGGCAGGTGTTCAACGTGGCTTTGTTGGAAGGTGGAAAAGTAGTAGTTTTGAACAGTGATTCAACTGGGGGCTGTGTGGTGGTGCCCAGCATGAGTCGAGGGTTAGCTGGAAGCTGCACCAAATAGAAGGCGAGGGTCTAGGGGACTTTGAAATGGCTGCCGAAGACAAGGGAATTGCTTGTTGGAACCAGGCGACCCAGGAGCAGGCTTCACGGCATGGTGGATCAATACTGTTCTTTCTGAGGAAACAAACAGGATCAATACCAGCTGCCCTGGGTCTCTGAGCAGATCCGAAAGCCATGGGGCCCATGGATGGAGGCTTCATGCTGACTTCGCAGAATACAACAATGTGTACCTGTTTGTGAGACTGGAAGACACTGTATTGGATTTCATACGTGCAATGGTACCGGGGCCACCGGATATACGAGTATCTAGCAACGGAGGAACATACGATTGAAGCGTCAAAAGAGTCCTTTGATATTTGGGCTGCCATGCTTGCTGCCATTCCCTACTCCTCGCCCCACAGCAGACCCTGCCCACTGACATCCACGCTTGCTGAGCAGAGATGTAGCCCCAAAATGTTCTCCCCAGGGTTTGAGGCAGCCACTGCCAAAACTTCATGGCTGGGACTTAATGTGAAAGATTTTCACCTCCCCTGATTTAATTCAGCCTAACATCATTCAGGTAGGTCTCCCCTCTACAGCTTTCTGGAGGGCTGCTCTAGAGGCTTTGGGAGCCTCTTTGGTTGTTGAATAGCTCAAATTATTAAACCTCAAATTCACTTAAAACACACTGTGTTCTTACTGCAGGAAAGGCCTTGGTTAGGTGTTGAGAAGGGGCTTCTTTAAGCAGTTCCCGAATCGGCCCCCTTGTAATTCTTCCCACTGGCCCTAGACTTGCCTTATGGACCGCACACAGTATGGTTCTCCCCTGGAACCTGACAGCCCTTCATCCACCTGAAGATGCTTGTGCTTTCCATAGCTCCTCCCTCCCTCCTTAGTCTTGTTTTTGTTTTTGTGTTTTTCTAGAGGAACTCTTCTAAGTGCTTCTGGCTGATTCTTCTAGATTCTGGTTTTCAGACCTCTCATTCTCAAGTTAGCCTCCTGTGGTCATACCCCAGTTTGTCTACCTTCCTCTCAAATTGTGGTGCCCAGAATACACACAGAGTACAAACCAACACAGAGGGACATTTAGGTAAAAGTCTTGATAGATGAAAAGGAGTTCACCACGTTGACAAGGTGCATCAAGGTGTCTCCAGGCACAACTTGTTGGGGGTGAATCATGCAGACTCTTGTACGGACCAACTCCTGTTAATCTTCAAGATTTAACGATTATTCTTAGAATTATAAAAACTCAGAGTTCCGAAGATGCTTAAAAAGGCACAATCCCCCCCAATCTGATGATTTAAATCACCAGGCTATATCATGCCCTGCAAAAGACGGAGGTTTTGAGGATCTTCTCTAGAGAAAACTTTGTGATTTTTGAAGGCAGGCTGTTACATTTTTTGACTCCTCTGTTCAAGAGTTCCTCCTTTTCAGCTGAAACCTGCCTCCTTGTACTGTTAGTAATTTTTCAGAGTTATTGAGCGTTTCATTTGCTCAGCAATATTCTAGGCATTGTGTGCACATGGGTGTATGCATGCCCGTGAACAGAGTGCTCCAGAGGGGCAATCAGGGTAGAGGAATGAGGACAAGTAAACTCAGATTTTTGTCTCCAAGGAAATGCCACTCTTGTGGGGGCAGGGGAGGACACACACACTCACACCCCGAGCTTACTAGCCAAACATGGGCTGGATATTGTGGAAGCACAGAGGACAAGCTAGTTGCTTCCAATCAGAAAAGCAGAGATGACTTGTCCTTGTGTCTACACAGCAGCCAGAGTTCTCTCTTTAAAAACCAAATAGGATCTGGGCGCCTGGATGGCTCAGTTGGTTAAACAACTGCCTTTGGCTCAGGTCATGATCCTGGAGTCCCTGGATTGAGTCCCGCATCAGGCTCCCTGCTCGACAGGGAGTCTGCTTCTCCCTCTGACCCTCCCCCCCTCATGTGCTCGGTCGCTCTCTCTCTCTCTCTCATTCTCTCTGTCTCAAATAAGTAAATAAAATCTTTAAAAATAAAATAAAAATAAAAACCAAATAGGATCACGTTACTGTCCTGCTCAAAACCCTCCATGGCTTCCTATACTGAAGGCTCTAGCTTTGTTTTGGAAGTGAAGCTGAGGTCCTCACCGTGCCCTACACGACCCTGCATGGCCTGGCACCTGGCCACCTCTCCCGATTCACATGAACCCTTGCACTTTTCCATCTGGTCACTCTGACCTCCTTGCTGTGCCCCGAACCCACCAGGTTCCTGTCTGAGGGCTCTCACCTGTGTGCATTCCCCTAGGCCTCCCTGTGGCTTGCTTCCTCACTTCATCCAATCTCTGTTCCATTGTCAGTTGTGCTGAGAGACTTAAAACCCAGCACCCGCCATGACTTGTCACGTGCTGTCCCTCTACCCTGCCTTAGTTACTGAATAACATTTATTACTGCCTGAAATTATCCTTATGTTTATTTATTAATTGGCAGTCTCCTAGTGGAATATAAGCTTTAGGAAGACATGGGTTTTATCTGTTCTCTTCCTGCTGCATCCCTAGTGTGACAAACAGGGCCTGACATGTAACGGGTACCAAATAAATATTTGTGGAGTGAGTGAATGAGTCAATCTTCTGGATAACTTCTTCTAAAAAACTAGCAGCAGTTGATATTAACAACCAGTGTACTTGATTATAGTTTCCAGAAACAAGTTCAATCTCTTTGAAAATGAGCCCAAATAGTTTCTCATTTGAAATAGTGTGGTGTGTCCTACTTTTCATGATTTCTCAAAGATTTTGATGGTGGCTCTGAGATCTGCAAATTCTTTCAGCTGTCTGGGAGATTTTCCGTGTAGGCCTAGGGACCCAGACAAATCGCATGCACAGAGAATTCACATCTAGCATGAGGGTTACATTCTCAAGTCAGCAGAGAAAGCTAAAAGTGACATATCATTGGAAGTTTCCTTGAATATCCTCGGCATTGCAACAAATCACTGATTCTTTAGTTGTGCACCCAAGAAATTGGTTTGTCTGCGTTAGGAGCCCTGCAATATGGAGAATATGGATCTCTGAGCACCCAAATCACTCTTAGTCGACTAGATGCTTTTCCTATAGGAGGCATTTGGGAGCTGATGCTAGTGAGTGCTGGAACCAGACTGTCTCATTTTGAACCCCGGCTCCATCACTTACTTACTTGCTATATGACTATAGGCAAGTTACTCAACCTATATGCATTAGTTTCTTCATCTGTGAAATGGGATAATAACAGCACCTGCCTCATAGCGTTACACTGAGGACAGAGTTTACTCATGTATGTAAGGTCCTTGGACCAGCACCTGGCACGTAGTAAGTAGTTCAGTTAATATCAACAATTATTTTATTATCTTCCATCTCATGTTCCAACTGGGACATGGGCTCAGTGACTGCAAAGGCAGGTAGAATGTGCTAGACTCTTTGAATTGTAATTGCTTGCTCATTTGCTCTTGGTCTCTTTGTTTCTCTCTTTCCCCAAATGCCAGTAGTTGAATTTGTATATGACCTTGCTGTACATTGCTTAGGGGCTTTCCTTCTTTTGGGATTCTATACATTCTTATATTGATTATCATACAATTCCTAGTTTGAACACCTTCATAAAGACTGGAGAAGGATGTGGAATAGCTTGACCTCCTCGCCTCTGTTACCCATACACCCCAAATTTTCCACCACCAGTGGGTGTAGCCTTTTCTTGCTGTTCTCCTCCAAACAGGGTGATTGTGTCCTTTTGGCTCCTTTTAGCTTTTCCTGGAGAACTGGCTCCTTCCCTAGCTTCAGTTTTTTTGGACACTATTGTTACAGATTCATGTTCTTTCCTTTCTTTTAGCACTGAGAAAGTAAAAAGGTCAGGAAGAAAGGCAACACTGCAGAAAATTCATGAAAAATAGTCAGCCAGTTTTTTTTTTTTAATGCGAAGAACAGAAGAGAGAATGGAGGCCTAAGGAGTTGGCATGAGGAGAAAGAAGCATTTGCTGTTATAGACAGCAGAAGCTGCCGTCCTACCCAATGTGATGAACTCCCGGAGGCCAGAGCTGCGGGAGACATGCAAGGCTCCTGGGAGCAGCCCGCCTGGGATGGGAGCTAACGGCGAGGGTGTGTAAGCAAGATTTGGCCCCATCTGGTCAGTTCAGTTATTATAGGTATTTGTTTTCTGTCTAAGCCCTGAGACAGAATTCCTTGCATCTGATATTGAGACTAGTGAGGGAAGAGCTTAGTAAGTGCTGGACAATATTACTGGTATCATCCTTTGACCTAATCCTTGACTCGTTCATTCATTCAACAAATATTTACTGAGCACTTCTGTTCCAGGCACAGTACAAAACATTGAGGATAAAAAGATGAAGCAGAACAGTCTCTTCTCTTAAGTCACTTACATCTAGTGAGAAAGAGAGGCACAAACAGGTAATGCTCACATAGTGGCGTGAGGACAGGGTGCCCGGTTGGGTGGCAGTCCCCGGCGGTGATCCCTAAAAGTACCAGGAGAGGGGTGGGCTGCTGAGACAGAGGAGGAGAGGGAGTCAGTGCGGGGCGTGTTGATGAGCAGGTTATTGCTGTGGACAGCTGGGGCTCAGTCCCTTTGGGATTTCTCAGAGCTAGTGTAGAGGCTGTCTCAATGTCGTCCCATCAGAGGGTAAGAATCTGGGGTGTTGGCCCCATAACTCCCCCCTTCTGGCCTGCCTTGCCCCCCGGTGGAGCGCATGCATGGCCGTTGGCAGTAGAAAGTCATGGGTGTGTAGGAAATGATGGTGCCAAGAGGCTATAGGCGGGTACTGACAGGGTCTATTAGCTGAGCACAGGCCACTACCAGAGCCCCAAAGAGGAGCTCCCAGATCAACCAGATTGGGTCCAAGAAGTCTTCCTGGAAGAGGAGACAGCTGAGCAGCTTCTGAAGGGATACCTCACTCCGGAGCTGTTTGGCAATGGCATAGGCAGAGTCCCTGAGGTAGGACTACACTAAAGATTTTGGATTGAGAGTTCTGGCTAAGGTTAAAACAATTCCTACTTATTACCCTACCCATGGGGCTTGGGGTGGTTGAGAGCAGGACAAGAACTAAGATAGCTGACATCCTCGCAGTGCTGTCCTCTCCAGAACTGCGGAATGAAATAGAGAAGAGCAAGCAGTGAGCTTGTGTTTGCTTTTTGTAAAGAAAGCCCGCGGACGTTTTCTGGGTTTGCCCCAACTACCCCTCCTCTGTTTGTAGTTAGGTGCTTCCTCAGAACATCCTTTCTTCCAGAGCTGCCATCCCACAGCCTTGCCTAGCCCCCCGATGCTCACTGCACTCCCTCCTTCATCAGCACCACCTCCCAATTAGACCAAGGATGTGGCAATCGGCTGCCCAGAATTGCTCTCCCCACCTTCAGCTTGCCCTGAGCAGAGTTCAGGTTGCACATTTCCCGACACTCAGAGAGACCCATTAATATTTAGCATGTTACATTTCCAAAGCACTTTGCTAACACAAATTGATCTTTTCAGCACCCCCTTGTGAGACAGCTCAGTACTGCTAGCCCTGCTGGGGACATCAGGCTTTGGGAGAATCAGCTACTCAGGCTAGGGCCATGACTGGTGAGTGATGGATCCAGATTAGAACCAAAGGTGAATGACACCAGTTGTCGCAGCCTCCAGACAGAACTCCAGGGTGGCCCCAACAGCCCCGCCCCGCCCGGGATGTCTTGGAACAAACCCAGCCTTCTGAAGGTTTAAATGGAATGGGTTTGTCATCCTTAAGAGTGGATTGCTTACAAACCAGCTACTGCTTATGGATTCCTTATGATGTGCCGAAAGCTTTGTATGTATCATTTAGTTCCCACAACCCCTGTCTACCTTCTGTGATGTCACTATCATTATCATTGTATGCATCAAAAAACTGAGGCAAAGAGGGATTAATTAAGTAACTTGCTTAAAGTTGCACAGCTAGTAATTGCTGGAGCTAGGATTTAAAACCAGGCTATTCTATTTCAGAGCCCTTCAACTATGATGAACCAGCCTGAGGGTGAGTAAGAGGGACCTGTTAAGCAGAATTACTCTTTGAGAAGTTCTGCTTACTCCCAGGCAATTCATCATATGCTTTGCAAGATTCTTTCTGGAGGTAAAAGAATTGGGGGTGGGAAGCTGTCAGCTACAGTGTTCTCGAGGAATGAGAGTGCAAACTAAAGTTGTTGGTTACTTGATTTCCCCTGGTTTTACCCTTGGCTTCCCATTCCCAGCCTAAAAGGACAGAGAAACCAGTTCATCCAATAAATGAATGTGGGACCCATGTGCCATGCATTGTGCTTAATTATGGCACTCACTCTGGTGGGGTAGAGACACACTTAAATAATTACGACCAAGGATGATGAGAGCTCACAGGAAGGAGGGTGCAGAAGTGACTCGTTGGTCTAGAGAAGTTTTGTGGAGGTGATGTTGGTTGGATCCTGATGGAGGTCGAGGAAGGAGAGAAAGAATGGGCACTTGAGGCCCAGGGTGCAGCATGGGCAAAGGAAAGCGGAGGTGAATAACATGGGTGTTTGGAGAGTAACAGGAAGTTCTGTCTGCCTGGAGTTGGGCTTCTTGACTTAAGTGGGCCAGTTTCGGGTCCTGATGCCCTAGATGGACGACTGGATTATGAATTCTAGGATATCCCTGAGAATATAACTCTTTGTGACATGTCTAGCCAAATTCTTGCTGTTCTGCTGTTGAGTAGAAAAGATGATTTGTTTAACAAATACTCATCAGGTTTGTACTATGGGTAAGGCACTGTGCTGGGTGCTGTTGACAAGGATTCACAGCTTTTTGAGTGATATGGGGCCATGGAAAATAGTTAGGGACTAGGAAGGAAACTGAAGGAGGAACACTGTGCCTCTACCAGTCTCTTAAGGAAAAAAATAATTAGCTTTGAAACTTAAAAAATCAATTTGTTCCCTACTCATCTCTGTCCCTTATGAGCACAACCTTGTGTAGTGTGCATGCCCCCTCTCCTTGTTTAGCCCAAACCATTCCCATCCGTCTTATGACTTAATCCTCATGATTAACCAATGAGGTAGGTGGCTTTGGTGGGTCTCCCTTTTATAGATGACGAAATTGAGACTTGGTGAATCATCTAAGGTTCTATGTTGTCTAATGGTAGAAATTCTAAGTGACAGAATTTACTAGACTATGCCTCAGTGATAGCTCTGAGTAGTCAAGTTGTTCTCAGATCAGGATGAGCATTCCATCACCAGGCCCTTCCCTCCAAGCGGGTACTGTGGTTTTGGAGAGTTTAACTATACAGACCTTGAGGTCAAGGGGCAGATAGAATAGCCCCGGTGCGGGGCGCCTGGGTGGCTCAGTCATTAAGCGTCTGCCTTCGGCTCAGGTCATGATCCCAGGGTCCTGGGATTGAGCCCTGCATCGAGCACTGCATCGGGCACTGCATCGGGCTCCCTGCTCAGCAGGAAGCCTGCTTCTCCCTCTCCCAGTCTCCCTGCTTGTGTTCCCTCTCTCGCTGTGTCTCTCTCTGTCAAAATAAATAAATAAAATCTTTAAAAAAAAAAAAGAATAGCCCTGGTGCTGGAGGGCTAATTGTGAGGGGGTGGGGTGTGTGTGTGTGTGTGTGTGTGTGTGGCAGGATGGCTGGCACAGCTCACAGCTGGAAAATAGCATCAGATGCTGTGACCTCACAGCCCAGAGAGGCCACCAAAATGATAATTGCTGCCACGCCTTTTGTAAGGTGGCTTCAATCAGAGTTAAAGAGTTGAAAGAGAGTTTTCTGCGCTCCTAACTTAGGCTGTGGGGGTCTGGAGTCCCTACTGTGTGTCAGAGTTCTCTGCTCTGCTTTTCCTCATGAATTAAATGGGAGCTGACTGTTGATACCCTGCCCTCCTATTGTCCTAAAAAGTCTTATCTTTGTTCCAGTTGATGCCTAGTACCCATACAGTTCTAGACAGTATGCAGCATTTACTGAATGCTAGTCACGAGGGAAAGATCCGAGGACCCAAAAGCCCAAAAAAGTTTGGATCCTTCTGTGCTTATTGGCTGAAAGTCACAAAAGGAGAGAATTTTCAAGTTAGGGGGTAGCAATCAGGACCCATACCTCCAAGGGGTAGGTTTATTTATTTCCTCTCTCCCGAGAACATTTCCTCCTCCATCTTCCATATCATATGGGTAATTATGGTTTTATATTGGGAGGATATTGAAACTCTAGGGAGATTGTAAAATGTCCCCCAGCAGAGGTTGTTTTTTTTTTTTTTGTTTTTTTTGTTTTTTTTACACATGCCTTGTTCAAACTGTCCATTTTGAAGCTAGGCTGGAGATGACCATGCCCTGATCATGGAGCAGACAGGCAATGTGGATCCCCCTGAGTCTGAGAACCAGATATTCTCCTATTTATCTGAGGACTGCAAAGGTCCCTACTTAAACAAGGGACCTGGCATCAGGAACACTGTCTAGGAGGCATTGTAATTTAGTGGTTCAGAGCTCAGACTCCAGCGCCAGATTGCCTTGGTTTAAACCTCAGGTTTGTCACATATTAGCTGCATAGCTTTGGGCCTCAGCTTCCTCCAGCTATTAAGATGATGGTGCCGTTACCCAGAGTGAGATGGGAAAGGAAAGAAACCTCGGTTCTTTTCGCCGCCACAGTAAAAAAAATCACAGGACAGCAAAACGAAAGCAAAGCAGAGCAAAGTTTTGTTGAAGTCCACTTCAAGAGAGGAGCGGGCCAATCAAGAGAGACAAAGGCCTGGGAAACTCAAGGGGGTGGGGGTGGGGGTGTGGGCTTACATCAATATTTTCTTTTGGGTGGGTCCTAGGGTAGCAACATCTGAATGACAGGCCTGGATTCCATAATGATTAGCCAACACCTTTGTCCTTTCCCAAGATGAATTCAAAATACCTGCAGGGGGGAGTAGGAAACCGCAACATTATTTCTATTCTAGAGACATAGGTCAAATAAGAACAAGTTGGGGGGTGGGGCGCTTCTGCACCCCTGCAAGAAGCACAACAAAATTAACTCTTCCTCTGCTGGGAAGTTTGCACCTGCAAACTGACTGCTAAATGGGTAGAATGGGCTGGTCCTGAGGCGGTCCTTGGCTGGGGCCCTCGGTCAGGATGTCTAAGGTTCATCCTCCTGTTGCTCATGCCTAGCTTCCTGACTAACAGTAGTAATAGATGGCACCTTGTAGGGTTAGTGTGAGCACTTGGATCGGATCGGACAGGTAGAGGGCTTAGCACAGCTCCTGGTACACGGCAAGCACTTGTTAAGTGTTAAGTGCTATTATTTACTAAAGGGAGGGTCCTTTTTGTCCTCTCCCGTGTTTCCTTCTCTTCCTAGGTCCTTGACCCCCTCCCTAGTTTGCATTTCTGAAGCCAGCTCCTCCAGCATTCTCCCTCTTCTGCTCAGGGGGTGCAGAGGAAAAACAGCTTGTCCAGGGTCATGCCTTTTCTCTGTATTGTTTGCAGCATCACCTTAAACCAATACACCAGGGCTCATTTTAATCCAAGAGCTAAGGGCCCTTTAAACCAGCCGTCCCTTATTTATTCTGTTTATTAAAAAAAAAAAAATCAGGGTCCTCTGGTTTCATGTTCCTTTATTGTATTTTGTAAGGCATCAAGCACATATTGGATACTATGTAAATGTGAAATACTCTAACAATAGTAACTGAGACCTATGAGAAGCTCAAGGAAGCAAAGTCACCATTTTTGAAGTTAGCCTTTTATTGATGGGCTAGGTGATTTGGGAGACAATGTGGCTCCAAGGCTAAAGAGCCCACAGGGATTCAGAGGGCAAAGGTTTGAATCTCAGTCACAGTAGCAGCTCTGCTTCTCTTGGCCCCAAATTCTCCCCAGGAATACTGGGCTTAATGCCACAAAACCCCCCATCTCCCAGGGATGTTAAGCCAGGGATACCGTATGTGGTTGTGCAGATGGTACCTAGCACAGGGGTGCCAGCCAAGGGAATAAGTGGGGGCTGAAATGTAGTCTCTGCTTCGTTCATCGATCTGTGCACCCTGGTGATGGGCTGTGTCCACCTAGAGGAAGGGGCGTTGTTGTTTTTTTCCTTCTAATTTGCACAGAGGTACTATCTGGGCTATTGGAGGCCCTATACGAAGTCATGTGATGTTGACAGAGCACAGAGCTTAGCACGTAGAATGGATAAAATTGTTTAACACACATTTATTGAACACCTACTATGTGCTATTCTAGGGGTTGAGTTATATGGAGATGAATATGAACAACCTCTGTCCCTGCGTCCTCTCTTGCCTTCACCAGCCCATTGTCCCCTACCTTCAATCTGTAGCAAGTCCTGTAGACGCAGTCTGCAAAATACCTGTCAAATCCACCCACTTTGTTTCACGTCAGCACTTTGTTTCATTGTTTCCTACCTAGACTACAGCCACAAATGTGCTCCCACTTCTCCTGTGGTCCTCCAAACAAAACCAAGAGTGATCGTATCAAAATGTAAATCGGATAACATCATTCCCTTGTTTAAACCTTTTGGTGGCTATAATTTAATCCAGGGTCCTTACTGTGGCCTCCGGGCTATGCACACCTGGTTCTAATTACCTCTTCTTGTCATCTGGATCACTAAACCCAAACTGTCTGAATTTGTCCGGGTTCTCCAGAGAAATAGGAACCAATAGGATATCTGTCTATCAGTTGATCGATTGATCTTTCGATCTATCTCTATCTCTGTATATATCTCCTGTGTGTGTGTGTATGAGACTTATACATTTTTTATATTGTGAGGACTTGGTTCATGTGATTATAGAGACTGAGAAGTCTCACAGTCTTCCCTCTGCAAGCTGGAGACCCAGGAAAGTCAGTGGTGTAATTCTAGTCTGAGTCGGAAGGCCTGAGAACCAGGGGAGCCAGTGATGTGAATCCCAGTCCAAGGACAGGAGAAGACCAACAGACCGATGTCTCAGCTCAACAGATAGGCAAGAAGGGAATGAATCTTCCCTTCCCCTGATTTTTGTTTTATTCAGGGATTTAGCAGATGTGATGATGTCCCACTGCACTGGAGGGGGGAATAATCTACTTTACTGAGTCCACCGATTCAAATGCTCATCTCTACCAGAAACATCCTTGAAGACACATCCGAAATAATGTTGAATGTAGGCACCCTGTGGCCCAGTCAATTTGACACAATTAATCGTCATACCTTCCCACCAAAGCTGATAATTCTGTCCTTCAAACAGCCTAGCTTTCTTTTGTATCCCTTTGGCTGGAATACTTTTCCCCTTGACCATCTCTTTCTCTCCCTCTGGTACTCAGTGGCATGGTCATCTCCTCAGGGAGGCCTTCCTGGACCACCTTGTCAAAGTAGTGTCGTGTTCTCTGTCTAGTACCCTTCATTGCCAGGATGCTCTGTCACAAAGCAGCCCAGCTCAATTTGTAGGTATCAAAGTCTTTGTTTATTTTCTGTCTTATCTGCTAGATTGCAAGCTCCTTCACAGTAGGGACCATGCTTTTTTGTTCTCCACTGTATATCCCTTCAGCATCTCTGGTGCATAGTAATAAATAACAATAAATATTTGCTAAATGAATTTGTTACAAGGAATTCATCTAATAGGGGATTCATCACCATATAACAATGTAGAGATGCATGAGATGATAAAGGCAGTGATGTGCTGGCAAACTGACTCTCCAAAAAACCCCCCAAAGGCCATGATTTGTCATTTGCTTATTTGGTGGTGTAAATACTCCCATCACAGCTGATTTCAAGCTGCCAATGGTTTAGAAACTGACTTGCAAAATTCCTTAGTATTTAACAGTTGGCTCTTCAAACCTGGTGCGATCTGGGCCTAGCATTTTACTGAAAGAGAGGTCGGCATGGGTGCAATGAATACCCAGGAAAGAGGCAGTAGTTTTTCTTGGGGGAGCTCAGCAAAGCCTTCCTGGAGGAGGCAACACTTGATCTGTGTTGTGAAGGATGGGTATGTTGGCTCAGGCCCTGTGCTTCTAAACTGGCTAATGTAGCCCTGCTCCCAGTAGCCCACATTCAACCTCCCCTCTGCTTGCCTGGGAGTTATCAGCTGACTCAGCACAATCCTTAGAAAATCCTTCCATGTGCTGGTGTTCTATTGGGTTTGTTTTTAGTCCAACAGAGGAGAATTAGACAGGATAGAAACTAGTAAAGGGAGAAGGGGAAGGGTTTTCGGAACAGAGGAACAGCTTTTGCAAAGGTGAGAGAGCAAGTGCAATCCAGGAGTCTAGTAAGTCTAGACGTATGTGGGAGGGAGTGGGAGGAGATTAGCTCCTGACGGTTTAGTTTGACAGCTGATTCCCACCCTGGGCTGGAGGCGGTGGCAGAGGGGAAGGGAAAGGGACTGGTTGCTTTTCCTGCAAAATTCTTATCAGAGCTGGTAATTGTGAGCTTTGTTTATTATTGTTGGTTTTGTTTTTTAGTATGTAATCATTTGATTAATATCTGTCTCTTTCAAGAGAATGTAAACTCCATAAGGGCAAGGATTGTCTCGTTCACTAGTCTTTTCTCAGCCCCCAGCACAATGCCTAGTGTACAGTAGGCAATAAAAAAAAAAATCCTTGTTAAAAGAGTCAATCACCTGGGGAAACTTTAAAATTTGCCTATGCCCACCTACCCTAAAATAAGTCTCCCTTCTCTGAACCTCCTAACCACAATATGGGATGGGGATGGTGGGGGAGTAGAGGGGCTGGCATTCTTGTTTTGTAATAGCTGCCTAAGGGATTCACCTCCACACCTCTCCCCAAATCCAATCGAGTGAATTCTTTAAAGGATATTACCAAAAGAATGACATGATTAAATTTGCCATTTGCACAAATGGGCCAGATGGCAGTGGGGAGGACTTAAACAGAGGTGCTGAGGTGCTGAGACCTGTAAGGAAGCCAATGCGAGAAATGATGCAGGTCTGAGTTAAATCACTGGCACTGCCAGATTCAAGAGATACTTGGGAAAAAGACTCTTAAGATTCGGTGACCATTTGGGCATGGGTGGAAGAGGAAATGAGGGAAGGAGGAATCTAGGTTGGAGGTTGGAGTGACTATTAGTGAATGGGGGGGTAGAGGGTTGTTTACTTGTCAAATTGCTACATTTGAGATGCCTGTGGGACATGGATGAGGAGGGGGCCTCTATGAAGTTGGGAATACAAATGTGGCACTCAGCCCTCCCCTACCCCCCCAACCTTCATTCCATCGCCAAGAACTCTGGAAAACACTAATGTTTAAGAGATGGGTTAGAAAAAGAAATCTTGAAGGAGATTGAGGATGGCCTGAGAAGAAGGAAAATGCAGGTAGTAACATAGAAAGTAAGTGATCAAGAATGTCCAACAGCCTCAAATGGTGCCTAGAGGTTAAGTTAGAATACCTGAAAATTCCTCCTGTGAGTCTGGCAATGAGGATAATGATTGGCAACAAGGGCATTTTCGGGGAGGCAGAACCTGCAGGGCAGAGCACGCAGCAAGAAGCGGACACGAGTTAGATTGCCTTTTTCAAAAAACTTGGCTGTGAAGGGAAAAGGAGGGATGGTGTGACTGAACGGGATGAGAGGCGGTCTGAGCACCTTCATAGCTGAGAGGAAGCGGGGAGGGTGCGCAGACAAGGGCGCAAACGCCTTCCCATCCTCGCAGTTTTTGCCGGCCCTCCCCCACGTGACCGGGAAGCAGCCCACGCAGCACCGACCTGGAGGGACTACAGTCCCCAGAAGGCCCCGCGGCGCGAAGGGGGGGCGGAGTCTAGGCCTGGCGCGCGCCCCAGCGGCGCGAGCGGAAGAGCAAGAGCTTCGAGGAGGCGGCGGAAGCAGAGAGCGACGGCGTCCCCGGTAACTAGCAATCCCGCGTCCTTGTCCCTCCCTCCACACCCCCAGCCGGGGCTGGTCGCTCCCACTTCTCCCCACTTTGGACAAGACTTCCTTTCCCCTTTTGTTTGTTACCGGTATTTCTTTTCCCTCACGTGACGCGAGGGGCGGGTCTCCGCCTGGGGCGGAGGTTACTGGGAAGCTGCCGCCCTTCGACCCTGCGGGCCCTGGGTTGCGGGGTTCCTTCGAGGCCCTTTTGCTGTCCTAAGGGGCTGCATGCCCGCCTTGGGCCCTCTTCCCAAGTACTCTCTGTGGAGAGGACATTTCTTCCCCGAGTTTCAACAGGTACTGAGCGGGTCCGTGGAGGGACCCCCCCCTACCCCCAGGGTATGGGGCTGTAGGCCACCGAGGCCGCCCCGAGAAGACCCCGGGGCGGCTGGCGATTTCCGGGCTGCGAGCCTTTCGAGTGAGTCCGCTCGGCTGGCCCGGAGCCCCGGGCTATGGGCTGTGGGTTGGGAGTGAGCTGTCCGTACGGGAGGATGTACTTCCTGGTTTTCTTGGGCGGCCCTCGGAAAACCCCAAGTCCGATGATTAAAAGTTTTCTTTATCAATAAAGCCGCCTCTCAGAGTTGAGAAAGGGAGAAGCATAGGATTTGGAGTCTAATGTCCTAGGAGTCTCAGGTCTGCCACTTGCTGGGCTGGTGATCTTTTGTAGCCCGTTTACTGCAGCCTCGGTTTCTGTATTTGAAAAATGGGGATAATAGTCTTTGGCCTGCCTGCCTTCCAGTGTTGGGGAGTTCAACAGATGTGATATATGTGAGAAAGCATGTATCAGATATAACCTCACTATCCTTCTGTCTTGAGTGTAGGTCAGTTGTAGTTTAAAACCGCATTTCCGTCTTTATGAACTCGATTATAAATATGACCACGGTCTTTGTGAAAATGAAATGAGTTAATAAAAAGGTGGAAGTGTCTTAGGAAAGGAATACAAGCCATACAAACATTCTTAAGCCATGTTCCTGTTGAAGAGGTGACATTAAGGCTCTAGCACCTGTGGAGTCAATTTTAAACTTCATCTGGATTTTAAGGTCCCCCAGAATTTGGACACTTCCCTTCCCCTAACATACCCACCTGTCTACCCCTTTTGCTCTGTTACAACCTTCCTTCATTACACAAGTACAAGTATCTCAGCACTTAATGTTCCTCAGTTGTGCTAACCTAATGCCTGTCTCCAGCAGGTCTTGTGTTTTTTTCCCCTTTTCAGATACTACTGGTGCTAAATCTAGCTCTAATACAATCCCACTAACCTTGTGTGCATACTAGCTGAAATATTGGGTTTACCTTCACCTGTCTCCTAGGTATATGTGCTAGAACTCTGTTTCCTCATAGTTAGAATTCAGAATATAAATAGCCCCTATCCTAGTCTTCTGACAGTTAAGATCTGAGACTCCAAGCAGGTGGCTTTTTGTCTTATTTCCCCCTTATTGAGAATGGGATTTTACAATCAATTTTTTATGGGTTTGGAGGTATAGTAATTAGGTAATCCTATATTTATACTGAAATCATTGGTTGAAAAATGCCTGAATGTGGTTCAAAAAACAGGATGGCAGTATAGTGAATTAGTTGAATGTACAAAATTGAACAAATTGAGTTCAACTTCTGGTGCTGTGACTTCTGCTTTGACTTTTGGCAGATTGGTTGACCTCTCTAAGCCTGTTTACTAGTCTTTAAAATAGATATAATATTTACCTCACAAGGTGTCTATAAGGATTAAATGAGATTGAGTATAAGGAGCTTAGTACCTGGAGTAAGTGCTCATTGTTTTATTGCTATTGTAATTGTTGACTATGATGATGATCAGAAATGATAATTTTAGATTATGTATTTCTTGAGAGCTTTTTTTTTTCCCCTGTAAAATGAGGTAGCTGTCTTAAACCCAAAAATACTGTAAATAGAAGTACTCAGATTGCAGGGTGTTTTTTAGCAATTGCACTTTATGTAAAGATTATATTATGTCATTTTTTACTTTTAGATGTTTCCAGATGCTGTTGTGAAAAGGTTGGCAGGATGTGCTTTGGACTGGTGCTTTACTTGTAACCTGTAATAAGAATGTGGTTTTCTGTCTGCACATTGTAATTTGTAGTAGAGTAATTATCTATGTTTATGATTTAGATATTAACTATTGACTAGGACAGAGTTTTGTAGAGCATTTTTTGTCTTTCCCCTCACCCCTGCCTTTTTTTTTTAAGTTAGGCTATTCAACTCTAAAAGTTAGCTTAGTGGGTAGGTTCCAGAAGGCTTGGTGACCTCATTTTTTGAAGGTGAAACTCTTGGTGACATTTGTGTATGTGCATTTGCAAGGAGTGAGAGTTTAGAGAAACCAAGAAGGAAAGTCTGATAGAGAAAACTGATTTGTTGGTCAAAGCAAAATCTTAGGTTTAAGAATTGAAATGTTTATTTTTAGTTCCTACAAATGGGTGTTGACTAGAAGATATCTGCAGACTCAGATACTTAGGAAATGTTTCCTTCACTTTCTTTGATGTGGTATCCTCTGGCTCTGCCTTGCCAATTTCATTCTTTTATTTATTTATTTATTAAAGATTTATTTATTTGCAAGAGAGAATCTTAAGCAGGCTCCACCATGTTCAGCACGGAGCCTGACATAGGGCTCCATCTCACAACCCTGAAATCACGACCTGAGCTGAAACCAGGAGTAGGACTGCCACACGGGCACCCCTCATTCTTACTTTTAGTTACGAATCAGCAAGATAACTATTTTTTCACTGTAGACTTTTATACAAAGCTATGACAAAAGTCACTTCATTAAAATTTACTTTGTGTGCTATATAATATGTTTTTCTCCTTTGTTTTAAACACTTGTTCTTTGGCTTTTTTTTACTTAGAGAAGTTTTGGAAGGTAGACTCATTCTCAGCTGTAGCATCTAAGTGTATGTAGTAGATATGCTCAGTTAGTAATGACTGTGCTGAATAGTTCTGAATAAAAACATTTTGTTGATTGTCCTATGTCCCTAAGGCACACTCTCAAGAGACTATATGGTATTGTGGAAATAACCTAAGCTTTGGAGTTAGATCAAGTTTTGAATCCAGGCTCCACTACTTAATAGTAATTTATGACTTCAGTTCGTATTATCATTCTGAGTTCATTTTCTTATCATCTGTCAAACAGGGATAGTAATACCAACTCCATATGACTGAAAAGATTAGAGATTATTTGAACTAGGCACATACTAACCAGGCTTAGCAAAAGGTAGATTATGTTATTATTATTTCTTTAAAAATTTTTATTACACTTTTCTGATAGTCATTGATTTTGGTAATACATCTGTATTCATTCCCTTAATGCTTCACATGATGAGCTTTTTTTGTTGTTGTTTTGTTTTTTTATTTTTGTGGGGTTTTTTTGTTGTTGTTAGCCAAGGTTAAGGTTGGTGACTGTGACCATGGAACCCTGAAACACGGCAAAGCTCATTGCCAGCATGCTTGAATCTATGACCCTGTCCTCATTAGCTCCATAAGCTAACTGCTCAGAAAATAGCTCACCAGAATGAATAATAAAACTGGTATGTTGTTGATGTAGCACTCATGCACTCATTAGACATAAAAGAATTAAATGAATTATTGCCAGAAGTAAAAGTATAGACTTTTAATTGTAACCCTGTATAAATATACTAGCTCTCACACTTTAGGATGATCTTTGACAACCACTAACCAGAGTTATAATTTAGACATTTCTTTTAGTTGTTGAACTGTATTTGTTGCAGATTTCCTACTCATAGGGGAAGTGAGAAGAAATGGAATTAGGATATTCATATCTTGAAAGAGAACCCTCCTTCTACTGTGCCACCCACCAGAAAATGTGCTCTTAGCTAGTGGAGAAAACATTTAGAGTTCCCCGTTAATGAGCCCAGCAGGATGGATGAAGCCCATGTAACTCATAAGAGTTTATTGAATTACAGAGAAATTCCAGTTGTCAGAGCTTTAGGTAGAAGAGAAGTTATAGGGTGTTGCTCAGCAAGCTATAAGCCTGCATTTGAAGAGGGTTTTCTCCTCTCTCAATAAAACATAGACCAGTTGCTCCCAGTCTGTGGTGTGCATTTTTCACTTGTCTTATGCTAGTCTTCTATATAGCTTTCCATTCTTCAAATTCACTCTTCAGTTTTATTAATATTTGTTGTCCCTCTTGTATCTTTTTTTTTCTTTTTATGTCAAACATAGCTGTTTTCAGGCTAGGGATAAAAATAGAAAAGCAGAGAAGCACTGTTGGAAACAGCAGGGTCTGGTGTTTAGTGTTGTGAGGTTCCCAAATAACACAGGTTAACCTGTGAATATAATGGTATTGATTTGTGACAGCTCCTGACCATTTAATTTGTCACAGAGGCAAAAATAGGGGAAAAAGGTATGTGGCACTCCTTAATAGGAGATTTGCTTCTTAGGAAAGAATATACGTAATTTTAATATTGGCTTGTAGTTGGGCTGTTTCAAGTTCTTTGCCATGGAATACCAGAAGAGTTTTTAAGAACGAAGAGAAGCATTTTGATTTAAATCCTAAGCTCTCAAATTTATACCAGTAGTCCAGTTTGTGTTTTCTTATTATCTGTAAAATAGGGATAATGATAGCAATCCTGCTTGTTTACAAAGATCAGAGGGAAAAGGTAACAAGAATGATTTGGAAATGGGGTGGGTAGCTGGGGGGAAGAAACTGACTGAAAGGCACAGTCTAAGAGAGGAACACAAACTCATACATGAATTTGTGAGTTCCGAAGCCTCTCTGACCCCAAGAGTTTTGGATAAGGGATTTTGGACTGGAATTAAAAACCTAGCACTAGGAAAAATGAATTTATTAGCCTATATATGGCTCTAAACTTCTTTATTCTGTGAATCTTTTCAGACCTTTTGTGCTTTCATTTCACATTTCATTTTAGGAAAAGACCCAGAGGAAAATAAATAGCCTTGATTTGTTTATGTGGTTGGTAATTCTCTGCAACCATCCCAGATAACAGTTTCAAACTCAGTGTGAGGGCACCTGGGTGGCTCAGTTGGTTAAGCGACTGCCTTCGGCTCAGGTCATGATCCTGGAGTCCTGGGATCGAGTCCCACATCGGGCTTCCTGCTCAGCAGGGAGTCTGCTTCTCCCTCTGACCCTCCCTCCTCTCATGTGCTCTCTCTCATTCTCTCTCTCAAATAAATAAATAAAATATTTAAAAAAAAATAAAAACAAACTCAGTGTGACCATCTTTCAATACAGTTTCCAGTGACCTTTTTGGCCTCTTGACTCTTCTAGTGTGAGAACCAATGATTTATTAAGTACTGGAGTTGACAAGCCCCATGAGCCATGTATCTCTTGGTTTCTGCCACCACTGTTGTTAATGTGACATTGCTTTTCTTTCCCTGCTTGCCATAGTGTTTCTTTTTTTGTATTGTGCTTCTTGTTTGTTTCCTTGGGTAGCCTGAAACTTTTCTTTGCTTCTGACACTTAAGTTCACAGCCAAGGAATTTATCTTTGACTCTATAATGTTATACAGTTTTAATTTTGTAAGTATTTCTTATTACTATTATTATATATTCAATACGTGCTCATTACAGAGGATTTGGAAAATATACCTGTATTTTCACCATTTGGAAGTAACTATTAACATTTTGGATTATTTCCTTCCTTTCTGTTTTCTGTGTATTTTTTTAAATGTAACACAGACACACTTAAATTGGAATCTCTTGCTATTGTTTATAAATTTTGTATCCTGATTGAAAAAAAGTAACATGTTTATGAATAGTGTCTAGCATAATTTCTAGAACTAGCATGAATTATATATTCTGGGCAATGATCTTTAAATTTGTATTCATTTTGGGTGGGAAATTAGAAGCTAGGTTCAAATACTGCTTTACCATTGCCAAACTGAAAAGCAGGGCAAGTTGTAGGATATCTCTGGGCTTTCATTGTGGCAGCTGTCCAACAAACTTTCTGAGGTACTTGACACAACTATCTGATGAAAGTTAACCTTTTCCTTAAAAAATCACTCATACACAGAAGAAGACCTAGTCTGGTCGGTCTTTGAGATTCTTCTAGTTCTGCTACTGGATGATCCTTGTGTTGAGGAATACAAAATAGAGCAGTATCTGTGAGGTTATTTGGGCCTCAAGGAAGAGGAGGATCTTTTTATTTTCTTTAAATTTTTATTGTTATGTTAATCACCATACATCATTAGTTTTTGATGTAGTGTTCCATGATTCATTGTTTGTGCATAACACCCAGTGCTCCACACAGAACGTGCCCTCTTTAATACCCATCACCAGGCTAACCCATCCCCCCACCCCCCTCCCCTCTAGAACACTCAGTTTGTTTTTCAGAGTCCATCATCTCTCATGGTTCGTCTCCCCCTCCGATTTCCCCCACCTTCATTCCTCCCCTCCTGCTATCTTCTTTTTTTTTCCTTAACGTATCCTGTGTTATTTGTCTCAGAGGTACAGATCTGCGACCCAACAGTCTTGCAGAATTCACAGCGCTCACCATAGCACAGACCCTCCCCAATGTCCATCACCCAGCCACCCCATCCCTCCCACCCCAACCCCACCCCAGCAACCCTCAGTTTGTTTCCTGAGATTAAGAATTCCTCATATCAGTGAGGTCATATGATACATGTCTTTGATTGACTTATTTCACTCAGCATAACACCCTCCAGTTCCATCCATGTCGTTGCAAATGGCAAGATCTCATTCCTTTCGATGGCTGCATAATATTCCATTGTGTATATATACCACCTCTTCTTTATCCATTCATCTGGTGATGGACATCTTGGCTCTTTCCACAGTTTGGCTATTGTGGACATTGCTGCTATAAACATTGGGGTGCACGTACCCCTTCGGATCCCTACATTTGTATCTTTTTGGTAAATACCCAGTAGTGGAACTGCTGGATTGTATGGTAGCTCTATTTTCAACTGTTTGAGGAACCTCCATACTGTTTTCCAGAGTGGTTGCACCAGCTTGCGCATTCCCATCGACAGTGTAGGAGGGTTCCCCTTTCTCCGCATCCCCGCCAACATCTGTCGTTTCCTGACTTGTTAATTCTAGCCATTCTGACTGGTGTGGTATCTCATTGAGGTTTTGATTTCGATTTCCCTGATGCCGAGCGATGTTGAGCACTTCTTCATGTGTCTGTTGGCCATTTGGATGTCTTCTTTGGAAAAATGTCTGTTCATGTCTTCTGCCCGTTTCTTGATTGGATTATTTGTTCTTTGGGTGCTGAGTTTGATAAGTTCTTTATAGATTTTGGATACTAGCCCTTTATCTGATATGTCATTTGCAAATATCTTCTCCATTCTGTCGGTTGTCTTTTGGTTTTGTGGACTGTTTCTTTTGCTGTGCAAAAGCTTTTTATCTTGATGAGGTCCCAATAGTTCATTTTTGCCCTGGCTTCCCTTGCCTTTGGTGATGTTTCTAGGAAGAAGTTGCTGTGGCTGAGGTCGAAGAGGTTGCTGCGTGTGTTCTTCTTTAGGATTTTGATGGACTCCTGTCTCACGTTTAGGTCTTTCAACCATTTGGAGTCTCTTTTTGTGTGTGGTGTAAGGAAATGGTCCAGTTTCATTCTTCTGCATGTGGCTGTCCAATTTTCCCAACACCATTTGTTGAAGAGACTGTCTTTTTTCCATCGGACATTCTTTCCTGCTTTGTCAAAGATGAGTTTACCAGGGCACCTGGGTGGCTCAGTTGGTTAAGCGACTGCCTTCGGCTCAGGTCATGATCCTGGAGTCCCGGGATCGAGTCCCACATCGGGCTCCTTGCTCAGCAGGGAGTCTGCTTCTCCCTCTGACCTTCTTCCCTCTCGTGCTATCTCTCATTCTCTCTCAAATAAATAAATAAAATCTTAAAAAAAAAAAAAAGATGAGTTGACCATAGAGTTGAGGGTCCATTTCTGGGCTCTCGATTCTGTTCCATTGATCTATGTGTCTGTTTTTGTGCCAGTACCATACTGTCTTGGTGATCACAGCTTTGTAATAGAGTTGGAAGTCCGGAATTGTGATGCCAGCAGCTTTGCTTTTCTTTTTCAACATTCCTCTGGCTATTCGGGGTCTTTTCTGGTTCCATACAAATTTTAGGATTATTTGTTCCATTTCTTTGAAAAAAGTGGATGGTATTTTGATGGGGATTGCATTCAATGTGTGTAGATTGCTCTAGGTAGCATTCACATCTTCACAGTATTTGTTCTTCCAATCCATGAGCATGGAACGTTTTTCCATTTCTTTTGTGTCTTCCTCAATTTCTTTCTGAGTATTTTACAGTTTTCTGAGTACAGATCCTTTGCCTCTTTGGTTGGATTTATTCCTAGGTATCTTAGGGTTTTGGGTGCAATTGTAAATGGGATTGACTCCTTAATCTCTCTCTCGTCTTGTTGGTGTATAAGAATGCCACTGATTTCTGTGTATTGATTTTCTGTCCTGCTACTTGACTGAATTCCTGTATGAGTTCTAGCAGTTTTGGGGTGGAGTCTTTTGGGTTTTCCACATACAGTATCATATCATCTGCAAAGAGTGAGAGTTTGACTTCCTCTTTGCCGATTTGGATGCCTTTGATTTCTTTTTGTTGTCTGATTGCTGTGGCTAGGACTTCTAATACTATGTTGAATAGCAGTGGTGATAGTGGACGTGGCTGCTGCGTTCCTGACCTTAGTAAGGGGAAAGCTCTCAGTTTTTTCCCATTGAGAATGATATTCGCTGTAGGTTTTTCATAGGTGGTCTTTATAATATTGATGTATGTATCCTTTATCCCTATACTCTGAAGAGTTTTGATAAAGAAAGGATGCTGTACTTTGTCAAATGCTCTTTCTGCATCTATTGAGAGGATCATATGATTCTTGTTCTTTCTTTTGTTAATGTATTGTATCACGTTGATTGATCTGCAGATGATGAACCAGCCTTGCAGCCCAGGGATAAATCCCATTTGGTCGTGGTGAATAATCCTTTTAATGTACTGTTGGATCCTATTGGCTAGTATTTTGGTGAGAATTTTTGCATCCATGTTCATTAAGGATATTGGTCTGTAATTCTTTTTGATGGGGTCTTTGGTTTGGGGATCAAGGTAATGGTGGCCTCATAAAACGAGTTTGGAAGTTTTCCTTCCATTTCTATTTTTTGGAAGAGTTTCAGGAGAATAGGTATTAATTCTTCTCTAAATGTTTGGTAGAATTCCCCTGGGAAGCCATCTGGCTCTGGGCTTTTGTTTGTTGGGAGATTTTTGATGACTGCTTCAATTTCCTTGTGGTTATAGGTCTGTTCAGGTTTTCTTTTTCTTCCTGTTAAGTTTTGGTAGTTGATACGTCTCTAGGAATGCATCCATTTCGAAGAGGAGGATCTTAAAGGAAGTGATAGAATAACAGATTGACTGGAGAGGACAGAAGAAAATTCCACACAGAGAGGAGCAATGAGAAGTTAGAAGCAAAAATGAGTACAATATGTGAGTTGAGTGAGACAAAAAGGGAATGTTAACAGTATTGGACAAATGAAAGGTATGATTTTTACTGATAATGAGTAGTAAAGAGATGTGACTTGTTAGGTTTATATGTGTGTGATAATGAGGAAGAATTAATGGAAGGCTTTGAAGGCTGGGCTGAAGAATGTAGATTTGGTCCTGTAGGTGATGGTACTTCTGTTGAAAGTCATGATGAAAACAGTGAGAAAGGTTGTCTTGGTAGCTGAGAGTTTTTGGAGAGTATTTCAGTAGGACAGTGGTGGGGTAATGTGGAAACAAAACCTGATAGCTCTTGTGGAGGAAGAACAGTAAACATGAGTTTGGAGGAGCTGGAAGAATCAGAATACCTCAAAGTTTTTAGCCTGACCTAGCAAGTATATTGTGGTGTAATTGATGGTGTCATTGGGAAAGGAGCTCAGATAGGCCTAGGGAGAAAGATAATGAGTTCAAATGCTAATACAAATTTTAGGTATTAGATAATTTGAGTGGTAGTTAAAAAAAATCTGGTGCTTTAAAACTAAACTTAAAAATGAATCTTCTTTCTAAATTGTTTTTGAGGCCATGCATTTATTTTAGCAAATAAATATTCTTTGGAATTTGTCTTTTGAAACTGCTTTCAGAACCAGTAGAGTCATACAAGAAAACCAGTCTTATTACTTGATGATCATATCCTTTGTCTTCAAAAGAGTATTTTCTAGCTCGATCACTCATCTTATTTACTGATTGCAAAGTGATAATTGACAGTTTCTAAAAATGTAGAGGCATAAAATTTATTACCATGGTGGATGTGTAAATGATTATAGTGTGGTCGCCGAGGACAACTTAAAAAGTCTGAAGCTGTAATGGCATCCTTAGAATAAAGTGCTAGTGTACTCTGGTTAAGAGGGTCGGTTCTGGAAAGCCTAGGTTTGAATGATCTCTTTGTACATTAGTTATGTGTCTTGAGCAAGTTATTTAATTTGTCTGGGCCTCAGTTTCCTCATTTTTTAAAATGGGTATGGTGATAATACTCCTTACTTCATAGAATTGTTGTCAGGATTAGCTCTTATACTGGGAACAGTGCGTGGCAGATATTAAGAGCCCAGTAAATAGTAGCTATTGATGAGCGTCACAACAACCACTGCTATTGCTACCATCACTACTGTATTTATTTTGTTTTATTTATTTATTTTTAAAAAAGATTTTATTTTATTTGACAGAGACAGTGAGAGAGGGAACAGAAGCAGGGGGAGTGGAAGAGGGAGAAGCAGGCTTCCCACTGAGCGGGGAGCCCGACGCGGGGCTCGATCCCAGGACCCTGGGATCACGACCTGAGCCAAAGGCAGACGCTTAACGACTGAGCCACTCAGGGGCCCCTATTTTGTTTTAAAAATCACTTATGTTCCTGTTTAGTTATGTCTTAGACAAGTGAAATCATAGGCAGCTGGAGGTAAAACTAGAGCACAAATAAAAGACCTGACATACTGTGTGTGTGTGTGTGTGTGTGTGTGTGTGTGTGTGTGTGTGTGTGTTTTGTTTGGTTTTTTAGAATGTCATAGCAATGTATTTCTCTTTATGTTGGGAATTCCGAGAGCAGACTAGGACTGGTATGGTTGGTGTGTTGTGTTGCTGCTCTTCTGTGCACGGATTCTGTTCTTTTCCAAAGTTCACTTTATGGTCGGAGATAATTACTGGAGCTCCAGCTGTTTCATTCACGTTCCAACCATCAGAAAGGAGGAAGAGAATACATCTCCTTCCCTTTAAGGATATTTACTGAAAGTTAAATGTGCCACTTCTGCTCATATTCCATTGGTGAAAATTCGTCGCTTAGCCACACCTTCCTGCTGGAGAGGTTGGGATTTGAAGACTATTTTGAGTGGTCAGTGCCTGGGCATAAAGAACAGGAACAATGAGGATAATCCAAATATAGCTAGATGAAGAATATAGGGTAGATAACCGAGTTAATTCTCCCTTTAGGACAGTTTGCCATTATTGGTAATCCTTGACAGAGTTTCTATACTTAGGAAAACTGCGAATATAAAACCACCCTTGTCAGATTGTGTCAATAGTACTTTGTTTTTAGGGTGTAATCCTTCACGAATCCTTGTTTAATAAGGATTATCAGTCTCATAAGGAAAAAATTATTTGTATGTACATGTATGCATGTGTGTATACAAATACATAATTTGTGTGTGTTTTTATATATTTCCTCATTTAACCTTGGCATTGGCCTAAATTACCTTATATGGCAACAATGTGCAGTAAAATGTTGGTAAATAAGCCTCTATATTTCTCTTTTGTAGTTTTAAGCCCATAATTTTACTTAGCTTTCCTTCCACTCTCCAGTTTGATTGTTTTGGGCAATGTTTTAATCCATCTGTGTCCTTTTATATTACTACTCTCTTTTACTGCTGTTAATTGTACTTCCCAAAATAGATAAATGAGCAAATTTAATTAAATGTTATTTGCACTCTCCTGATCATTAATGAATTTGTAAGATCAGACCTACAATCTTTCTAGTATTAAAATTACTGAATTCTGTCCACTCAAGTGGTAATTATTTGCTTTAAGATTTCTTTATTTTTAAAGTTTCTATATTTTGTGTGTTTGTGTTCTTTCAGTATTGGAAATATGAAGGTCTTCCAAAAAAAAAAAGGCGGGGGGAGAACTTTTTTCCCTAGGATTTTTTTTTTATTCCTTTCAGTTGGAAATATTTTATTTATATATTTTTGAATGATGAACAATACATTTAAGATAAGAAATTCATCAGTTGCTTTTTTTTGTATTTTATCAACAGACATACAGTTTAAAATAGACAAGTTTTAAAAGTCATATAGTAAAAAAGGGATTTATAACAAAATATAGTGAATCTCCCTGCTCTCTAGTTTCCTCACTAAAGGTAACCACTTTCAGCTCCTTAAGCTATTTCTTCTGGCATTTATGTATCTCCATGTTTCAAAATAATATATATGCAATGCAGTCCTTTTTCATTATATATTGAGTCTCTATTGTGGGAGAGAAAGCTGTACTGTTCTTAAACCACCATCACCACTACTGTTCTCTAGCTTCCTAATTTAGTTGTAATACTCGGTTAAATGAGATAGTTCATGTTGTGTTTACATTATTATGCCTGTGCAAATTTTACTTGCTGATAGTGTCTGAAATAGTAGCCTCTCAGTGCAGTTTTCCACAAGGTCAGTCACAATAATCTGTCAGTTCCAATTTTCTTTCCTTTTAAAAAATATTTTTGGCAACTTCTCTTCTGGAGACCTTCATTGTCCTCCTATCTGGGCCTAACTGTCTGGGCCTACTTCACAGCTCTTTTCCTGGGAAGATTTCCCTTTGTTATCTTTAGACTTTTCTCTCCTTTTCAGTTTGATTCCCAGTATTATAACTCTTAATCTTCCTTATTCCTCATTTACCCTCTTGCTAGGTAGAGCACATCCTCTAGTAGTTGTGTTGGATGAAAAAGATGATAGTATGGCAGAGAACATGGGGATGACAACCTTCAACATGCCTGACTCTGTCACCTAGCTTCAGTCTGAACCGGTTGCCTTCTACTTTTGGTGCAGTTTGCATCCTGGAATCCTGGAATGTCCACTCACCGATATTCCTTCTCTTTTCTCTTGTGTTGGATATCCTGTTTTCCAGACCCCATGCCTTTCTTTGTTTTGGTTTGTTTCTTCATTTGGTGTCAAAGGATGATGAGACCATGACACCCTATCTAGAATATCTCATCAGGCACAATCTCCCTGAACAAAGAGGATTGTTAATCTTACATAGTGGTTTTGGGGAGGGTGGAGTTCAGGGATTGGAGGATTTTAAGAGGTGGAAGTGGGTTAACATCATCTATAGAAGCATGGTTACTTGGGTGATGTCGTTCATTGGTTGGCACTTGGGAGTGTATTTATTGGAGTGAATCTGTCCCTATTGTTTGGCTTGTAAAAGAGTGCCTCCTGTGTTAAGTTGTCCTTATCAATTGAATGGATTTAAAACTGGTACTTCTGGCAATTTACTGTGGCAACGAACAATCTGTCTTTTCTTGAATTTGTTAGAATTTTAAATTTTCAGTCCTCCGGTAATTTTCTAAGAAAGTGTATACGTGGGAGGTAATTTTTTGAGCCTTTCCATGTCAGAGTGTCTTTTTTTTTTCCTCCCCGTCCTCACATTTGATGAATATGGTTTGGATGAGTGTAAAATTTTAGATTGGAAATGTTTTTCTTCGGAATTTTGAAAGCATAGTTTTTTCTCCTTGTCCTCTGTTGCTGTTGAGAATTCCTCAGCAAACACAAATCCTCTTCTTTTGTTTGGACCTACTCGTTGGAAGCTTGTTGGAGTCTCTGCTTTGCACCCAGTACGAAATTTAACAGTGATGTGCCTTGGTGTGGGGTCTTTGTCTATTTTTATGTAGTGCTGGGTATTTGTAGGTCCTTGGAGGTCCTTGTAATCTACAATTTGCATTTTTTGGGGAGCTGGTATGTGGGGATGGGGTGGGGAACATAGATCTTAGCTATTAACATCCTCGCTTAATCACCCTGTTTGAAAGACCACTGCATTTTTGTAGTCAGCCTAGAGATCATCTTTTTTACATTCTGCAGAGATAACCTCAAGTTTTCTTTCAAGGCGGAGAAGGGAATCTAAGGATCTAACTGCTCCTCAAACAGTCTCCATTTCACTTCCAATTCCAGAGGTGGTGCTGGCTGTAAATTGGGTTGGGGCTCAGCTTTCTCTACTGCTGGATTGGGATTTGGCTCTCCAGGACCTGCTATAAATACCTGTATATGTTTCAACTTCCAAAGTTGTGTTACTCTTTTCTCCTCTTTCCATCCTTGTTGATTTGTATGTTAAAAAAACCCCAAACTTTTATATTAATAGGATTTTGTAAAGAAGCAAATTTATATGTGTATGTCCATTCCACTTTCTTAACCCACAGGGCTGAAAGGATTTGATAAGACTAACTGCAATATTTTTATGTGAAATGATACTACATGATCATTATAATTTTAATTCATGAAAGACAAATAACAGTATATGGTGCTCAAAAACAATAACTGCATATGGGTCTGCAGAGAGGGTACTGTTATAGTAAAGGAAGAATGTCATGCCCCCTTGACTGCAGGCTATCCCTTTAATCTCTACAGATAATTTTTGGTAAAAAACAAAAATGATTCATTTTCATTATAAGAAATCTAGTATATACTGATAAGTATGAGGAAGAAAATAAGAATCACTTTGAATCCTCAGTGTATTTTCTAGTCTTTTCTGTGTATTTACTTATGTATCTGTGCAAGTATGTTTAAATGAAACGTGTATTATTTTGCTTCTCCCCCACCATTTTTTCCCACAGTAAATGTATATATCTCTTAAGAGGATTGTTTTGTGCAGAATCTAAAGATAACAGTAACAACTTCTAACAGCTGCCATTTATTTGATTACAGATTATGTGCCAGGTACTGTGCTAATATCTTTTTTTTTCTGTTTAAATTATGTTGACGTTATTTCAGACTGCAGGAAAGTTAGAAGAATACAAAAAATTTACCCAGATACCTCAGACGTTAACACTTCTGTACATTTCCCTTTTCTCTGCCTCCTTCCCTTTCTCCTTTTCCTCCTCCTCCTTCCTTTTCTCTCCCTCTCTCTCTATCTCTCTCTATATACACACACACATATATATACACTCTTTGTATATGCATTTCTTTTTTTTTAAGATTTTTTTATTTATTTGACAGAGACACAGAGAGAGAGAGGGAATACAAGCAGGGGGAGAGGGAGCCTGATGTGGGGCTCGATCCCAGGACCCTGGGACCATGACCTGGGCCAAAGGCAGACGCTTAACGACTGAGCCACCCAGGTGCCCCTGTATATGCATTTCTTGAACTATTTGAGTTAGGTGCAGGCCTGTTTCCCTGTATACCTAAATACTTCAGAGTGCATTTTCTGAAAATAAGGATTTTTTTTTAATGTAACTACAGTACAGTTGTCAAAATCAGGAAATAGACATTGATTTAATGTTATTATCTATAGACATGTTCAAATTTCAACCCTTGTCCCAGTGATGTGCTTTTATAGCAAAAGAAAATTCTGCATTCCAATGGTCATATCTCTTTAGTTTCCTTTAATCTGGAGCATTTCCTCAGTCTGTGTTTTTTTCATGACATTGGCATTTTTGAAGAGTGCAGGCCAGTTATTTTGTAGAATGCCTCTAATTTGGGTTTATCTGATGTTTTCTCATGATTGGATTTAGGTTATCTATTTTTGGCAGGAGTACCATAGAAGTAATGTTATGCTTCTCAGTGCATCATGTCAGGAGGCGTAGGATGAATTACTAGTAATGTGATCTTGGATCACTTCATTAAAAATCCATCCTTGTTTTATACCTTTAGAAAAAAACACTGTTTTTTTTTTTTTTTTTAAGTTTTTTAAAAGGTAGTGTCTGCCAGGTTTTCCAGTGTGGTTACGGTTTTTCCTTTTGTAATTTTTTTGGTGGTAAAACATACATAACATAAAATTTACCAGTTTAGCTATTTTTATGTGTATAGTTTAGTGGGGTTAAGTACATTCACTTTTTTTTTTTTTAAGAGCAAGAAAGCTCATTTGTGCACACGTGTGAGCAGGGGTGGGGGGTGAGGAGCAGAGGGAGAGAGAGAATCTCAAGCAGGTTTCATGCCCATTGCAGAGCCCAAAGAGGGAGGGAGGGGGCTTGATCTCATGACCCAAGAGTTGAACACTCAACTGACAGAGCCACCCACATTTTGTTTGTAATTCTGAAGTATCTTTGAAAAAAACAATTTGGGACTTTATGAATGTCTTGTTACTTCTTGAACTTTTACTCACCAATTTTAGTATTTAGTGATTTCTGCCTGAATCATTTTCATGATGGTTCCTAAATGGTGAGTTTCTAATTCTGCCATTTTTTTCCTGCACTTATTTATAATAATACTTTATTTAATTTATTTCATAATTATTTGTTTTGTTGCTGTCCCTGATTTAGCCAGTGGGAGCCCCTTCAAGCTGATTCCTGTCATTCTTTTGGCTTGCCCTTCTCATTCTTTGAGTACTGCCTTACTTTTTACCACAACAAAATGTTTAGGCTCATCCTGTACTTTCCCACCCTGAGCACTGGAATGAGCTATTTCTTCAAGGAGCTCTGGTTCCTTTTAGTAGAGAATGGTTTTAAAAGCCATGATTGGGACTCCAGATGCCCTCGTTACTACTGGGTATTATTGCTCCAGGACCTCTTGGCAGGCATCTAGGAAATAGATGTATGTGGTATATGTGTGTGTGTCCGTGCACACTCAGTACATCTTCATCTGTCTAGTGAAAGCACTGAGTTTATACTGATAACCTCTGATCCCAGCCAGTACTACAGGGTTTATTCTGTCCCTCCTTTATTCTGTACTTATAACTCCCTCTTCCAACAGTGAGAAATATAGCCCTGTTATTCATATTTTTACTTATTGGCTCAATCCTGGAATATCAGAAAATAGTTTAAGAATTGCTTACTCATACCACTATTTAAAAGATACCTACTAAGGATAGTTCAATATATAGGTTTTCCTTTAGCTTAAGGGTATGTAGTCTAAATCTCCACTGTCAAATAGGGTAGCTACAACACATGAATTGTGTCCCAAGTGTAAAATATAGATTGGATTTTGAAAACTTAGTATGAAATAAGGAATGTCATATAAAACTTAGTATGAAATAAGGAAATAAGGAATGTCAATGCTAATATCTCATTAGCATTTTATTAATATCTTTATGTTAAAATAGTTTAGATATATTAGATAAGATATATTAATAAAATTAATTCCACCTGTTTTATTTTAATGTGGCTACTGGAAAATACTAAATTACATATGTGGCTCCCATTATGTTTCTTTTGGACAGTGCTGATCTAAAAACCATGTTTAAAAGTTACTTGGATTAGTTTTCTCTCTCCACCATTCTTCCCTCCCTCCCATGGTTATATTAGTCATTTGAAATACAGTTCAATTCTATTTCTATTCTGAGTTTTTCTCCTTGTCCTAATTGATCTTCCTTATTTTTGAGTATGTGAAACATTAACATGGTTCCAAAAGTCAGAATTGTACAAAAAATACATACTCAGAGCAGTGTGTCACCCTTTTCTTTTTCCTTACCACCTGTTTCCACCCACCCTCTATAGATAACCAGTTTCATCATTGCCTGAATTATCCTCACTGTGTGTTTTTCCCCCAGGAATGATGAGATACACGTATATTTTCTTATTTCCTCTTTTTTACACAAAAGGTGCATATTCTAGATAACTCTTTTGTACTTTGGTTTTCTCAATTAACAATATATTTTGGAATCCATTCCATATCAATTTATAGACTCACTCTCCCTCTCTCTGTCTTTTCTTCCCTCTGACAATTGTGTAGTACTACTCTATTGTGAGGATATTAACTATTCTTTTATGCTGTTTGCAATATTTTGCATTTACAAACTGTGCTGCAGAGACTAACCTGGTCATATACATTTTTGTATGTTGGAAATAAATGGATAATTTCCTAAAAAGGGATGGTTGGGTCAGAAGTTTAAAAGCATGTGTAGTTTTCATAAATATTGCTAAATCCCCTTCTTTGGGGGTTGTATAAATTTGAATTCTCACCAGCAGTGTATGAGAGTGTTCATTTCCTCACAACCTTGTCATCACAAGTGTTGTTAATACTTCTTAATTTTTGCTGACCTTATAGGTAAGAAGTGGTATCTCCATATAGTTTTAATGTTTATTTCTTTTGTTTGTAGTAGGGTTGAACATCTTTTCATATGTATAAAGGTCATTTAAATATCTTTTTTATGTGAATTGTCTTGTATCTTTTTATTAATTTCTCTGTTAGGGTTTTTTTCTCCTTCAGTTTTTTTTTTTAAAGATTTTATTTATTTGAGAGAGAGATAGTGAGAGAGAGCACAAGTGGGCAGGAGAGGGAGAAGCGGGGGTCCCTGCTCAGCAGGGTGCCCCATGTGGGGCTCAATCCAGGACCCTGAGATCAAGACCTGAGCTGAAGGCAGCTGCTTAGACTGAGCCACCCATGTGTCCCTCTCCCTCAGTTTTTAAGAGTTCTTTATTTTTAGGGATATTAGCTCTTTATAAGTTATATATGTTAAGATATTTTCTCCCAGTTTGTCAGTTGTCTTTTGACACACGTGCATGTGTGTGTGCACGTGTGTGTGTTTAGGCTTTCATTTTATCTAGTTCAATTTTTCAGTCTTTTGTTGCATCTGAATTTTGGGTTATAATTGGAGTACCTTTCCCTTTCCCCCGCGTGGGGAAGAATTTACATATTTTCTTCAGATATTTGTATCATTTTAGTTGTTTCATTCAGATCCCTGCTCCATTTAGAGTTTTTTTTAAAATGAGTATTATACAAGTTTAATAATCTTTTTCCAAATGCTAATTCGTTGTCCTGGCATATTTTTTCTTTAAAAAGTATAATTTTGCCCCAGTGTGTTTTGAGGTGCCCCCTTTAGCATACATTAAGTTTCCATTGAGTTTATTTCTGAACTTTCTTTTGCACTGATCTATTTCTGTACCATTATCAACGCTTTTAATTATAGAGGCTTGATAATATATCGAGGGATAGCTTTTAACATTTTTAATATTTCAGTGGTTATTCTTATATCTTTATTCTCTTGAACTTTAGTAATCAGCTGTCTATCTCCATAAGAAAGTTTGCTCAAGTAAGATTTTTATTGGGATTATGTTAAATTCATAAGTTACTTGAAGGAGAACTGACATCTTTATGATGTTGAATTGTGTTGAGTCCATTTGTTAAATCTACTTGTGTGTCAGGAATGTTTCAAAATTTTTATATTGGTTTTATACACTTCTTGTTAAATTTTCCATTTTTAAAAAATATTTGTAGGTCTTTATATCAATATTTATAGAGCTACATTATTCTTTCTACTGACTGTATTTTTCTATAGTTGAGATGTACCATAATCTATTTAACCTTGCCCGTATGGGTGCACATTAAAATTTATAATTTCTCACTATTATAAAGAGTTCTGGAATAAGTCTTCTGATAGAAGTTCATTATCTGAAATTTGTTAAAATGCTTTATACATTAATAAAATGTGTGCCTCCACTATCAATGTGTGAATGTTATTCAGTCTCCATTTACCAAAACAGGACCTTATTGCTCTTTTTTTAAATCTTTGTCAGTTTGACAGACAAAAAAAGGTACATTTATTTTGCTTTCTCTGCTCACTGATGTGATTTATTTTTTCTTAGGTAGTTTATTTTTTATCCATCCAACCATCCATTCAGTATATTCTTATTGAGCATCCACCATGTGCCATCCTGTAAGTTAGAACTATAATGATGACTGGAAGTTGATCTTTTTGTGTTTTTCATCATTTGTATTGTTTTGTTTTTTATCTCTCTCTTTTTTTAATGGCAGTTAATAGGCACTTCTGCCCTCTCAGATTAGTTCTCATAGGGCTGAGAGTGAGAAAAGATGACATTTTTATTCTGTTTGGGTCATGAGCTTCCAAGAAGTATTTTTGTTATTTGTATTTATTTTCATTGCACATTCTATGGTAGGTAAATGACTGTGTTAAGCTCTTAGTATTCACAAAATGAGATAATGAAAGTTAACTGCATACACTAGTGTCAAAGAAGTGATAATTACATATTTTTATAAAAGTAACTTTTATTATTATTATTATTTTCCAGGTGAGGCTGCTCTTTTTTTTTTTAATTTTTTATTGTTATGTTAATCACCATATATTACATCATTAGTTTTTGATGCAGTGTTCCATGATTCATTGTTTGTTCATAACACCCAGTGCTCCATGCAGAACGTGCCCTCCTCAATACCCATCACCAGGATAACCCATCCCCCCACCCCCCTACCCTCTAGAACCCTCAGTTTGTTTTTCAGAGTCCATCATCTCTCATGGTTCGTCTCCCCCTCTGACATACTCCCCTTTTCTTCCTCTCCTGTTATCTTCTTCTTTTCCTTTTTTCTTAAAATATGTTGCGTTATTTGTTTCAGAAGTACAGATCTGTGATTCAACAGTCTTGCACAATTCACAGCGCTCACCGTAGCACATACCCTCCCCAATGTCTATCACCCAGCCACCCCATCCCTCCCACCCCCAACCACTCCAGTAACACTCAGTTTGTTTCCTGAGATTAAGAATTCCTCATATCAGTGAGGTCATGTGATACATGTCTTTCTCTGATTGACTTATTTCACTCAGCATAACACCCTCCAGTTCCATCCACGTCGTTGCAAATGGCAAGATCTCATTCCTTTTGATGGCTGCATAATACTCCATTGTGTATATATACCACATCTTCTTTATCCATTCATCTGTCGATGGGCATCTTGGCTCTTTCCACAGTTTGGCTATTGTGGACATTGCTGCTATAAACATTGGGGTACACGTACCCCTTCGGGTCCCTACATTTGTATCTTTGTGGTAAATACCCAGTAGTGCAATTGCTGGATCGAACGGTAGCTCTAATTTCAACTGTTTGAGGAACCTCCATACTGTTTTCCAGAGGGGTTGCACCAGCTTGCATTCCCACCAACAGTGTAGGAGGGTTCCCCTTTCTCCACATCCCCGCCAACATCTGTCGTTCCCTGACTTGTTAATTTTAGCCATTCTGACTGGTGTGAGGTGGTATCTCATTGAGGTTTTGATTTGGATTTCCCTGATGCCGAGTGATGTTGAGCACTTTTTCATGTGCCTGTTGGCCATTTGGATGTCTTCTTTGGAGAAATGAGGCTGCTCTTTATCAGAAGGAAAGCTCTGTGTCGTTTGCCTTCAGACACAATCTATCTGCGTGTTCTAAGGTTTTATTATTCAGAAAATAAATGTCATTTATTTGGTAAGTCAGTTAATTACGACTTTTGCATATATTATAGAAATATTTATTACTCTAAATATTTGCTTGCTTGCTTATATTTTGTTTCTTTAGTGTCATTTTATTTGTAACTTTCATGTAAAAAACAAGTTTAAGAGTGGCAATTACCTGAAGGACTAACGGTCTCTTAAAGATTTTCTTCTATTCACTGTTCTTAATTTTGGTGTTTGTGGTAAAGAGAAAAGGGGCTGGTTAAATATTGGCATTAGTTCTCACAGCTGGAATACAGTTTTGCTCTTTTTAGTCTCTCTCCATCTAAGAATTGAGAATTGACATCCTTCCTGTCAAGCTCTAGAACTTCTGTCTCGTTCATACAGGGAGCAGTTCAGCCATCCCTGGTGGTCTAGTGGTTAGGATTCGGCGCTCTCTCATACAGGGAGCAGTAAAGAAGCTGTGTTATTGTAGAGGTTTGAAGAACTGATTCAGGAAGAGTAGATGGTCAATTATGTCTTCAGTAAGGCATAATGAAGCAGAATGAAAATGCTATCAAAGGGATTAGAAATGAAAAATAATGAGGTATATAGTGAAACTGATTTTAGTTGTTTAATATTACTCTGTAGGTGTTTTTTTTTAATTAAGTTTTTTTCCAGGAAGATATAAGTTGATATGATCACTGTTTTTTAAGAGGTTCTTCTTACCCACATCCTCATAACGATCTTTTCAGTCTATTCCAGGTTCTGATTCTTATGTGTCACCAGTGATAACTGGGAAGCTGATATGTAGGGTGAAGTCTTGAGTGGTATCAAGAGGGTTAGTCATAGCAAATGTCAGAAGATAATCATACTTGGGTGCTGCTGAAGCATATGGCAAAAAATTGGAAACTAATGAAATGATACTGGTGACTTGCAGAACTTTCTATTAAATGGTTTTACGTAGCAATATATAATGAAGAGTAAATATTGACATTGAGAGCTGAGCTTAAAAGTATTCTCAAGTAGAATCTAAGGATGAGGAGCCACAGCTATGGAAAAAACAGGGAAAGAAGATTCTCTTTTCATATCTTTTTTGGTAATCCCTTTGCTTTTGTTAGCATCAGAAAGCTGACTTCTGATGTTCTTAGAGTGTGTGTCTGGCTTGTGTGAGTAGAGGGTTTGGATTTCATTGTGCATGAGTCTGAAACGGCCCCGATCTGAGAGCATACCAAAGTGAGTTTTAATATTGGTTATTTAAAATCTCCTTGTACCTGTCTTATTAGGAGTATTATTTTCTTAAGAAGAAACTAATTTGCAACTGCTATAAAGAGTGACATTGTGTCCGGGAAAATGCTGTACTAACACACTGTGTTGTCCCACAAGAGTACTTCCCAAGTCCCTGAACGCAGTGCTGACAATCTGTGACGGCCTGTGAATGGTTGGGCAGCAGTTGGGGAAGAGCGCCAGCAGAGTGAGGTGGTTGTGTGTAAGTCATAGAGGAGGTGGGGAGGGCAGCAAATGAGAGGAGAGCAGAGCAACTCGGGTTCTGTGGGCAGTTTGAATGGAAGCTATTGTTAGCTCTGCTAAAATGACTGTGAAGTGAGCAGCCAGAGAGTGTGGGGGGCTTTTGGTGGAGCAGAAAAATCGGGTATTTCACTTTTCTTTTCAAAGTGTCATTGTTTCATTCTGTCTCCAAACTGTAAGGCTAAATGTTCTATTGATGAGAGTATGGATTGGATAGATTTAAAAATTTTGAAGACACTAGAAATACCACTTCATGCCAGGAAATGAGACTATAAAAATCAGGGTGATAGGGATGGGACTTATCTTTTCCAGGAATTATTGTAATGGTAGTAAGGCCAGTTAGCATATCTAGATCCGGAATGACTGGGCCTTTATCTCAGACAAATGTATATCCTGTTATTTATTTATATATTAGATTTTTTATACATTTACCTCCAACTGGTGGTGTTTTAGAAACATGTAGCATAGCTACATGGAGGGAGGAGACAGAGTTGTGACTGTATCTCTAACAGAGGGATTCCACTCCCTTTGCAATTCTCTTACTGCTATTGCACTTCGTTTTGTTTTGTTTTATTTTTAAAGCTCTTCTCTGCTATCTGTTGTTTTACCCCAGTTTTTCTTTTTTGGATTTATTTATTTTAGAGACAGAGGAGTGCCCATGAGCAGGGGAAGGACAGAGGGAGACAAGCAGACTCCCTGCTGTGTGGGAGCCCTAAATGGGGCTCAATCCCAGGATCCCGAGATATGACTTGAGCCAAAACCGGTCGTTTGATTTAGCCACCCAGGTGCCCTTACTCCAATTTTTGGAAGGCATGTATTCTAGTCGGCTACACTAGTTAAGTGCAGGGACTTTGGAATCAGACATCAAGGCATGGGTTTCTGAGTATTTCTGGATTGTGGAATAGAATTTAATGTGGGGCAAGTTATGGTTCAGTATGGTTCAAGCTTTGGCTCTAGCTAGACTAGTGTCTTTAACTGTCTTCAAAATAACATTCTTTGACTTACTGCCTCTTCATATTGTTCACACTATTCCTTCTCCTGGGAATGTCTACCTCTGATTCTCTTTCCCTAAACCAGCTTATAAAGGCCTCGCTCCAATTCCACCTACTTTATGACATCGTCAACCATTCCAGGCCCTTAGTGATATTTCACTTTCTATGTTTTTATCATTTATTGCTTTTCTCTTTATTTGGCTATCATATATTACCTTAAAATTTTTTTTTTAGATTTTGTTTATTTATTTATTTGTCAGAGAAAGAGAAAGCATGCAAGTGAGCACAAGCAGGGGGAGCGGCAGGCAGAGGGAGAAGCAGGCTCCCTGCTGAGCAAGGAGCCCAATGCACGGACTCAATCTTAGGACCCTGGGATCATGACTTGAGCCAAAGGCAGATGCTCAACCGACTCAGCCACCCAGGTGTCCCAAAATTTTTTGAAAAAATTTTTTTACCTTCCCAATTAGGTGGGGACAACTTAAAGGGGAGGTTACATTATTCATGTGGTTCAAACCATGTTATATTATTGTAGTCTTACTTTACAATCTCCACTGTCCCAGCATAGATCTCAGTACAGTATCTGCACTTAGTAAATATTTGTTTTGACTTGGAGAAAATGCCATTACCTGTTGTTAGCTTTTCCAGTCTTTAACATATATCTTTCTTTTTGTATCATAAGAATAATAGATTAAAATGCAGTTTAAGTACCTGAGTTATGTTTGTTCAGTACACTGTACTTCTTGGAAAGTCTTCTGTAGTGCTCGATACAGGCCTCCTGATTTTTTAAAGGAGGATTGCTCTTAAGATACTATATTCTAAGGTAATTACAGTATTTGTTTTTCTTGAATCTCTAATTAGTAAACCTTTAATCTGCATATAAAAGAAGCTCTTATTTGTTAATTTTCTAATGTTTTCTTTGCCTGCTTTGAAGTGCAACTTGCTTCTTTTGGTTTTTCAGATTCTTAACCAGCCACATTTGGCCTTCACACTTGAGAGCATAGCTACATGGAGGGAGGAGACAGAGTTGTGACTGTATCTCTAACAGAGGGATTCCACTCCCTTTGCAATTCTCTTACTGCTATTGCACTTCTTTTGTTTTGTTTTGTTTTATTTTTAAAGCTCTTCTCTGCTATCTGTTGTTTTACCCCAGTTTTTCTTTTTTGGATTTATTTATTTTAGAGACAGAGGAGTGCCCATGAGCAGGGGAAGGACAGAGGGAGACAAGCAGACTCCCTGCTGTGTGGGAGCCCTAAATGGGGCTCAATCCCAGGATCCCGAGATATGACTTGAGCCAAAACCGGTCGTTTGATTTAGCCACCCAGGTGCCCTTACTCCAATTTTTGGAAGGCATGTATTCTAGTCGGCTACACTAGTTAAGTGCAGGGACTTTGGAATCGTAATCAATACTTGGAGGCTGTGTGATTTTAAGTAACTTAAGTTTCAAATTTCTCATCTGTAAAATTGAGATAATCATAGCTACCTCTTAGTTTGTAGTTGGGATCAAATGAGGTAATATATATAACAGCACAGATTAAGCCTACTGGCATCTACTTTCAAAATTTACTGTGTGGTTTATTAGATTTAGTTTGTGATTCCTAAAGGGAAAGAAAGATCAAGGTGAATGCATGTTAGGTTTGAGGTGCAGTCCTAAAGTCTTGTCCATTTCAACTGTCTTGTCAACTATAGGATATCAGTGAGTGAAACCCAGGATAGACCCAGGAGAGAAACTAATTTCTAATAAGTCTAGAAATACAGACCAACCTCCAGATGTCTAGTAGGGAAAGAAGTTTTAGGAGGGAGTTTTTCCTTTCTCTTTTCCCCAGGTATATATGCAGAGTAGGAAGCAGAATTTTCTTTCCACCTTTCTATTACATGTTATATTGCTGTTGTTCAGTTATATTAAAGTTTTGGTCTGACTGCCTTTTGAGGTGGTCAATAAAAGGTGCACTAACATTAAACTTCGAACAGTTAAGTTGGTGAACTATGGGGTTACCATGTCAGTGGAGTGTGAAAGAGACTAAGCTTCATACTGTTTCCCAGCCTATAAAGCGTGAAATCAGTTGGTGCCGATGCATGGCGACTCTAGTCACTGGAGTGTAAAATAACTTGAGGACATGAATTGTGTTTCATTGTGAGAAAAAGCCTTTCATGCCATGGTTTGTTTATGTGTTTTGGTGCCCCTACGATCCTACTGGAATCATGTATCCTGTATATAGTTTCATTGTCTTGAAAATCAGATATTCATGAAATATTTCTTCCAGTTATGCAAGCTGTATTCTTCTGCAACTGCATGTAGAGAGGCAAAGGCTGTAAATCTCCAACACAGACTAATAATAAAATACTGTAGCTATTATATCCTGTTTAAGATTGTATCTGAAAATACCATCTTCAGTAGGTATTTGATGTACATGTTTCTTCTGTTTTTAGACTCAGGTTTGAAAGTGCACTCTACATTCTGCTTTGAAGCTTCCTTCAGTCTAAGAATTGTGTTACCAGTTTCACTGGTTGCTGTTCCCACGTTCACATGTGCTTCTGGAGAAAGGGAAGTATGCAGAGAAGGACAATGTTTTCAAATGGTTGGGGGAGTTGGAGGAAGAAGTATAGAGATTATTCTTGTGGGGAATAGAAGAGAGGGAGTTCCTCTCCTGACACCTGGTGAGATTCTTCACCATATGGCTTTGAGGGTGAGGCAAGGTGAATGAGGAAGTTTCAGAGACAATAGTGAATTATTATTGTCAGCACTTTTAAGGCTGGAAGGTTATTGGAAATAGGCATGCCATGAAAGCATTCAAGAATGGTTCTTTCATTCTTATCCTCGGTTTTCGTGTTTTACTGCAGCGGTGTTTGAACTCTGGTTGTTTTTGTATTTATACAGAAGCAAATTGTGAATATTTATGAAATTAATACATTATTATAAGAAACCATCCTGCTGAATATCAAGCAGTGTATTTGTAGCAGTTAAATGCAGGGACTTTGAAATCCTAACTGGTGCTCAGAACTGTGTGATCTTGAATTACTTAAGCTTCAGGTTTCTCATTTGTAAAACTGGGATAATAAGAAGCACCTCATAGTATTATAGTTGGAATCAAATGAGATCTCTTATATATGTATTTATATATATATATATTTGTTTTTCTTGAATCACTAATTAGTAAACCCTCAATCTGCATAAAAGAGAAGCTTCATATTTGTTAATTTTCTAATGTTTTCTTTGCCTGCTTTGAAGTGAAACTTGCTTCTTTTGGTTTTTCAGTTTCTTACCAGCCACATTTGGCCTTCACACTTGCGAGCATAGCTACATGGAGGGAGGAGAGAGACAGAGTTGTGACTGTATCTCTAACAGAGGGATTCCACCCCCTTTGCAATTATATATATATAAAACACTTAGCATAGTCCCTGTCACATGGTAAATACTCATTAAATGGTAGTTGGTTATTTTTTCCTCTTTTTCTTCCTCTGCTACTACTCTTGGTACTACTCTACCACTTTTTCAGTTTTGCTTGTAGGGCCTAAACCTTAATGAAACAGAAAACATAATTAGAGTTCACAGCAGCAGATTTTGGGTGAAAAATATGTCGTTGTTCTCTTAGCCATGGCTTAATAGATCCTAACCAAATAGAAACTCTGTAAAAAGACTTTTTTCATGAAAGGATTGTTATGTTGACTTAGTAAGATAGCCTTGCAAATAAATATAAAAAATTATTTTAAAATGTATTTGGTTAATGCAAATAAAATAGCCTTTCTATGAACTTAGGGAGTTTACAGACATAAAATAAGAGTTCAGAGTATTGTCATTTCTTGTTACTCACTTAACACAAGCTGTTTTTTCTGAGGAAGTGCCTTTTTAAAAATTCTTAGGAGAAATGTTTTGTCTGATGTTAAGAATAGTCGTAGTAGAGTTCCTGTCTAGTGTATGAGGCACTTTTTTGTGGGAATGGGATGGAAAAGTCTTCCTGATCATTTATACCAATGGAGATGAGCATTAGTGTGGGTAATATATTTGGTTTTGATCTGCATTATGTGATTCTTTTTGCAGCATAATTAACTCCCTGATTGACTTCTGTTCAGCTAGTATTTCTGGAGCACATACGGGGTGAAAACCTGGGTAAGGCAACTATGATGAGGATAAAACTACTAGTTTAGTTGATATGAGACGTGGGTTTTGATCTCAGTTCCTACTCTTAGATGAATTCCTCAAGCACTTTTCCTCATCTTTAAAATGAGGAGGTGATACCACTTGGTTTTCAAAGATCTTTTTCATCTGGAAGCTTTTAAGATAGATATGGAGGTAGCTTGGCAGTTGGGAAATGCAGCAGTGACACATTTTGGCCACCAGAGTTTGAAGTCCATCAGTCAGCTTGTGCTATGTTTTAACAAGAAGGTAAGCCAGCATCCTTGGAAATGAGGAGGTCACGTTGCTTTTATATCCGTTTAGTTTAAATAAGTTATGGAGCTTCTTGCTTTTCTGATTCTACCTGGATTAAATCTATTTCTGCTTTTGTTATTTTCAACCTTCTAGATAGGACTGTGAGAAGTATGTAAGAAGGGAGAAGAGTAGAGGTTTCTAGTTGTCAGGGATTCATTAAATTTTTTTTTATTAAAGATTTTTATTTATTTATTGAGAGAGAGAGAGAATGGTAGAGAGCATGAGAGAGAGGAAGGTCAGAGGGAGAAGCAGACTCCCTGCCGAGCAGGGAGCCCGACGCGGGACTCGATCCCGGGACTCCAGGATCACGACCTGAGCCGAAGGCAGTCGCTTAACCAACTGAGCCACCCAGGCGCCCGGGATTCATTAAATTTTGTTCTCCAAGATAGTGAGTGGCTCTCAGATGACCCATGGGCAACTTTGATGGGAGGCACAATAGTATGGGTGACCAAATTCAGTTATTTTTGGTCACCTTCTTCCCCCCAAATACACAGGCACACACACAAATGATACTCAACCCTAATTATCTCCATTGTCTTTGAAATCCCAAGGATGAAAATGAAATGTCTGAGAAATACAATAGAACGAGCACAGCACTTATAATTAAAACCTAGGTTCCAGCCTTTCTTTGTCACTTAATATCTATTTAACCATGGACATCACAACCTCAGATCCTTAGTTTCCTTATTTGGAAAATAAAGATGTTGGATTCTGACCTATGCAATCTCTTTCAGTAGTGTAATTCTAAGATTCTGTAAAAATTCTTTAATATTTATGTGAAGGGCAGTGATATTCTGGATACATTATAATTAAGTAGTATTTTATAAAAATAGTACATAATTTGTTTTTTGGGGGGCAAGAAACAGGACTATAAGTGTTGTTAAGGCATTAATGTTAAAATATTAAAGTCAACTACATAAGAGCAAGAAGAACACTCCACTGAGACATTTTTCTAACCCCACAAACAAATTCTCTAGACCGTAGGCTCAGGGTGCAACAAGTCAACCAAGAGGGGCCATACTAGGCAGGGACCAGGCCAAGCTGATTTGGGGTATAGCTGATAATGAAGCATTCATAGGGGAAGTCATTTGGGGATAAATTAGCTTGAAAAAAGAGGGCATCTATATCACAAAGGGAATCTATATCAAAAAGCTGGAGTCCGAATCCGTTTCTTCCAGCTACACAAGTGAAAATAACTTTGATACAGAGTCCAGTTATGAGAGTCTGAGTTGCTGTCTGAGAGCACTGGATAATGGATAATGTGGAAGGAACAAAGAGGGCATGGAGTCCAAATAGACAAGCTGAGTGTCTAGAAGGCGACAGAGCAAATGGATGCAGGGGCGTGCTTGTGAAAACGAGCAAGGATTAGTACTTAGATTCGATATGTACACAAGAGAGTAGAAGCCAGCCAGGCAGACTGGATAGAAACAGAATTTTGGGATTATCCTGACTTTAATTAAGCACCATCCTTGGTGTTGGTAGGCAGGGTCTGCTTGGTGTACCCAAGGCTCCACACATTTGAGGCTAGTGATTTTTATCTCTGACAAACCCTACATGGTTGTATGGTTCTGATGGCTTTACACTCCACTGGGTACACATATTCACAGATCTGTGCACTAACACTGCAGAGTTCATTTCACGGAACTGGCTAGTAAAAAATTTGGCAGGCAAGCTAGCTTTCTGAGTGCTCCTAGGAATGGAGCCCAGCTGTTCCCTTTGGGCTTTGAGCTGTTGGAATTCATTGGGATAGCAGCTAGAAAGAATGAAACTGTAACATTTTCAGCCTAGTTCATGACAGCAAAGCAGAGGTGTTAGAATTTCTGTTCTAGAGGTTTACACTGCAAGTAACTTAACCTGCTTGTGTGTCTTAATATTACTGGGCTTCTGACCGCTGAAATATGGCTTGGATCGATGGTGGTTTGGAGAAAGTAGAAAGAGGTCTATCCATCATTCAGAGGCTCCGTAGAAGCTGCCTGATAATGCTGCTTTCACCAAGCAGCCATCTGTCCATCCATCCATCAGTAGGATGAAATGAGATTTAGCGGAACAGGCAGCCGTAACTCTGAGACACTTTCTGACCAACAATTGCAGCCCTGGCCCGAGTCTGACCACAAAGCACAGCGCTGGGGATTGGCGGGATGTGGCAGCAAGTGCAGTCTCATTCCCGTCAGTGCAAGCAAGCATACTGAGTGTGTTCAGTATGAGACCAGAGCACGGCCATACTTCCCATACAAAATTTTATAAACTTGGGGTGATCAGCAAACAGTAATGTTCTTTTAGCTCCATACTGTTTTACAAGTTGAACAGATCCTTTTGATGGAGAGTTTTTTGTTTGGCTTGGAGAAGAAATAGAATTAAGACCTGATTTCCTTTTGCTGGAATCCCACCACAGTGTAGCCTTTAACCTGTATCTTATATTAGCAGAATGCTTTGTAAATGCAAATGAATCAGGATGATCACCTTTTTCTCCATTGAAAATACTGGGTACTTTTGGCAATTCCCAGTTTGTCATAGTATTGAGGGATAAGGCTAAATTAAATTTGAGGATAATTCAGTGATTTTATTTTGTACAAATTCTTTTTCCTATTAAATTGAAATTTGTACCTAGGTTGTTAGGTGGCAGAAATGGAATTTTCTTTCTCTTATTTCTCTCTACTTTATATTAGTGGTGTCGATATGAAGGAAAGAAAAGAAAATATGGATAGAAAAATGACTAAAAGACTAGAAGCTAGAAGCGGATTACTCCTAAGATGGATAATCAGGCTCTGAGTGATTGACTGTTAACTGTCATCTTCCTCCTTCCCTGCTTTTCCAGGGCCCTGAGCCGTCTAAAAGCCTCTTGGTCAGTACAGATCTCCTGGACTAAAGATGGGGTTATGTTCTGATAAACCCATTGTAAGTTGAAAATATCATAAGTTGAAAGTATGTTTAATATACCTACCTTACGGAACATCAGAGCTTAGCATGGCCTAATCTAAATGCTCTCATTTACATTAGCCTGTAGTTGAGCAAAATCATCCAACACAAAGCCTATTTTATAATAGAGTGTTGAATATCTATTGTATTGAGCACTGTACCGAAAGGGAAGAGGTGCAGGTTGGCTTTAAGTCTATCAGTTGTCTCTCCTTGTGATGATGGCGTGGCTGATGGGAAGCTGCAGCTCACTGCCGCTGACCAGCATTACCAGAAAGTATTGTACCGCATATTGCTTGCAAGCCCAGGAAGAAATGAAAGTTCGCAATTCAAAATATGGTTTCTGCTTAACACATATGCATTCCCACTGTTGTAAAGTTGTAGAATTGTTAAGTCAAACCATTGTAAGGCAGGGACAATGGGTATAGCTCTGTGCTCATGTTGCCTATCCTGGTACCTTTCCTACCCTGGCCAGCTTCCTTTGACTGTTTTCTTGCAGTGGTCACTTCAGACCTCAGCTCCTGCCCTTTGTTCTGAAGCCTTGCTTTTCATTTCAGATTGGGGGAGGGGTCGGGGGAGCCTAATGTACCGGAGATGCCTCGGAAATGAGAACCTTGGATGAATTCCTGGGCCTATTGATCCACCGGCAGTTTATGCATCCTGACATTCATAATCTCAGTAGGCTGCTGATGTTCCTGATTAATGGGCCCAGGGGCTGTCCATCCGTCACTTCACATTAATTACTGAAGAGGTGTTTTTCCAGTGATTTACCTGACAGCGGGCTGTGATAAATACCCCTAAGCAGAGTGGGCAGTGATTAATCATAGGGCCACACCCCTCCCCCCCCACTTTCCTTTCCCCCTAACCACAGGCCAGCATTGGGACCTGACCAAAGAGTGCCCCCTCCCCGTAAACTATCTATCTCCGTAATTGCTTGTGGATGCATATTTATTGGGGCAATGGACGTGGCAGATAGCATTCTAGAATTTTTGCCAAAGATGATGAAAAATAAATCTTCCCAATAGGAAGAGTAACTAGTATGTTTTTACATGGGGCAGAAAAGTATGTATGAGCTGCCTTTATGTTGCTTTTAAGAAATCTGATAGAAGTATTGCCTACCTACTCTGCATGTGCTCAGCACTGTGGTAGTTGCTCTGTGAGCTTTAAAAGGAGGAGAAAGTATAGTTTTTGTTTTTGTGAAATTAAATTCTCCCTATTCGGGGAGAATCTGTGAACACATAGGAAAAATTAGAGAACATTTCAAGGCCCTAATATAATCTTGGCAGGATTGGGGTAGAATTCCAGGATTTCAGTTCTTGCTTTGGCCTTAGAAAATGAAATTTAGTAAAATATTTGAATATTAAGTATTTTCCATGTGTCTGGCATTCTGTTGAACCCTGGAACTATGAAGATGAATGTGAGATACAGCACAGACCTCGGGAAGCAAAGGCTAGTGCCCTTGGCTTCAGTTTCTCAAGCTTTAAAATAAGGTTTTCCAGGAAGTTAAATATTTTAAATTAATTTAAAATTAATTACTTTAAAATTTAAAGTGATTTAAAATTATTTTTTTTAAGTAGGTTCCACGCCCAGCGTGGAGCCCAACACAGGGCTTGAACTCATGACCCTGACTAAGATCAAGACCTGACCTGAAATCAAGAGTTGGATGCTTAACTGACTGAGCCACCCAGGCACCCCTAAATTTACTTTTATATTAACTTTCACATTAATGTTTTTTCTTGGGATATTTATTGAGTACTTGTTATGTTCCTGAAGATATAAGAAGCATGTGAGAAATAGTATTTGCTCTCAAAAAACTGTATTACAGAATATGAGGTGACATTCAGTGAAACATTTAAAGAAGCATATAAGTTTGTATGTAATGACATGAATACCATAGATATGAATGCACATGAATTCACAGAAGGGTGAAATCAACGTGTCTTCAAACAGTTAAAGGAAAAAGCTGGATCTGAGATAAGTCTTTTGAAGGAATGGTGACTAGGAGGTGCGTTTAAACTGAGACAATTCAAGGAGAGCATTTCAGAAATTGGAGTGAACAGATCATGAGGCCATCTGATGCAGAATGGAGGATTTGTGTCTGAGAGTGATAGAAATATGATTGGAACAGTAGAGTGACACCAAATTTTGGAGAACCTTGAATTCTGGGTAAGATTATTCTATATCTTGTAGACTCTGGTGAGTCACTAAGGTTTTGAGCAAGGGATTATGAAAAGAAGGTGTGTTTTAGATAAAAGTATTATATATCGATGTACCTAAAGTTATTTGGAATTACCAGAGTATCTTAGAATATTCTCAGTGTCCTCTTCTCTGAGGTTGTTCAGAGTAAAACTATCCAGATTAAAAATATAGTTTGATATATCTCCCTGAGTGCAATGCAAAGATTGTGTGGTTTGGTTATATATAGAATAGATAATAGCCTAGGTTTTACAATCTTTATTCATGCTAAATTGAGTGAGTCAGTGGGAGTTTTAAGTAATGACTGCAGAATTAAATTAGGAAAGACTATAGCCTCAAGTTTTAAGAAACAAATTGGTCTTTAGTCTTACTAATGTAACTTCATTAAGCTTGGGCTAATTACTCACTGGCTTCTTAAAGCCAAGAATCAGGAATTAAGAAGTCAGTGCGGTCACCTATATTTTGATAGGAATTTCTGGAGGATGTGATTTTTTTTTCATTAAATTAATATATAATTTACATACAGTATAATTTACTTTTCTTAGAGTATATTGTGTCAGTTTTGACAAAAGCATGCAGTCCTGTAACTCCCACACAATTAAGATACAGAACAGTTCCATCAATCCAAAAAATTCCTCTGCCCCTTTGTAATCAACCCCTCACCTGAACTTGAGCTTCTGGAAGCTACTGATATATTTTCTTTCTGTTAAGTTTTGCTTTTTTCAGAATTTCTTATAAATGGAATTGTATTTCCCTAGTGATGTTGAGCATTTTGTGGTGTGCTTATTTGCCATCTTTATATCTTCTTTGGTAAAGTATTGTTCAAAATGTTGTTTGTTTTTGGATATTGAATTTTGAGAGGCCATTATGTATTCTGGATAAAGTTCTTTATCAGATACACATTTTGCAAATATTTTCTCCCAGTCTGTGATTTGTCTTTTCATTCTCTTAACAGTGTCTTTGAGAAACAGAAGTTCTTAATTTTGCTGAAGTCCACTTTATTGATTTAAACATTTTTTTCTTATTTTATGGATCATGCTTTTGGTGTTGTATCTAATAAATCTTTGCTTAACCCAAAGTCAAAAAGATTTCCTTCTATATTTTCTTCTAGTAATGGTATAGTTTTAGGTTTTATATTTAGGTCTGTGATTCATTTTGAGTTAGTTTTTGCATATGGTGTGAGGTATGGATAGAAATTATCTTCTTGTTATCAATATGAATTTTTAATTGTTTCAGCACCATTTATTGGAAAGCCTGTCTTCATTGAATTTCTTTTGTACCTTTGTTGAAAATCAGCTGATCATATATGTGTGGGTCAGTTTCTGGACTTTTTCCCCCATTCTGTTGATCTTCCCCCAGATCTGTTGATCTGTTGATTTATCCTTTCTCCAATACCACACTGGTTTGATTACTATACAGTAATCAGGTGAGGTAGAGTAAATTGTCTTAACTTGGTTCTTTTTTCAAAATTGTTTTGGCATTTCTGGTTTCTTTGCCCCTCTATAATTGTTTGAGAATGAGCTTGTTAATTTCTATAAAATTCCTTTTGGGATTCTGATTGAAATGTAAAGACAATTTGGGGAGAATTGACATCTTGATATTGAAGCTTCCCATTCATGAACTTGATTTAGATATTCTTTGATTTATCAGTGTCTTACAGTTTTCAGTGTAGAGACTACATATATTTTGTTAGATTTATACCCAAGTATTTCATGTTTTTGAGTGATGTTGTAAGTGGTACTCTTTACATTTTCTGTTTTTATTTGTTCATTAATAGCACATAGAACTATTTATATCCTGTTACCTTGCTAAACTCACTTATTAGTTCTACTGGCTTTGTTGTAAATTCTGTGGGATTTTATTTATATGTAGAAGGTAATTCTGCAAAGACAATTTTGTTTCTTTCCAATCTGGATGTCTTTCTCCCCCCCCCCCCCCCCCCCGCCCTTGCCTTATTGCATTGGCTAGAACCTACATTTCACTGTTGAGTAGAGGTAGTGAGAGTGATCATCCTTACCTTGTTTTTGGTTTTAGGAGGAAAGCAATTGATTTTTCACCATCAAGTGTGATGCAAGCTGTATGTTTTTTCCATGGTTTCATTTTTGTGTTTTGGCTTTTTGTAGATACCCTTTATCAAGGTGAAGAAGTTCCCTTTTGTTTCTAGCTCGCTGAGAATTTTTTTTATTATGGATGAATATTGAATTTTGTCCTACTTTTTGTGCATCTGTTGAGATGATTATATATTTTATCTTCTGTGGTCTTTTGCTACGGTGAATTATATTTTGTTTGGCTGAGAAAGTTTTTGTTCTTCAGTTTTGAAAGATATTCTTGCCGGGTGTAGAATTCAAGTTGACAGTTTTTTCTGTCGGCACTGTAATGATGTCTGGCTTTCATAGTTTCTAAAAGTTCTTGTCTTGTTCCTCTGTATATAATAGGTCTTTTTCACTATGGCTGCCTTTAAGCTTTTTCTTTATCTTTAATTCTTTTTTCCTGCAATTTAAATATGATGTATCTAGGTGTTGGTTTCTGTTGTTGTTTGTTTGATGCTTGGTGTTCAGTGCTTGGTGTTCTTTGAACCTTTTGGATCTGTGGTTAGACATACTTTATTTTTAGAAAATTCTTAGCTATTACCTTTTTTTTTTAAACAAACACAATTACATACCTTTACATCATTTAAAAAAAATTTTTTTAAGATTTTATTTATTTGTGAGAGAGAGAATGAGAGACAGAGCGCATGAGAGGGAGGAGGGTCAGAAGGAGAAGCAGACTCCCCGCCGAGCAGGGAGCCCGATGTGGGGCTCGATCCCGGGACTCCAGGATCATGACCTGAGCCGAAGGCAGTCGTCCAACCAACTGAGCCACCCAGGCGCCCTAGCTGTTACCTTTTTAAAGGTTGCTCTGTCACATCTCTCTCTTTTATTTCTTGGGATTTCAAGTACACATATGTTAGACTATTTGATATTTTCCCATAGTACTTGGATGCTGTCTTCTGTTTTGTTTTGTTTTCATTCTCTTTTTTTTGTTTGTTTAGTTTGAGTAATTTCTGTTGACCCCTCTTTACTTACTCTTTCCATGGCTATGTTGAGTCCACTGATAAGGTCATTGAGGGTTTTTTCTCTTACTGTGTTTTTATTTCTGGCATTTCCATTTGGTTGGTTCTTCTAGTTTCTGCCTCTCTGCTTAAATTGCCCATCTGCTTGTACATGTTGTCCACATTTGCCTTTAGAACTTTCAACATAATCATAATTATTTTAAATTCCATGTATAATAGTTTCAACATCAGGGTCATACTGAATCTGGTTCTTTTGGTTCCCTTGTCTCATAACAGTGCAGGTTATGTTTGTTTCATTTTTGATTTTTGTGTTTTTGCCCTTTTTTTATGTTTTTTTTTTGTTAAAATCTGAATATTTTGTATAGAGTAGTAAATAGTATTTATGCCTGGAAATGAGCATGCTTTATCTTTTGCTGAGATGTTTCTGTGTGTGTGTTGAGGGGAGAGGGCTTTGAGCTAGCCCAATCTGGTCAGGATTTTGAGCTGAGTTTGTTTTTTTTTAAGATTTTATTTATTTATTTGAGAGAGAGAGAATGAGAGATAGAGAGCACGAGAGGGAAGAGGGTCAGAGGAAGAAGCAGACTCCCTGCTGAGCAGGGAGCCCAATGTGGGACTCGATCCCAGGACTCCAGGATCATGACCTGAGCCAAAGGCAGTCGCTTAACCAACTGAGCCACCCAGGCGCCCGAGCTGAGTTTGGGTTTGATCATAGGCTTCAACTTTCTCTTGTGTTAATTTGTGTTTAGGGTGGGATTTGGCTTGCCGAAGAAGAGTTTCTCCTAATTTCTGTTCTCCCCTCGGCTTTAGATCTTCCCCTGAACTTGCATCTCAGAGAGGTCTTTGTGCTTTTGTTCTTCCCATAGTAGTCAATTGCTGTTACGTCTTACTAGCCTGTTGTTGGGGTAAGAGGAAGAGGGCATGGCATTTTTTGTTGGTTTGGTTCAGTCTCAGTTTTAGGTAGATGCTTTCCCCCTGAGTCTCAGAGGTGGGGCTTTTTCAGCACTCTTGCCCCTTTAGGCGTAGAGGTGTTACTGTTTTTGTTGTTTACTTTCCCTAGCTGCAGTGGACCTTCACCTGCTGCCTGAGGGCAACATGATTTGCTACCTTTCCCCAGTTACTTAAGGCTTTTTTTCCCCCCATAGGGGAGGTAGGCAAGAAGGATCCAGGTGGGGCTTGGTACTTTTCCCACAGGGGCTACTCTTTCTTTCTCCCAAGTCTGCAGCACAAGGCTAGACTTAGACTTCCCTGTCTCTTGCCTATCCTTAGTCTTTTGAGCCTTCAGTGAGGTCTGTGGAAAAGATTCTGTGAGTGGTGAGAATCCCCCTCCTTTCTGTGTTTGCCAAGGGTTCTGTCTTCTCACGGTAGTGCACATTTGGCCTTTAGCAACATTTTTTTTTTAAAGATTTTATTTATTTATTTGACAGAGACACAGTGACAGAGGGAACACAAGCAGGGGGAGCAGGAGGGGGAAGCAGGCTTCCCGCGAAGCAGGGAGCCCGATCCCAGGACCCTGGGATCATGACCTGAGCCGAAGGCAGACGCTTAACGACTGAGCCACCCAGACGCCCTGGCCTTTAGCAACTTTCAAAAACACTTTAACTGAGTTCTTCATAGTGGCTTTTATGGTGTCCGGTGTTCACTGCAGGTAAGGAAGTGTTCATGTTCCATCTCTCCTTTGAGGACCCTGGCTTCTTTCCTTAGATTGGGGGTTAGTTGCTTGTCCTGTGACCTTGCTCCTCTGATGAGTTCAATAAAATCTGTGATTGTGCACATTTTCCACATTTAATTTTGTTTGTTAAGGGTGGAAATGACATTCTCCAGCTTTCTACACCATAAATAGTGTCTAGAAGTCCTCCTTATTTGAGGATGTGATTTTGATGGGATTTTTGTTGATCAGAATCTCATTTAAATCTGTCCTTTTCAATTTCTGCTCTCAAACTTATTTTTGTTTGTTCATTCATTCATTATACAAAAAAAGAAAAAAATTATTTTGATTCTATGCTATATGTCCAGGTGTGGGGGATACAGTGATGGGCAGGAAGACATAATTCCTTCTCTAATGAACATATAGGACAGTGGTGAAGACCAGAGAATTAAAGAAGTAATTGTAATCAAATATAAGAGCTGTAACAGGAGAGGTATATGGCAAAGACACCTCACCTAATCTAAAATGATTAGGTAAGGCTCTTAAAGAATAATGTAGAGACCTAAAGGTTAAGTAGACATTAGGTGAAGTGATTAGGAGGCTGCAGGGGAGTAGACTAGGTAGAGGGAAGAGATTGTGTAGAGATGAAAGATGATGGAAAAGATGAACCCCCCTCCTCCGAAAATTAATAACCTGGAGAGTTCAAGAATCTGAAAGAAGTTTGATGTGGCTATATGGCATATGAAGACAGCAGTGACAGAAGCTAAGAGAAATTGATTGGAGCCAGGTTAAGAAGAGTCTTGTAAGCCATGTTTAAAAAGTTGATTTTATCATAAGAATGATGGGAAGTCACTGAAAGATTTTAAGGAGGGGGAAGCCTGAGCAGCTAATTGTTTTAAATGGGTCATTCTTGATGTAAGGTGAAGAATGAATAGAAAGTAAACAACACAGGCCAGTTAGATGGGTTTTTATAGTAATCTAGGCATTTGTATGAATGGGTTTAACCTGGAGTATCTTTAGGGATGGGGAACACTAGACAGATTGAAAAGATACTCAGGTATGAAGATCAGTGGAACTTGTCAAGTGATTTGAGTATAGAGAAGAGAGAAGACTTGAAGTATATTGAATAAGAGGACCCTATCTTCTTTCCTTAGATTTAGGGTTAGTTGCTTGTCCTGTGACTTGCTTCTCTGATGGGTTCAAGAAAATTTGTGATTGTGCACATTTTCCACCTTTTATTTTTTATGTGTTATGGGTAGAAATTATATTCTCCAGCTTTCTACATCATCAGCAGCGTCCAGAAGTCCTGCTTATTTGAGGGTGTTTCTGCAGAACCTCCAAATTTCCTTTTGTTCCTAAGAAAAAAGCAGAAAAAAAAGATATTTGGTTTACTTTATACCACCATTTATGGCCCATGATTCAAAATTCATTGAGATTTTGGGTGGAAGTAAGTCAGAAAAGTATATACAGGGAAGAAACATCTAAATAATATGTAAGCCATGGTGAATAAAGTTGGTTCTTTTCTCTGTTTTTTGAGTACTAAGAAAAACAGAAGACTATTTGATTCCTTCAATGTTGATGTTTAGCCTGTTGGCATATAAACGAATAAAATCTGCAAACTGGCTTCCTTGCACTTTTGGAACAAAAATAGCATACAATCGATCTTCTGAAAGAGCTGTTCCATGCAGAGAGAAATTTACTATATTTAATCACTTAATTTCCTTGCTTTTTCCAGATGTTTTTATTCAACATTTCATGCGGTAGATACTATAAAAACCTTTAGAACAAGCATTAGAGAGTACAAGTCTTCTAAGACTCCAATGTCACCAAGGTGGTGATCACTGCCACTAACACAGTAATGGATGCCGACAGTGTTTTCATAGTATGGAGGAGCAAAGTCTTAATTTTCAGAAAAGGGGAACTTGGTGACGAACGGCCTCTATATGATTCAAGGTTTTAGTGGTTAAATTGGGAAAGTAGATGTGGAGCTCATGAAGGTAAACCATTTTCCTTAATTTTATGTCTCAGAATGAAGTTAAAAATAAACACAGTATGTTATCACAGTGTTAAAGTTAGTGTGATTCAGAAAATTCAAGAGTTGTTTTGTTGAGGATATACTGTAGGGTGTGGAGTTTTAAGCAGTTACAAGCTTGAATATCAGTCAAAGCTAGGTTTCAGTTCTGGTTCCAACGCTTACTAGCTAGATGTATGACCTTGATTCTTAGTGGCATTATCTTTAAAATGGTAATAGTTGTACATACCTCAAGGACTTGTTTATGATGGTTAAATGAGATAATATATATGAGCACTTAGCATAGTGCTTTATTTGTCGACTTTAGTGCAGCACAAATTTAAATTATGTTGCCATGTACAGTTCTTTAAATTCAACATACTACAAGGTTTTTGTAATCTCGGAAACATTTATAGTCTTAGCGCTTTTCAGCATCTCATAATTGGAATATGTATGTTAACTATCTGTAAAAATGGGTAATAATTTAAAAATGTAGAGCATCATTTCTTTGATGGTGGTAGTGCATTGTGGTATTTAGGAATGCAGCAGGTATGGGGGAGAGGGCTTTAACCTGGCTCTGGTTTAATTTTGCTCTCACCATTTTTGCACATAAGGTCTCTTTCTGTAAATAGATATGTACCATGTGTCATATATACATTTAAGAAAGGTCCACTTGTGGGAAAATAGGTAATGAATAAAAAAAATAGTACAGGGCGCCTGGGTGGCGCAGATGTTAAGCGTCTGCCTTCGGCTTGGGTCATGATCCCAGAGTCCTGGGATCGAGTCATGCATCGGGCTCCCTGCTCCTTGGGAGCCTGCTTCTCCCTCTGCTTCTCTCTCTCTCTCCCTCCCTCTCTCTCTCCCTCTGTCTCTCATGAATAAATAAATAAAATCTTTAAAAAAAAATAGTACAATGGATGGGCACCTGGGTGGCTCAGTCGTTAAGCGTCTGCCTTTGGCTCAGTCCCGCATCGGGTTCTGTGCTCGGCGGGAAGCCTGCTTCTCCCTCTCCCAGTCCCTCTGCTTGTGTTCCCTTTCTCGCTGTCTCACTCTCTGTCAAATAAATAAATAAAATCTTTTTTAAAAAATAGTACAATGATAAAGAATTCTTAACTTTCATTGAGAACACTTACACCTGTTGAGTCTCAAAGAGAAACATCTGGATTAATATTGCTTTGTGTTAGGAACATTTGTTTTTATGCTCATTTATTTACCAATTATTTATTGAATGCCATCCATTGCCAGGAGTGGTGCTGGGCACTGAGGATACAACAGTGATAAGGCATTTTTTGCTTTCAAGGAGCTAAGGTATAATTGAGATTCAGGTGAGCTAGTAGTTTGGTACGGCAGCAGGGAGCAGAAAATACCTACCCCACATTTACTCAGGGAATGTTTATTGAAATCTACAACATGCAGCAGGCATTCAGAGAGATCATTTAGGCCTGCATCTCAAAAGGAACAGTCCTAAATCATCCTTGGCAAGTAGATCTTCAAATGGTAATGGAGAGTCTTGGATTTGGATTCACTATAGAACAGGCATGGTGTAATCTTAGACAAGGCTAGACCTCTGAAAACTTCCTGAACAGCTTTGTTGACCAACTGGTGTTCCTCTGGCTTTTCTTTACTTCCATGGCTCAATTATGTTTTTTGGAGCAACTTTTGAAGAAGCGAAAGGTGGTAGTTAGGGCTTCTGATCTCCTGAGCATCAGCTAATTGATGCAGTTATTCCTATTTCTTTTCCCCAAAGGATTGTCAGAGATATTAAAGCTGAGGGTACTAAACATACTGGGATATTCATATTGTCATAAGGCAGCAGAGCATATTGTCAAAAGGAGAGTTAGGAGCACACACACTGGAATCAGATTATCTAGATTAGAATCAGCCACATTCTAGTTCTTTGGCCTTTGATGTATTGTTTAGTATCCCCGTGGCTTAATTTTCTTATCTGTAAAATTGGACTGGTAATAATACCACTTTGTAGGGTTCTTGGGAGGTTTGAATGAGGATGATGATATTTGAATATCATCAAATAAGCAAATAATATCTGATAGGGGGCCAAAATAGTCATCATAAAGTTTATATATATATATAATACATATATATTTTAAATATTTTATTTATTTGACAGAGCGAGAGCAGGAACACAAGCAGGTGGAGTGGGAGAGGGAGAAGCAGGCTTCCTGCTGAGCAGGGAGCCCGATATGGAGCTCGATCCCAGCACCCTGGGATCATGACCTGAGCCGAAGGGAGACGCTTAACAACTGAGCCACCCAGGCATCCCATAAAGTTCATATATTAAAGTTCATACACTTTGCTCAAATAAGAGGCATCTCTGATCCTTACTTAGAAGCCTTTTATTCTTATTTTATATATACTTTGAACAGTGGAATTTACAGCACTCATTAGATTGAGAGAAATGAAATGGTTAGAGTGGCAAGAAATGACAGGTGGTGAAGAGACAGAAGCAATAAAAAGCAGGTACTCTACTAAAAAATAGTAATGTGGAAGTCATAATATAGTTGTGTTGTATGTGGGCTGAGAGCAGACTTTCACAGTGAATAAGACCCTGATGTGTTACTTTATACATGGCCAGTTTAGCAGTTTGGATAATGCTTCCCATTAATGAATCTGTTTCCTCCATACCTTTGAGTAAAGTCTATGTAAGGTCCTCTAAATGAGTGTCTAAAACTTAATTTTTTCAGTCCAGAGTATGTTAAAAGAAGGCCCTAGAGTCATCTCTTCAACTGTAGATACTAATGTATCTATAAAGACAAATTATTGTCTTTATTATGTTGATTTGAAATATAAAATATATTTTGTAAGCCTGGTTTGAATAGAAGTAAGAATAAACCTTCAAGTGGATGTAGGAATTATTTTGTGTTTTCAGAGTATAAAATATGTCATTGTATTAACTAGTGCAAGTGCATTTACGGAAGGATGCATTAAGAAAACTGCAGCAGAATCAGGTGTGGTTCATTAGCAGATTTTATAGTTTTTAAATATGAAGCCATTTCTCTGCTGTCCAAGTATAGTTTTTTATGTTGTTATATCACACACACGTGCTTCTGTGTTGTGTTTAGGTCAAGTATATTTTAAAGTGAAGCTCTTTTGCAGAGGAGGGACATTTCTTGTTTTCTTTATTTGCAGAAATGTGTTCAACCGTGAGTAGAGGACCTTAAAAGTGTGGAAAGAGTAGGTATAGATATATTCCTAATTTTATTATTTTGCCAAAGACTCCTGGTCAGGTGGTACAGTCTTCTGATGTGTTACTCATGTTTTAATTTCCCTTTTATCTTGCTCTACAATAAAAATCTAAATCATTTGAAATAGAGAATGTGTTCTATGTCTGCTGTGAAAATTTCTGATATGAATATGCTCTTTAGAGTAGTATTTTTCAAAGTCAATCAAGTAAAACAACTTAGTGAATAAACTGATTTTAAATTATAAGAATCTACATTTTTTAAAAATAAAATAAGATTAAAAAATAAGAACAGTGCAAATAGGGTATTTTATTGAATCTGTTTCAGTCTCATCTGTGTGTGTGAATCTGTACTGTGTCATGATGTGAAATGTCTTTAACTGGAGTGCAAGAAAAAAATTCGAAAACAAAACTGGCTTAGGAAGTCTAACAGGAATCTATGCTCATAGCAGAGAAGTCTCACAAAGCTTTTTAAAAAATACAAAAAGGCCTAGAAAAATACATAGCAGTGTTAATAGTGATTATCTTTGTAAGGTGAGAATACAGCGTTTTTATTTTGGGGTTTATTGTATAATGTTTTTGCGTTAAGGAAAATACCAAAAAAGCTTTACTTTTTGAGTTTTATACTTTATTAAATATTTTTTAATGAGATTTTCCATCTATCACAGACCTTTCTTTGAGCCATCTAGTTATCTTTAAAAAAAAGGTAACCTGTCTGAAGAAATTCCCCCCCCCCTTTTTTTTTTTACTTGGAGACTTCATTTCTCAGGTAGTAGCCCATAGTGACCAAGTAAAAGAACTTTGTAATCTAGCTTGGCTATCAGAACACTGAGTACTCTATAAAAGTTGTAAATGAATATTAACTGCTACATTCCCAAGATCATCACCCAGTACTCCAAAGTTATATATGTCCATTGCTGAAAGAGCAGAATTTATGTATTTGTGACTGAATTCAAGTGACTGAAGAACTGATTTTGTACAGGCTTTAATGAATCCTGAACTTTGCTAAGGTACAAATAACTTTTAAGAAAGATGTTGAACGTGTGAGCTTGATTTATGTATAAATACCGAGGCTCATGGTACTTTAACTGGCCTGAGGTGAATAATTGAGCACTTCAGAATACTATATTCTCCTTAACACTACCTTTGCATTTCACTTGGTTTCTGGGATACTACATGCTTCTGTTTCTCCTGTTTTCTTCTTCCTTCTCCTTTGCTGGCCGCATCTCCTCTTCCTGACGTCTAGAGGTCATAGGTTTTCCCCAAGACTCAATCCCCTTGGCCTCCTTTCTCTGTCACTCCTTAGGTGGTAGTCTTCTCTTGTTCCTTGGCTAGAATCGTTATGGCGATGACTCCCCAAATTTTATCTCCCAATTCTTGCACCTCCCCTGAGCTTCAGACTTACATTCCCAGTTGCTTCCTTAGCAACTCTATAGGATGTCCAACAAGTATTCAAATTTAGAATGTCCAAATACAACTCTTGATTTTTCTTTTCCTATTTCCTTCCCCCAGCTACTTCCGTAGCTTCGTAAATGTAAGTGTCTTCACCAAGGTCAATAAGACCAAACTCTAAAAGTACTCTTCTTTTCCCTTCACATCCCATACAGTCATTCCACTAAGTTTTTGTTAGCTTTGCCTTCGGTATATAGCATTACTCTGGCTACTTCTTGTGACCTCCTCTGTTGAAGGAGACATGCTGCATGCCTATTAGTTTTTAGATTTTTTTTTTTTTTTTTACAGATTTTCCTTCTTCTGCTCTTACCCTTTATAGTCAATTCCTCACGTTTCTGCCAGAATTATCTATAGCAAAGGTGAGTCAGATCATGTCATTCTCTTGCTGAAACCTTCTAGGGATTTTTTAACGTGTTCAAAATAAGTTCCAAAGCTCTTGCCTTGGCCTGTGGGCCCCTCCTTGTTTTGACCCTTAGCTATCGTATAGTGCCCCTTCTTATTCTCTTGTTACTATACCTGTTTTCTGTTATACCTTGAATGTTTCAAGCTTGTCTTGCCTCAGTGCTTTGGCACTTGCTCTTCTTTTTTCCTAGAATTCTCTTTTCCCTAGATAATTTGTGTGACTCACTGACTCAGTTCAAGTATCAGCTCAGGTATTAACTCAGAGTGATCTTCCCTGCTTTACTATATGGTTTTGCTTTCTAAAATAACCACATACCCCATCACTCTGTATCTGTGTCCCTGTCATTTTACTCCATTGCATTTATCCTATCAGACATTATATGTCTAAATGTTTTTTTTTTTGTCTCCACTACTACAGTATAAGCTCCATGAGTCCAGAGACTTTGTTTTGTTTATTGTTGTGTTCCCAGTGCCTAAGACATGGCACATAATAGGTTTTCAGTAAATGTTTGTGGAATGAATAAATGTATGGGGCCCCAAATCTCAGCTGGAGGTTAGGAAAGCATCTATCAAGAAATCTCACTTGCCACGATTGGACAGGTAATCATTTAGTGTCAAAGGTAGTGCTGTGGCATTGTAGATACAAAGTTAAAAAAACATTAACCCTACACTGAAGGAACTTGATGTTCAGAAGAGAGATATACAAACACCTGACTGTAAAGCAATATGATAATTGCTTTGATGAAGGTATATGTAAAGGTATATAGTGAGTGGGAACTTATTGGTAGTACCAGAGCATATCAGGGAGAGTCAGTGATGAAGTTACAGAGGAGGTAACCTTTAAGGTGAGAGTTGAAGGACAGGTAGGAGACCATTAGGCAAGCATCCAACAGAGAAGGTAGTAAGTCTTAAACCACAGAGGTGCAAGAAGGCAGCTGGGCATGTTTCTAGTCGTACCAGGAGTTGGAATTGATGGAATATAATGTCTGAAATGAGGAGTGGCTGGAGATGAAACTAGGCAGATAGGTAGTTTTAGGGGTGGCCGTGGAGTTAGATCACATAGGGCCGAGTATGCTATATGCAAGGTACTTAAAGTTGGTATGTGCTAAGGAACCACTGAAGAATTTTGTACAAGGAAACAGCCAAACCTAATTTGTATTCTAGAAAATTACTGGAAGCAGTGTAGAAGTAGAATGAACAGGGCTTGGTAATTGATTGAAATGTCAGGGATAATGACTTCCAGGTTGCTGGTGTGAACAACTGGGTTGACCGTGATTCCATTCACCCAGCCATGAGATTGGGGAGGAATGGGGAATCTTTCTGAGGGGATGGCTAGAATTTAAAAGTAGATCATTATTTTAGTGCTCAGAAATCCGTTCACTTGTGTCACTTAATATATTTTGTATGTTACATTTAATTATAAACATTATTAAATTTATTCTTAAGATATTTTTATTCCTTACAAATGGACATACATGATGTTGAACTGGAAGATTTTGGCATTTCTTAGTTTTGCCAGTTTGTAAGTAGACCAGTGAGAATAAGAATGCTCTTGATATAATAATAGCACAAAGGAAGCTTTATTAATATGTAAAGAAATGATTCTAAATCTAGGGCCCTCAACAGTTTTAAACATTCATGAAAAAATGCACCTAAGTTTGAGTTGAGGGTAACTTTTACCATATAGTTAATCAGTCTTACTTTCTTTTTTTTTTAAGATTTTATTTATTTGACAGAGAGAGACACAGCAAGAGGGGGAACACAAGCAGGGGGAGTGGGAGAGGGAGAAGCAGGCCTCCTGTGGAGCAGGGAGCCCGATGCGGGGCTCGATGCCAGGACCCTGTGATCATGACCTGAGCCGAAGGCAGATGCCTAACAACTGAGCCACCCAGGCTACCTTACTTTCTGATTTGTAAAATATAAGTAGACTTTGCTTCTTTTGATGCTTTATTATTATTATTTTTTTATCATTGTGAACTTATGGAACATTAAAGTGTTTTGTCTGTGCAGAGATAAGCTTATCTACACATTTATGTTTTAGTTGATTTCTTGGTTTGGTGTATTCCCTTGTTGAAAGTGGAAAATTCTGAAACAGGTAAGACACAAGAGGAAAAGCAGACTGTTACTGTGGTATTAAGGATATGGCAAGATCTTAGACCAGTGCTATCGAATTAGACATATAACATAGCCCACAAACATGAGCCACATCTGTAATTCTAAGTTCTCTAGTAGTCACATTTGAATATACAAAAATAAACAGTTGAAGTTAATTTTAATGTGTTTTATTTAACCCATTATATTCAAAATAGTATCACTTCAACATGTATAAATTTAAAAATATTAGTGAGACATTTTCCTTTTGTTTTTATTTATTTATTTATTTTTTTGGTGTACCAGGCCTTTGAAATCCAGGGGGTATTTTACATGCATAGCACATCTCAATTTAGACTGGCCACTTTTCAAATGCTCAATAAGTACATGTGGCTAGTGGTTATGTATTGGACAGTGTTGTTCTAGATCATTCTTAGACCAAAGAGTAGAAGTTGCTCAGCATTCTGCAACATTTGAGGGTATCTTTCCAACATCAAGTAATTTATATGCTACTTGTTTTATTATACTGTCAGGTATATTAAAGAGGTTGCTCTTTTCTCCATTCATCATTTTCCTACTTGGAGTACTTTTGTCCAATAAAGATCTGTTTATCAATTTTCATTGTCTTTGCTTTCTCCTCCAGCAAATCATGGTAATGGCCTCTTATAAAAAACAATAGCATATCTTTAAATTTTAGGGGTTTTATTTTTAATTACAAAAAGCCCCATAATTATTGTAACAAATTCAAACACTACTAAGGTATATGTATAAAAAGATAATTAATCCTTAATTCTTTTTCATCTCTCATTTTCTTCTCTCCAAGGGGTAACCACTGTTAACAGTTTAGATGATAGCCTTTCTCCCCTTAGAAATATACATTTATGAGAAATTCTAAGTGAGAAAATTGCTACTTTGAAAATACCTCTTAAAGTGTTTCTTAGTAATGAAAAAAAGATTTGTTAGAGACCATTTTCTGAAATAAAAGCATTTATTTTACCATGTATTTAATAAAATTTAGGTTTTAATTACGGCTATACTAATTCTCCATTAACAAAGAATGATAAATTTTCTTGGTATAATTTTTCCACTAAAACTGTGTGATAGTCTAATATAGCATCCTTCACTTTGTTTGATTTTCTTAGTATTTATCATACAGACTAGACCTAGTGCATCAGTTTTAGGAGAACTGTTGAGAGCTTTAGCAGTTTCTCAAGGGATTTTTTCTTAATCCCTTGACATTTTCTTTCTTGTTTCCTATTCTGTCATCATCCTTGTTGCATTTTCCCTTCTTCACATGTTACTGGTTTGGTTCAGCCAGATCTTCATTCCCCCAGGGTTTTGCTGTGAGATGAACACTTCCTTCAATATTATTTTCATAGACTTCATGAAATCTTACATTTTTTTCAAGATTTGTATTTTCACTTTACAGCTGAGTTGCATTGTGTTTACTTTGAATTATCGGGTGTTTACAACATTAGACTTTCAGTGAGTGGTAAGCAAAACCAGGATACATAGTTTCAGTAGATGTTAGTGTTAAGTAGAAATGGATTTTATAGGTGATCAAGGCACGTTTTGAATATTACTATATTATAAGGGCTTTTGATTCTCTCTGCAAACTTGTAACTTAAGGACCTCAACTACTTATTTACACTTATTTAAATAATAGCTAACTTTTATTGAGACTTTACCATGACTGGCAAATTTGTATACATGGATCATTTTATTTAATCTGTTCAGTGTGCCTATGAATAAGTCTGTTATTATCCTCTGAGTAAACTGAGGCTGAGAGTGGTAACTTTTGCCCCAGTGAAGTTAAGTAATTTGTCTAAGGTAAGGGCTAATCAAGTGTGGGGCTGGGATTCTAACCCAGGAAACACAGCCTGTATTGACTGCTCACTGCGTATGCATGTGCGAGCATGTGCACACATACACACACTTGTGCAAAAAAAAAAGATTGGATTATAATTTTCTTTTTTAACTTAGTATTATGTTTTGGATATAGATCCATTTATGGATGGGCCATAATTTTAAGGAATTACTCCTGTGTTGTTTACAGTTTTTTTTTTAAATTTATTTTGCTTTTGTTGCTGTTCTTGATAAGTGAGAAGCTTAGATTATAATAGCCATGTGGGAAATAGGAGTGGAGCCATTGGGCTTGGGAGAGATGAGTTAGAAACTGAGTTCACCCCCTAAAGCCTTAATTCTCAAAGGGTTGTACCCTACTCAGAGGGTAGACTAGAAAAAAAATTAGGGAAATAAGAAAGAAAATAAGAAGCTTGTCTGTTTTCACTGGGTTCTGAGTGAAGGGGAAAACTTTCCTGAGATTTTGTAGCTACTGTTTTACCCTTATGTGGTTTGTGTTTCATAGTTATACTTACTGGATGGTCCAGAAAACCTCAGACTTAGAAATTGACATTAATGGAGAACCACTCTTTAGAAGGAACACTTGTAGTCTCGCTGTATGAAATTCCCATAGATAAAGCCCCACTGATGTTCAGCTCACTACCCAAAATTACCAGAAGAAAACGAAAGATCATGCCTTAAGCAAAAGTCAGTGATACAAAACACAGCAGAATTAAATCCTCAAGAATTTCAAAAGTAAAACTGTTCAGTAATAAATATTTGATATTATAATAAAAATTAATAAAATAAGCAAATGCCACAATCACAATAAACATTAAAAGATAAAATGGAAATGTTTAAAAATGATTAAAGATAAAAGAAGAAAACAAATATCAGAACAACATCAACACAGTTTTTAAAAAAACATAATACCAGGGAGATCAGGGGGAAGCTAGGAGGTAAATATGACTTCTGTGACAAAACCTTAGTCATTAAAATTTAAAAACTGATTGGATAGGATAAGATGCAGAACAGGCAAATTTGGAGAGAAAACCAGTGATGGGGATGGTGGATTCTGCCTAAGAGAATAGTTTAAGAATATCTTAGGAGTAAACAGAGATTACCTACAAACCAATGACAGACTGACAACACATTTCTTAACAGTAACAATGAAAGTCAAAATCCATTAAAGGATGGGAGCAGTGTAAAGATATTTTCAGACAAAAACTAAGAGTACATATGGAAGGCATTGTGAAATAAAAGCATTGTACAGTTGTTTAGGAGACAGATACAAATAATAGATAACTTTAGATATTTAGATAAGCACTCATGTTAAAACACTAACAGACTAGAAATAAGGTTATAGAGCCTTTTGAGCAGTAGAGAAAAAAACTTAAAGCAGGAAAATAAGAAAGTTATAAAAAGTAGGATAAATGGAAAGGAAGCACAAAATAAAAAGGTAGAAATACTCCCAGATGGATCCATAATTGCAATAAATGTAAATGGACTAAATTTTCGTTAAAAGATTAACATTGACAGAATGGGTAAAGAATGCCCTGTTTAGTTGTATACTTTTTGCAAAGGACAAACCTAAAACATGGTAACACAGGTTGAAAGTAAAAAGACAAGATACCTAATGATACCAATGAAAGTTGCATAGTTATATTCCTTTTAGACAAAAAACACTTTAGTACCCCCCCAATTCAACAATAGAAGGGATTGCTGCATAATGGTAAAAGTAACAATTTACCAGGGAAGTAAAATAATTCTAAATATAAGTATCTATAACATCAAAAAATTACATAAAAATATAAAAATTAATATACAAAAACAGAGAAACCAGTAAATCCACAAATAGGTATTTTACATATACATCTCAGTGATTAATTAAGCCAACAGATAATAAGGGTATGATTTGAACAGTGCTTTAATAAACATGATTTAATGAAGACACATGTAATACCCATGATTAATTAAGCAGACAGATAGTAAGTAAAGATATCACTTGAATAATACTTCAATACACTTGATTAATGATTACACACACATACAGCACCCCAAAATTTAGTCAGTATACATTATTTTTAGGCACAGATGAGACATTTACCAAAATTGACCATTTACTAGACCATAAAACAAAATCAACAAATTTTGAAGAATTGATCTCATTTTGACCACAGTGTAATTAAGTTGGAAATCAATTTAAAAATAAAATATATATATTGGCAGATATTTCTAAATAACTTAGGAGATGGAAGAAGCATAGAAATAGGTATTTCATTATCATTTCTTTCCAGGAATCGAAAAGCTTGTGAGATCTAAAAGGGCTTAGACACAATGACCAGTAGCAGTAGCAGTAAACTCATGTAGCAGTAAACTCATGTTAGTGCCCAGATTGTGGTTTTAAAATACTATTTTTCATTAAAATAAATCAGGGCTTCTTGAAAAATGTGGCTAATTCCAGCTCTGGGTAGGCCATAGTAGGACATCTTGTCATAAAAAAAGGAAAAGAAGAAACTGTCAAAGACAACTTGGGGTTATGTAAAAAAAGGCCCTCTGATGGGGCTGCCATTGGTCAAAGATAGTTTGAGCTTCAAGAAGAATAATTATTGCAGTAGATTGAAACATAGTAAGTTAAAATCAACAGGGGTGCCTGGGTGGCTCAGTTGGTTAAGCGACTGCCTTCGGCTTAAGTCATGATCCCAGGGTGCTGGGATCGAGCCCCGCATCCGGGCTCCCTGCTCAGTGGGATGCCTGCTTCTCCCTTTCCCACTCCCCCTGCTTGTGTTCCCTCTCTCTGTCTCTCTCTATCTCTGTCAATTAAATAAATAAATAAAATCTTTAAAAAAAATCAACAAAATGGTCACCTTTGGAAGATGCCATGGAACCAGTTCGTTCAGAAACTGGTAAATAAATAATCAAGTATTCTATGTTACCCATATAAACTGTACCTCAGAGTCACAAAATAGTTGATGAAAGTTCATTATAAAAGAATTTCAGCTAATGAATTCAAAAAGAACAAAAACTAGAATGTCATCATTTTGTAAACCCTGATGAAATAGTATGTCTTGGCAGTATTCATCAGAGGTTGCTAAAACCACTGGGCGACAGTCTCATACAAAGCTTTATGGTGAATGGTTCAGGCTGACGGTACGTGAACCCACTGATCAATGTTAACATTACAAAAAGGAGACAATCAGATATCATAGTTTCAGGTATCAGACAATAGGAAGTTCATAGCACCATTTAAGACATGTTCTTGCTATAAAAAAAATTAAACTGAAATCCTATCAAGCCTCTAGATCAACCACTACTTTATAGGAAATAGACTATATATGAGACTTTATTGAACAATACTGCAAGAATGCAATCAGCAAACTCCAGAATACGGGAAATTCTATAGGACAGATAACCCAGTTTCTTTAACAAATGAATGGCAAGATAGGAAAATAAAAACAGATTGACAGGCACTTATAAATTAAAAGACAGTCTGTAGATCTTTTTGGATCCTGATTTTAACAAACCAAGTGTTCAAAAAAGGGGGAGACAGTTGGCAAAATTTGGGCACTGGAAATGTGATGATATAAGGAATTATTCCTTCCCCGTTTTAAGGTGTATATTGGTATTATGATTTTGTGTAAAAAAAAAGTCTTAATCTTTTAAAGATAGATACTGAGGTACTTAAGGAAAAAATGAAATGATATTTGGGAATGTGTGCACAGATAAAGTGAGGAAACACCATCATTTGAAGCTGAGTGATGGGTATTTGAGAGTCATTATATAAATGTTTTCTCCTTTTATGTATGTTTGAAATTTTTTATAATACAAAAGTAATAACAGCAACAACAAAAACTTTAGAATAAAGCTAATTAAGTCACTAACTCAGGAAGTTAATCAAAGAAGAATAGAGTTATCCCAAAGAAAATTGAAGGAAGAAAATAATAAAGATAAGAGCAGAAATTAATGATATGGAGGTGTTACAGAGAAGATCCTTTTTCTGTTTATTAACATACATGAATTGATTGTACCTTGCCTCCTTCCCAAAGGAATTTGAGATGACTTTAAAAAGGGACAGAGAAATAAATATTACCAGACATCTGGGATGGATTAATCATTGTGTTTGTATACCCAAGTTAATTCTGTGTCTTCTGGAAAAGAGCAGAAAGGGACATGTTCGCTATCCCTGATAAAGGGATTATGTTAACTTTGTCCGAGAGACATGCCTTTTTCCCTTCTTTTTCATACATGTGAGATGGGGTAAGATGATAGAGTTACTTACAACTTTGGCTTGCAAAAGTTAGAAAATGTTTTTCAGGTAAACATTTCCTATATCCACCAACTGTGAAAACAGATTTTAACATTGAATTTTAACTTAGGAAATTTGTGGTGAGTGAAGATACATGGTTTACTTCTGCTTTCAGAAAAAATACCAAGGATTGACTAGTAAATGTGGAGGGACTTTCAGAGTTGGAAGGTCATTTTGCAACCATCATAATAAAGATTGGATCGGATTAAAATCATTAGTGGATGCTAAATCTAGGGGGAAATTTTGATCAGGAACAGGATATTTGCATGCTCTTGGAGTGTTACCCCACAGGCTGCTTTTAGTTGCAAGAGAGAAAATACACAGTAATTATTCAGTGGAGAAATTGGACAATACCTTGACCAGGTAATCAAAATAACGGTCACCACTGAAGGACAGATGGGAATCACTTGCCTCCAGATGTGATGCCCTGAGAAGGACATATGACCCTCTATGTACTATTCTGAGAATATATAACCTAATATGGCTGAGACTGTATAACCTCAATCTAATCATGAGAAACGTCAGACAAACCTTAAATGAGGAATGTTCTATTAAAAAAAGGGTGGGAGGGGAAGCAGTCTTCCAAAATGTCAATGTCATAAAATACAGTGAAAGGCTGTGGAAACATTCTAGAAGGTAGGAGGCTAAAGAGATGTGGTAACTAAATGCATTACCTGATTCTAAACCGGATCCAGTATTGGAGAGGGAAATATTCTGTAAAGGACATTACTGGGTCAGCCGACAAAATTGGAATACCTATGTTTGATTTGATAAAAGTATCAATGTTAAATTTGCCGACATTGTTAACTGTATAATATGCCTATTTATAGAAAATATACTCTGAAGTATTTAGGGATAAAGGGCCATAATGTCTGTACTTTGCCCTCAAAAGGTTTAAAAAAAAATTCGTGTGTGTGTGTGTAGAGAGTGGGAGCATGCACGATTGCAGATGATAAGCAAATGGGGTAAAATTACCAGTAGATAAATATGGGTAAAAGATGTACAGGTGCTCTTTGTAGTATTTTTACTTTTGTAACTTATCTGTGAATTTGAAATTATTTCCAAGTAAAAAGATAAGATATATGCTGTTGTTATGATGTATCTTAATGAGTTAACAAAGTGATGGTGCTTAATTTGTTCTCAAAGAAGGAATAGTTAACATGCCCATTGGGCAGTTTCTCTCAAATATCAGATGTCTCAAGTGAGCCATTGGTAAGTACTGAATCAAATCAAGTTCATGGTTGAATTATGCAGTGAATGCCTTAAGTGCCAGTATTCTCTGCTGTTAATTGAAGAGGGATCCATATGTTTTATAAGCCAAACATGGACAAACAGCATTAAAATTCTGTTATAAAAACGTAAAAGCCTTATTTGCTTTGTGCTAGTTCACTTACTCATGAAGATGGAGTGGAGAGGTACTTAGGGGAAGTTACTGATTATTTGCTCTTATTTGAAACCGTAGAAGCAATTGTGGAGAGGTTCTCACATATAATCCTAGAGTTCAGAAGTATAGTATAGAAAAAAGATGGTTTGGCCTAAAATATTTTAAAGGTGTATGTTAGCAATTAACTGCCCACCATCATAAAAGAAAATAAATTTTTGTCTCTTTTAGATAATATAATTTTGAACGGAATTGCATGCTGATGGCTATTCCAGGATAAGTTGGCTGCAAAATACACCCCAAATAACTGATTCTCTCTCCAGTTAAGAAGCAAACTGGACCAATTAAAGCATGTGGAATATTGTAAAAAAGTTAAAACCATGTAAAGAGAAAAATAAACATCAAGTGCTATTAGTAAATACCTGGGTGGGAAATTTTTAAGGTACATTTTAAGAATTGTTTATGACAGGCACCCCTTCTCCCCGTGTTAAAGGCCTTTCGTGCCTACAGTTGCAAAATAAGTTCACAAAAACACAACAGGGCTTTAAACTGAATTGGCATTATCTTGAAAGTCCACAAGATGGGGATGCTTCTCTTTTTTTGTAGGTCTTTAAGTTATTATGAAAGAACTGTTCTAGCCAGTGGTGTATTGGAGCATCTCCTACTGGCCTGAGAGCTGATTATTAAAATTTTAGGAATTATGCAAACTGATTGTTAAATACAGGCATCATTAAAAATTAAATTACATAGCTTATTATTAAATAAATGGCATTTATAAAAAGGTAATAGAACTTAAAATTCATCATTTCCTAATTATTTCACTATATTTTACTATGATTTATGTTCTTGAAATTATTTATGAATATTGTACCTTTAAGTTGCAATAACATATTATGGTGTGCTACTGTGTGTCTTCTTCCCAGCTCTGTTTTCAGTGATGTTACAGTGATAGCTTGAAATTAGCTATGGTGGGAATATTTACATCATAGAGTTAGGCAAATCCATAAATCAGGGCTTGATTTATTGTTTATTCCTTGTCTAGATGTAAGGTGATGGAGAAAATGCTAATAACGCAAACTTAAAAGTGTCATGTCTTTAGCTATTACGTTGTACATAGCTCAAAAATTTGAGAATATATTTTGCAATTCAAAAATGATTATCCACTTCAGCAATGATGTTATTCACATTGTTGACATCATTGATGTAAATGAAAATATCAGCCAGTACTCTGAATTACATGTGGAAAGCTGGTTGCTAAACATTTACCAGCACTTTGCTGGTCATGGCATAATGGAGTTCGGTGTATTGGCAAGAAGTGGATGGTATAAATTTATTATGCTGTTTTTCAGCTTTAGGGAATCATATCATGACATGTGGGCATTAAGAAAAAAGAAAGGTTGAGTTTTAAAAGTCATTAGCTATAGCACAAATAATTTTAAATTTGAATCCTTTGATTATATGCCTATTATAAAACAGAAATAGAATCATAGAATTCAGGTTCAAAGAATGCTTAAAATAAATCCAGACCCATCTACAGATAGAAATTCTTTCTCTAGTGTATCAATCATCCAGACTATAGAGACAGGGCTCATTACCTAATAATAGTGTTGGAGAGCTCTTAGAATTCTATATATTGTGTTAAACTATGTTTTCCTTTAATTTCTACCAGTTGGTTCTGGTACTGACTTCTGAGAAACATAGAAGCATAGAAACAGTGAAGAGAACATTTATTGCTTCTGTAGAGCAACCAACCCTTCAGGTATAAAGGTAGTTTGGATGTTTCCATTTAGACCTTTTTGGGCAAGAAGTATACCTTTATTTAGTTCCTTTAACCATATTTTGTGTGGTAAATGTTCTGAGCCATCTAATCGAAGACTGTGTTGCCTTTCTAAATATCCACATAGCTGCCTTTTGGGTTTATTGACTTTGTAGATGAAGTAAAAGCTTTTAAATCATTTTTTTGTGCAAATTATACACAAGTCAAGTGTTGGGTTGTTTTTTTTTTTTTAAATCAAAGTAGATCTTTGTATTTATTCATAGTGCTTTCAGCACAGCATTCTAGATTGTAGAAGTAATATTGTAATTTTATCATTTTTGGTATTTATTAATCATTGATTTTATGTCAGTTGCAGATTTGATAAGCACTCAGTGTTTATTGCTTATATTCAAATTATTGTTTAAAATGTTGAATTTCAAAGGGCTGTTGGGGACACAGATCACCTTTAAATAATCCTAAATTCACTTTTACCTATTATTTTTTGCTGTGGGTGCTACTAGTTTTATTAAGTAGCCCACATTTTCCATATTACGTGCAGAAGTTCATCATGATGGGGTGCCTGGGTAGCTCAGATGGTTAAGCGTCTGCCTTCGGCTCAGGTCATGATCCCAGGGTCCTGGGATCGAGTCCCGCATCGGGCTCCCTGCTAGGTGGGGAGCCTGCCTCTCCCTCTTCCTCTGCCTCTCTCTCTCTCTCTCTCTCTCTCTGACTCTCATGAATAAATAAATAAAACATTTAAAAAAAGAAGTTCATCATGATGTATATTGTCAGATGCGTTGTTACCTGAGATCAAGACACATGATGTCTGTGGGATCCCCTCCAATGAAATACACTTTAGTACTTCTGTTTTTGAAAGGTAGGCATTTTTGAAAAATCCTGGCATGTCTAAATGTTAAAGTCCTATTCACTCACAATTGGAAAGAAAGAAAATCTATCATGAATTGTGGGTTAGATAATAATGAAGTCATCAGAAGAGAAAAGGAATGAGAGAATTCCTGAGAACACTTGGTGTTCAGGGCCATGGCCATGGTATATACCTGGGCTGAAAAGAAAACAGCCTGTGCCATGAGAGCCCAGCTTCTTCACTGAGAAAGTATTCTGGATCAGGTTAGAGTTTAGGGATCTGGAAATAGTTTCTCTCTTATTATCTATTTCCTTTGAAATGTGTGTGGTGAAATCTTAGCAATGAGTGCTTCTGAGTGTATAAGGGTGTTTCTTTGCTATGTAGTGCACCTTATTCTCTTTACTGTGGATACATTAATACTTCATAGTATTATTTTGAAGATTAAAAGAACTCAATATAAAGTTGATTGGCACATTTTCTTGTATTTTTCTCATAGTAGATAAAGGTTTATTTAACCATTTGTTAAATTTTTTCCCTTTGTTAATTTCCATTGACCAACCGTGGTGGAGGTTGTCAAGCAGTTATGTGAGTTGTCTCATCACATTTCTTATTCTCCACTCTTCTTCATCCTGCTTTATTGCTGTTTTTTGTTGCTGCTGGAAGAAAAATTTATAGTTGGTCTTTTGATTAAATAGTAAACATCTTTTAGAAGGCAGTCCTGGATTTGTTGTCTCGTTTTCTAGCCTACATTCAAGTTATTTTTAAAAATCTTATTTATGTGTATACATTTATGTTGAACAAATGTGTTTTTAGGGGTCCTCCTTGCATATACTTTTCAGTGTAAATTCTGGGCTCTAAGAATAGAGTAGTGTTTTATGCGTACTTAATAGCTGGCAGTCACTTTTTTCTAATAATCTTTTAATTTAGCCAAAATAAGGCTACTTGTTAAAAAGGTAGAGAGGACTTGGGACGTAGAGATAAAGGGTTTTGGGAATATGAAGAAAGAGGATATATGGATAAAATTCATGGGCTCATAAATTATTTTGGAATTTACTTTCCTTAGTTGCCTACCTGATTACATTCATTATTTTATGGCAGGTTTTACTTTCTTTTAACTTGAGGGTTTCTGTAGGATGAATTAGTAGGCCCTCTACCTAGTCTTTAAAAGTCTTTTGGTTCAGTACATTGTAATTAGTCTTTGGTAATTGAATTATTCTCTCTTCTTGCAGATTGAGGTGGTACCATGCAGCAAGGAGCAGAGAGATGCAGAGTTCGAGCCAGAAGGCCTGACATGGCACTTTATGTACCTAAAGCTCGAAGGGGTGTAGTGCTGCTCAAGTCAGGTGATGAGGAAAAAAGCTGTGGTCCACCTAGCTCCGTGGTGAAAGAAGAACAAAAAGAAGATTGTTTCTTGCAAAAGGCGATCTTTAGAGACAAATCTGAGACTCAGAGCCTAAGCATTAATCCCGATAAAAAGGAGCACAACCGTAGAGAAGGAAAGAAATTTTCAACAAAATTAAGAAAAGGCATGTGCCTTCAAGAAAGAAAGAAAGATAGGGTTTGTGTTAAGAGGGGAACTACAGAATCCAAAGAAACATTATCCCAAGGACATCAGCAAAGCATCCCAAATCCTGGGATACCTAGGGTACCTTTACAAAGACATTTTAAACCAAAGCAGGTGGAGCGTTTGGAGGTTGAAACCACAGATGTGACGGGACCTGGGAAGTTGCTTCTATCTCCGTCTTACTCAGAAATGAGTGAGGCCCAGGTTCTAAACAAACCATTCCAAAATGTGGAATTCTGTGATGTCAGTAGGCATGAATTAAGTGGCAAAACATTTGAAGGCAGAGGTTTAGAAAGCAGAATTGAAACTGATGCCAAGGTTGTGGAGATACTATCCCAGTTTCCTGGAGTTTTTAATTCTGTGTTGAAACCTGAGAGTGTGATTGTACCTGTAAAACTGAATTCTGATTCTGGAATTGTACAACAAAGCATGCAAACATCGTGTGGAATGTTGACTCCCAGCAGTGGAGGCATCACTGCAATTTCTATTCTTGGAAGTCCGGATGGTGTCACTGACCAAACCTGTGTAGGCTTTGAAGCTGAGAATGTTGGTGATGTAGCCAACAGTACAGATTTCATCTTGGGTCAGAGAGGTACAGGTTCCATTCCTGAGACTGTGGATCACATTTTTCATAAAATGACTATAGTCAGCAAATTAGAGAGCATAAATGGCATTTTTGATCCGACAGTGATTAGAGAGTGTGAGGAGAATGACAGCACTGCTGATGACTTGTGTATAAAGTATGAACCTTCTGATACAGCTCTCCTTGCTCATGAAACAGATACAGATAATGAGTCGAAGAGTGTAGGTGACATTACCAATAAGGCATGTAAGGTGGACATTACACATGTCTTGTCTGATCAGATAACTATGGGCAGCCCTTGTGTAGTTGCAGTTAGAACAGCTGATGAGGCCTGTAGTAACACAGATAGTTTCTCAAAATATTTAGAAATGAGTGCAGATACAGCCCCTCTTCATGTAACTAGAAGTGGGAATGACATGGAAAATTTCAGCAATCTGACTGCTTGCTCAGATATTTATGCTGAGAGTATTTCATCTAGTTTCACAGAGTCAACAGGAAAGTTGATAGAGAGCTTGTCAGATTGTGCTTCCTCCTTACCTATAAAGAAGATTGCTGGTAGTAATTGTAACACTTTTTTGGACTCTGAACTCAGTATGTTAAATGGGACAAAAATACTTTCAGATAGTGCCTTGGGCAATGATCTAGATTGTACTGGTGATATAACAGAGGCATTGCATGAACTAAAAACTGCTGAAGAGTTCAAAACAAAAGAGGAAGATGACTCAGAGAATATAGAATTTGGTGTATCCTTTCCTGATACCGAATCTGTATCTGTGGAAATATCCATGGAACCGAAAGCAACAGAAATGTCTCGTGTGGAGGGAAGTGCTGCTACTGAGGAGAGCTGGGAGTCTTTGTTTAATGATGATGGTGACTGCCTGGATCCACGTCTTCTACAAGAGGTCTGTTTAGTAGAAGTTGCTCAATGTTTGCATAATTTATAGATTTATAGAGCCTGGTATTTTGGGGGTAATTTTGATAGATATTTGTGTACACCCAAACCTTTACTCATATTACATCCAGTCTAAGGGTTCCTGCAATAAACAGATAGGATTGTAGATTGAGAAAAGAATGCCTGGTAGATCTTTACAAAGTAAAACATACCAAATTGAGCTGTATTTATAATAGCCAAGTCCTGAGAGATCTTATTGAATAGATTAAGGATGAATTTAATGGATTCTGGCTATCTGTTGAGGAAATACAGAGGGAAATTTCTTCAAAAGGGATTTTCTGCATTGACAAGATGTATTTTACACAGGCCTATTTGAGGGAGGAGAATAACTTATTATTCATATTTATTGTGTTTTTCCAGGAAATGTTGGAATGTTGTTAGACACTGGAGGGAAGGAAGTAGAGAAGGGAAGGATAAAATAAGGGAAGGTGTGATTGTTTCTTACGTAGTTTATGCTGAGTTAAAGAATAAATGGTTGTTGTGTATATATAGAAAATATGAATAATGACATGCTGATTAGAGTTCATAAATACAAAATGTTGGGTTTGAAGGCATTTTAGAAATTATTTAATCTTTTCATTTTCTTAATTTAGACATTCATTCTCTATTCAGTATTTAAATTCCTAACCACAAATAACAATCATTGGCTTTAAATAGTAGAACCACTTCCCCCTTCATTCCTTATAGTGGGTTCACATAACCTTTGTCTGGAAGGGGAAAAAATAATTTCCCTGTGCAGTCCCCAGTTTTATAAATGAGGCAATTGAAGCTTAGTGGTCATATGTTTAGGAAAGGCAGAAGCAAGATTTCAGTCTAGTTCTCTCAATCCAGTGTTGATGTTCTTTCTACCAGACCACATATTTACCTATAAGATAGTTTTGTTTGATTCCAGAGAGCCTTTTAAATATGAAGTGATTAGTGCTTTTGTTTCTGAGAATTAAACCAGAAGTACAGAAAAACGATCACATGGATGTGAAGAGACACGTGAGACTGAAGAGGGGGCAGGCCATTGGACAGAACTGACTTTCCAGTACCAAGCAGTTCCTTGTCATTCTTAGGTGTTTGCATGCGCACCTCTACCACAGTTAGCACTTCTTATGGTCAAGTCGGAAACACTATGTCCTAAACATTCCTTAGAAAGAAATATAGAGCAGAAGGTTATCTGTGAATGGGCATCCATGAACCTCTTGAAATTGCATGCAAAATTTTATATGCATGTGCAGTTTTTCATTAGATTCTCAAAGGCATTGCTTCCCAAAGTGTCATCCCTGGACCAGCAGCATGAGTGTCACCTGGGAACTTATTAGAAATGCAAACTCTTCAGCTGGTTCAGCAGTCTGTATATTTATGTGTTTTCCAGGTGACTCTGCTGCACATAAAGTGAGAGCCATTGCCCAAAAGGTAATAGACTTAACTATGTATCAGAATGTGAGTGTGGTAACTAGAGATGGCTGTCCAACCATAACTAGAAAGAAAAACACTGTTCAGCAGAGGTTTTAGGCCCAAATTAGGTTAAGAAATACAGTAATGTGGGAAGTTAGGTGAATATAGAGAAATTATTAAGGATCCCAGCACTGGAAGAAGGTCTCAGTGTTGGCAAAGGGATTACCTGAGGGGTAGAGAGCATGGTTATGCATAGGAGAGAAGGAATAGCTTCCTGAGAAGAAAGGCATGGCACACACAGCCTTTTATGCATGATGGGACTCAGTAAATATTTATTGAATGGATGTAGGTGATAGGGCAGAGTTGGAGCTCTGCTTTTTTAGGGTGGACTCCAGGGGCTTTCAAAATTTCATTGCTGCTGGAACTTGGATTCTCTATGGTGGTAGATTAGGAATATGGCTTCTCTAATGGGGGAGGAGGGTTCATGTGTGCAACTCTGTTTTTCAGGTCTTTACGCTTTTTAGAATAGGTGCAGAAGAATGTAGGCAATCACTCTGTTTTGAGGAGCATAGTAATGTAGCCAAAGAGGACACTTGCATGACCTAAAGCTAGGAATGGCTAGAAAATGGGGTATGTAATGTTTTAAGCTGAAGACAGCCAGTGCCTAGGTGTTGTGTTTGGATATCACATACTGGGTTGGTGCTTGCCCGGGGGTGGGGTCTGTGTTGAGGTATAAGGGGTGATGAGAGCAAGAAGGAAGGAAATGGATTGAGAATGCAAGTAGTGAATCCAACTCCAAAGTATGGTCTCCTGTGCTTTGAGTTTTAGGAGATGTAATAATAATTTTATTAAAAGATGTCACAAATCCAGTAACATTAATAGCCCTCTGGTGACTATTACTCTTAATTTATTATTTATATTGCTCCAAACATACTTTATTAAAGGCTAAACCGAATGTCTGCCTCTCTTGAAAACTTTCCAGCCAATGATTTTTGGCTCTTATCCCAGCGGGTCTGTTTCTTTGTTGACAGTGGCTACACGTGGAGGTATGTCTAATACTTCTGTTAGGCAGGGAGGTATGCTGTAGAGCAGGGTGACAGTCATTGGCATGTGAAGCAGTTTCCTGCACATTTGAACTTCTAATACTGCCTGAGTGGGTAGAGAGCATAGATAGGTCATTACTGAATTCCTGGAACTGCAGTTCTTGATGAATTTCTAAAGATGACACTTAATCTAAAGCCATGGTTTGGGATGCCCAGAAATTTAAGTTGGTAATTGATAAAGAAAAAGATGTTGGCCTGACTTCTAACCCTCTGAGATCTTGGTACAAGAACACAGGAATTATTGTTGTCTAGATAAAACTTCCATAGCCCCTGCTGCCTCCTGTAGTGATCTGCAAATCTCTTGATTGGTAGGAAGGTTAGTAAGATACCAGCAACGTAACACTGATGTTGAAAGACTGTGGCATCTGGTCCCTTCACTGGCCATTTGACACTGGTCATTTGACACTGGTAATTTCTGGCCTTGATTTAGGTAGGAATCTCCTTTTGTTACAGAAGACTGCTAACAATGTTACAACCATGGAAAAGAGAAGAGTAAAGGAACATGAGCCATCCCATACTGTCTTCCTTTGTGTGTACTGACTCAACATTTATGTGCTCTCTTCCTATATAGACCTTTGCAAAAATGCTGTGTTTAAGTAGGAAACCCAAAAGTGAAAGGAAAACTTCAAAATCCAATCACTAAAAGCAAATTATATGAAGTATGAAGGGAAGAAAGTCCTTCATATCCCATCCCCTAGGGACTTCATTAATAGTTGGTACTTCACTTTGCAGTTAAATGGAAAGATTGAGTACTTAGAGTTTGATAAACTATAAATTTGTAAATAGCTAGATATATATGGTTATTATCACTTCCATTTGAAAGGCACTGTGTTACATGCCAGCTTTTTTCTCAGCTTAGTTATCTAAAGTTCCTTTTATTTGGAGAGACAGGATGTAACCGTGTAATTAGATAGTCAGGTAACAGTCTGAAGGATAATTTATATAAAACCACCATATAAGAGATGTCCTAGATTTGATTGTCTGATGGGTGATCTAGACAGTGGCTTCAACAAAGGATGAGATCCCTGAGGGCTAAACTGGTTGACACTGTTGCATGTTTTTGAGGCTGTAGAATTAAACAAGATTTGAAGCCCCACTTCAGAGATTGTTGTATGTTCCCAATTTCTACTTTCTATTTCTTAAAGTTGATAGATTTTCGTTTTTTGAGTAGTTTTAGGTTTACATAAAAAAAAACTGAGAAGTTTGGGGTTCCCATATAACTCCTTCACTGTTTTATTACTATTTTAATTTTTATTTTCACAGTACCTTTTATTATTAGTTGCAACTCATTTTAATAGACTTAATATTTTTATTAAAATGTCTGAATTAATATGTTATTGACTGCCTAAGTGAGGATTCCAGATGCCATATATTTGAATGCAGTCACTCGAGACATGCCATGAAGAATCTGATTGAATTATGTACTCTGTGGTTCAGTCCACTAGTGAATGATGACTAGATCTCTGGTTCATACAGAAAGAGGGAACATTAAGGGGATACCATTGCTCACAGTTTGCTCATTTCTAAGCCAAACATCTCCTAAAATGAAAAATCTCCCATCTGAGCTCCATTAGGTTTGTTGCATAATATTATTTTCCTCTGAATCTGCATTCACACCAATAGCATATTAATTTCTGATGCTTTTTCAGAACTAGAGAGAGGTAAACAGTTCTAGGCCTCTGTTATCGGTACAAGGAGGCATTCTTGTCTGAAGCTTCAGAGCTTCCTGGTGTGCCTTACTCTGTCCTGGCGGTGCATTTGCTTTAGAGAGCTCCGTGAGATGCCGTATGTGGGATATAGTGGGGGCAGGTGGGGTAGGAGTAGCGAAATAACTCATAACGTTTATTCCATCTAATTCATTCCCTGTTTAGTGGCAGTAGCGGCAGGGGAAATGGTAGGGTTGGCAAAGAGAACCAGAGTGTACACTCCACCCCAGTCAGAAGAAAAACCTACTAAGAGCTGTATCCCAAAATTAAAAATTCATTTGTGTTAAAAAGTTTGGTTAAAGATAGAAACATACCTTTAGGAGAATTAAGCTCATCTACACTTTGATTTAAATTAATGTAATCATTTGTATCAGAAGTTTCTTGGAGGGCATGTTGGACACTCTGTTGCTGGGCTTTGGGGAGGGAGTGTTAGAAAGGAAAAGAGGGACCCAGCTATAGGCCTGACTCCTGAAGTGGGTAGCCAACGGTCAAAATACATTTAAATTCAGACTGTTTTGTGTTATGAATTTGGGGTTGGGGTGTGAGGAGGTATAAATTTGTAATAAAGCCTTTGGGACATTAGGGACAGAGGGAAATTAATGCTAGTCAGCAACTTGTACAGATCTTTTGTGTGAATTGACCAAAAACTGAGATTGTTGAGAAAAGCCAAGAGGATACCAAGGCATACTAGATCCTAGGCTTAATGCACGAAGACTGTGTTTCTGATCCTTCAGATGATGGGTCATGCTATTATATTGCCTGCCCAGGACATGACTGACTCCTTTCTTTCTTTCTTTTTTTTTTTAAGATTTTATTTATTTATTTGACAGAGACACAGTGGGAGAGGGAACACAAGCAGGGGGAGTGGGAGAGGGAGAAGCAGGCTTCCTGTGGAGCAGGGAGCCTGATGCGGGCTCGATCCCAGGACTCTGGGATCATGACCTGAGCTGAAGGCAGATGCTTAACGACTGCGCCACCCAGGCGCCCCAAGACTGACTCATTTCTTAAAGCGGTGGGTCTCAGTCTGCAGTTTGGAGGTCAGAAGTACATACGTGTTGCCTGATGGGGACAGATAGACAAGGGCTAATACTCTATAAAGTAATAAAAAAAATTTTTTTTGGGAGAACTGGCATAGATATGATGTAGGATCTTAGGTAGCTGAAAGGAGCATAATCAGGGACTAGAGAAACTAAGCAAGAAGTGGAATGGCAGTAAATGCTAAGTTTATCTGTTTTGCAGTGTTTCTTAGGTCTTGTGGGCAGCCATTGTCACTGATTATCATAGCAGTACCTGAGTCAAACTATCAGGGGTAGTTTGGGAAGATTCAAACCTATAGCAGTCTCCTATTCTTGGGTGGTCTGGTCTTAGGTCTTTCTTCTTCATTATTGGCATCTCTCCGTCTAGTTTTTCCAATCATCCTGGGAAGAGGAGGAAATAGAGATGTTCTCCCTGCCTTCTTAGTGCTTCTCTTGACTATAAATTAAATCTGTTCGGTGGATCTGTAGCATCTTGTCAAGGATGCCACCATCAGTCTGCCATGTTAACTTACGTACTGCCTGAACAGGAATCAGGTCCGTGTTGGTTCAGGATGTTCACTTGGTTTTTGCCCATATATTCATGTGTCATACATTACTATCCATGGGAGAGAACTAGAGCTCTCAAATTTATCCCCTGGCACTGGGGTCAGTAAATGATCATCTGAGCCAGTTGTTGGGCACCATACATGTCTCCTTGTTATACCTTTTTTTATTTCCGTTTGCCCTTTTCCTTTTCTGCTTCCTTGTTCATTCTCCGCCCCCCCCCCCCACTTTAATTATGCCTAATCCAAAGCTATGGCCATGGCTTTCTCCCACTGAGGATAATCAGAGGTATTGAGATACTGCTTATACCTATTCTAGAGAAACTATAGATGGCACCTTTCAGGGCATTCTACCCATTCTTGTTACAAATTTTATGAAGCCAAAGTTTGCCTTTCCGGCTTTGGTTTCCTGGTAAGGTCAGTGGGGGCGTAGCCTAGATATAGTAGATAATTTTATTTGTGGGTAGGGAATTCCACTGGGGACATTATCTCCTCTTATACTTACTATATAGAATGAGAGTTTTAAAGTCAAATTTTCCTTCTATTGAAAAGGACATAAGTCCAGAATAGTACAAAAGAGGGCTAGAAGCTATCATTTATGCTGCATAGCATACAAATATTTATGCTGTAATACTTTATTGGTATTACCTTTTTAGGGAACTCCTTTTGGATGTTTTTTAACTTGGGTCATGGGAAATTTGAAAAAACTTGAAATACTTTTTTTTTTTTTAATAGTGTTATTTCCCTGGCTGCCAAAGACGAGACGTTAAATGGGTAAAACATTTTAATTGTAGCTTTTGGTTTATTCATAGTACCATAGACCGACATGAAAAATTCTTGGCTGTTACCCTCAACTTTCTGTGATACTGGCATGACCTTAGATAGAATTAAATCCAGATAGTTCAAAAACCTTTTTTTGTTGTTGTTTTTTTATAGCTTTAACCTGTTCTTCAGTCAAATCTTTTAATTTATTGAGGTTTATAGGAAATAATGACATTTTAAATTGATTTTCAACAGAAAGTGACTTAATAAGCAGTTATGTAGCCACAAGATATAAGGGGAAGAGAAATATAGAAACAAAGAACTTGAATAACCTAACCTATGTAATTGAGAATTGACTGTATGGGTTAATTCTGTAAGTAATGTTATCATGTTATACTACCAACTTGTGGTCAAGTCTTTGTTGTCTTTGTCCCTGTAACTTGATGCCCCCATGTTTAAATTTACAGACACACCTATAGTTTAAAGTGGTTTATTATGTTTAATACAACTTTATTACATATTGAAATTCAAGTTCTTTTTGTAATGTATGCTGAACATACATTAAATGTTGGGTGGGTGGTTAGGCGATCAGGATGAGGTTGGAGGAAGAGACAGGTCCAGCTCTAATATAAGGTGTTGTGTCATGAGTATTTCAAAAGTAGTGCACATGAGGTAAATGCTGTAGAAGGGTAGAGGAAGATCAGATTATACATGCTTTGGGGTCCTTAGGGGAGGAATCATAGAAGAGGTGGTATTTGAATATGTCCTTGGAGAATCGTGTGATATATTTTGAGATGTGCAAACTGACAGATGTTAGCACTTGCAAAATAATAAGACCAAAGCAATAGGCAGGAGGAAGTAAGATGTGTTTAGGCATAGTGAATATTACTCTTTGGTTGGAATGTAGCATATTTTAAGGGATGACGTGAGATAAAGCTAGAAAGGTGTATTAGTATACTGTTGCTGCCGTAATAAATTACCACAAACTAGTGTCTTAAAACAACACAAATTTATTATCTTATAGTTCTGGAGGTCAGAAGTCTAAAATGGGTCTCACTGGGCTAATTAATTAAGCTGTCGGCAGGCTTGTATTCCTTTCGAGAGGCTCTTGGGGAGAACCTATTCTCTTGCCTTTTCAGCTTCTAGAGGCTGCCCACATTCTTTGGCTCATGGCCCCTTCCATTTCAAAGCCAGCAATGGTCAGTTGAGTCTTTCTAATATCATCGCTCTGACTCACTGTCTCTTTTCCTCTGAGTTCTGCTTTTAAGGACCCTTGTGATTATAACTGGGTCCACCCAGATAATCCAGGATTATCTTCCGAATTTAAAGTCAGCTGATTAGCAACCTTAATTCCATCCGCTACCTCAGTTCTCCTTTGCCATGTACCATAATCACAGGTTAAGGGAATTAGGACATGGATATCTTTGAGAGGCTCTTATTCTGCCTACCACAGGTAGGTTGGGGCCAAATTATGGGAGGTTTAAGTACAGCCACTGAAGATTTTTGATCAAAGGAATGACATGGCCACAGCAGTGTTTTGGAAAGTTTAATTTATGCTCTGTATGCTATCTAGAATATACAACTAGTAAGAAATCAGCAACCTTGTATTATCTTTTAAGTTTTGCCATTGATCTTCCCTCCCTCCCTCCTTCCTTTTCTCTTTTTGCCCTTCCCTTCCATCTTCCTAGAATACCTTATGTCCACAAATCCTTAACCAGAGAGAATTAGTTGTCCTGAACATTAATACAGCACTGTTTCTGATTGTGTTCACTGAAAGACCTTTTCATCATGTTATGGAAGGAATACTAGACTAGCAATCAGAAGACCTGAGTTATGATTCAAACTCTGTCAGTAACTTGATTTGTAATCTTAAGGATATCCTTTAGTTTCTCGGTGATGCAATCCTCCATCTTTGTAATCAGGATAATAATAGCAGCCATCTGACATGCTCGTCTGACAGAGATATAAATATGACTTTATTCCAAAATAATGTAGCATATTTTTGTTTTTTGTCTGTAGAGAGTAACTGGCTGGTGACTTCATAACTTTCTGTTTTTCTTTTTGTATCTTGAAGAACCAAGGATCAAACAAAAAACAACAAAAAATAAAAAACTCGATCCATGCCTAATTGACCTACTTTGCCCACCTTTTTTTTTCTCTACAAAAAGGGATCAAGGCAATTAAGTCATAGCAAGTCAGGTACTGTTTTGCAGACTTGTTTTCAAGACCAGACTACCATGCTGTAAGAGTCTTAAAACCCTCACTTTGGGGAAGATAATTTAGTTGAATGGTTTTGTGGAAGCTGGTTATGCCTGTGAAGGAACACTCAGATTTCACTTATGCTTTATAAATAAACAAGACAGACCATTGGTAAAAAAAAAAAAAAAAAAAAAAAAAAAAACCCTAAAATGTTTGTGATTCATAACTCAAAATTATTTGGTCTGAGTTATTTGCAAACTTTACCTTGGTCTAATAGATCAGGATGAATCAAATTCAAAACCTCTCCCCTCTATTGTTCTATCAAACATTTCTTCGTCATCAGAAAGAAAAAATACATATGTAGGTCTTACAATATGAAAGTTTCACATTGACAGTATAGCAGATATTGCTTCAGTATATGTGACTGTTAGAGTAAATGTTTCAGTTGTCTATAATAGAAATATGATGCAAGCTACAAATAGGAACCATGTATATAATTAAAAATTTTCTAGTAGCCACATTAAGAAAAATAAAAAGAAACAGGTGAAATGTATAATATATCCAGAATATCATTTCAACATATGTAATCAATATAAATTATTGATTTTTTTGTATTGTCTTTGAAATCTGATGTGTATTTTATGCATAAAACACATCTCAATTTAGATTAGCCACAGTTTCAAGTACTCAGTAGCCACGTGGCGACTACTATGTTGGACAGTGCGGGTGTGCTGCAGGTGTATCTATATATAATTGGTGCGTGAAATTTTAGAACCTCTCCTTAAAGCTGTGTGTATTGCCTTGTCTAATCCCACTGTGACAGCGGCCCCACCCGCTCACTTCCCTTCACAGTCTTGCTCTGATCCTCACTTCATTCTGTATTGTTCTCTTTTAGACATTTCCCTCTTCGGAGTCACAGACTCCCCTCTCCTTTACTGTCAAGGCTCCCTGTCATGTTTGAGATTCTCAGGAGAGAAAGCGCCATTAACGGTATGGACTCCTACCTACCACCATACCTCCACAAAAAATGTGTTACTAGTAGATATGTAAACTGATCTCACCAAAATCCGTACTGGGGGGAAATGAAATGAAGTTCTTCCTCCTTGGAAAAGTTAGGAATCCCCGATAAACAGTGGTGCCTGATAGGAAAATCTAGTCAGGAGTATCTAATTTGCAGGCTTTATATCTGTTGTTACGAAATGTAGAATAAGAATTGTGTGTTTTGCTATTATTAATACTTTGCATTTAACCAGTCCCAGAAGCCAAAACACTTAATAGTTTCCTTAGAAATGGGATGTAAGTATGTAAGTTCAATTTTGCTGAGTAGGTTAGAGCAAAGGACCATAATCAAATGTTCCTGGCAGACCATTCTGCCTCTCTTTATTTTTTTTAAGATTTTATTTATTTGTTTGACAGAGCACAAGCAGAGGGAGCTACAGGCAGAGGGAGAGGGAGAGGGAGAGGGAGTAGCAGGCTTCCCGCTGAGCAAGGTTCCTGACACAGGGCTCCATCCCCGGACCCTGGGATCACGACCTGAGCCGAAGGCAGATGCTTAACCGACTGAGCCACCGAGACGCCCCTTTCCTTCCTCTTATGTAATCAATTCTTAGGGTTTATAATTCCAAGGCATTTTGTAGTCATGCATTGTTTATGTCTCACAATGCATTATTTAGCCCCAGTTTATAAATGCACAACCATGCAGTGATTTGTTTCCGTTTTTGCAAAGTAACTCAAAAAGTCAGTGCCGGAAATCCAAAAATGAAATTAAGAAAACAGTTCCATTTACAATTGTATTTAAAAACTATTTAGGAATAAATTTAAGAAAAGAAGTATGAAACTTGTACTCTAGAAACTACAAAACAATTGTTGGAAGAAATGAAGACCTAAATCAATGGAAAAATATCTCATGTTCATCTTTTCTTTTTATTATTGAGCTACCTCTCAAATTGATTTACATATTCAGCAAATCCCAGCTGTCCTTTTCTTTTTTTCTTTTTTTTTTTGGCAGAAATTGACAGGCTGATACTCAAATTTATATGGAAATCCAAGGGACCAGAATAGCCAAAATGATTTTGAAAAAGGACAAAATAGGAAGACATAAAACTTTCTGATTTCAAAACCTATTATAAAACTACAGTAATCAAGACAGTGTGGCACTGACGTAAGGATGGACTTGGAAATGACTGCAGACCTTCCTTGTCTCGGGGACAGTTATTTTAAACCGACAGACCAGCCCACTTGAGGCTTTTAAGAATTTAAGTTTAGCTGATTTCTTCTTGCCAACTTTTGTAGTGCCCACTTCTTTGACCATGATCTGCCAATGGCAAACAGTTTCTCTGTTCTGTTTCTCTTTGGAGGGACTTGTCACTCTTGAGGTTTCAGTTTTTTTGGTTGTCTCCCATACTCAGCCATCTGGTGAATTCAAGAAAAGTTACTATTTTATGGATCACCTAATCTTTTCTTGTGGTTATGGTGGAAGGAATAATTCTCTTCCTGCTTTCTACATCCTAAGCAGAGTGGAAATAACATGGTGCTTGGCCTGTAATAGATTCAGCAATCAGTTAAAATTTAAGTTGGTTGAATTCATTGAATACTTAGGTATTATATAATACTTAGTGTGCTGAGCACTTACAAATCATTTAATCCACACGCCTATCTGTGAAGTGTAGATGCTATTATTATTCCTTTTTTTAAAAAATGTAAACTAAAGCTTAATGGAGAAAAGGAACTAGAGGTACAACAATAAACATTTTTGTTGATTTTACCTATATCACCTTCCCTCTCTTCTCCCTCCCAAATAAAATTCTTGAATCCATTTTTTACTTTTGCAAAGAAAGGAGCTGTATCCTTGGCATTGCAAATTCTCATTTCCTCATTTGATGGGCAGTAAGGCACAGTAGAAATGAGGGAAAAGTTTGAAGAGACCTAGTTGGACTTTTGATTAACAAGAAGACACTCTCAGATCTGAAGGCTTTGGGTGATCAGTACTAGCAGCTAGGCTTTAAAACAGGTGAATGACAAAAGGACTGTGTTGACTTTGCTGCCACTTCCCATTTTTCCCCCTTCCCTTCTGCTTCCAGAAGTGTGAAATAGTTAATAGCCTTCAGTTTTCTCATAGAATAGTAGAATTTTAAGTATTTTCATTACTGTTATTTGTGTGTGTGTGTGTGATGTACACTCTTTGTATTTTTTTTGCATTTTAATTTTTTTATTATGTTAATCACCATACATCACATCATTAGTTCTTGATGTAGTGTTCCATGATTCATTGTTTCTGCATAATACCCAGTGCTCCATGCAGAATGTGCCCTCTTTAATACTCATCACCAGGCTAACCCATCCCCCCACCCTCCTCCCCTCTAGAACCCTCAGTTTGTTTTTCAGAGTCCATTGTCTCTCATGGTTCGTCTCCCCCTCCGACTTACTCCCCTTCATTCTTCCCCTCCTGCTATCTTCTTCTTTTTCTTTTTTCTTAACCTATGTTGCATTGTTTGTTTCAGAAGTACAGATCTGTGATTCAACAGTCTTGCACAATTCACAGCGCTCACCATAGCACACACTCTACCCAGTGTCTATCACCCAGCCACCCCATCCCTCCCACCCCCCACCACTCCAGCAACCCTCAGTTTGTTTCCTGAGATTAAGAATTCCTCATATCAGGAGGTCATATGATACATGTCTTTCTCTGATTGACTTATCACTCAGCATAACACCCTCCAGTTCCATCCACGTCGTTGCAAATGGCAAGATCTCATTCCTTTTGATGGCTGCATAATATTCCATTGTGTGTATATACCACTTCTTCTTTATCCATTCATCTGTCGATGGACATCTTGGCTCTTTCCACAGTTTGGCTATTGTGGACATTGCTGCTATAAACATCGGGGTGCACGTACCCCTTTGGATCCCTACATTTGTATCTTTGGGGTAAATACCCAGTAGTGCAGTTGCTGGATCGGATGGTAGCTCTATTTTCAACTGTTTGAGGAACCTCCTTACTGTTTTCCAGAGTGATTGCACCAGCTTGCATTCCCACCAACAGTGTAGGAGGGTTCCCCTTTCTCCGCATCCCCGTCAACATCTGTCATTTCCTGACTTGTTAATTCTAGCCATTCTGACTGGTGTGAGGTGGTATCTCATTGAGGTTTTGATTTGGATTTCCCTGATGCCGAGCGATGTTGAGCACTTCTTCATGTGTCTGTTGGCCATTTGGATGTCTTCTTTGGAAAAATGTCTGTTCATGTCTTCTGCCCGTTTCTTGATTGGATTATTTGTTCTTTGGGTGCTGAGTTTGATAAGTTCTTTATAGATTTTGGATACTAGCCCTTTATCTGATATGTCATTTGCAGATATCTTCTCCATTCTGTCGGTTGTCTTTTGGTTTTGTGGACTGTTTCTTTTGCTGTGCAAAAGCTTTTTATCTTGATGAGGTCCCAGTAGTTCATTTTTGCCCTGGCTTCCCTTGCCTTTGGTGATGTTTCTAGGAAGAAGTTGCTGTGGCTGAGGTCGAAGAGGTTGCTGCGTGTGTTCT
>NW_027397082.1:21463351-21562009 GCF_003265705.2 Callorhinus ursinus | reverse complement strand
TCTGTTCAGAGAGTTGTTGCTACTCTCTTCTTCGGTCTCCTGTTGAGTTCGTAGTATTCAGAATGGTTTGATCCCTATTCAGCTGAATTCCTGAGACCAGACGAAATCTAGGTCTCCTACTCCTCCGCCATCTTGCTCCGCCTCCCACCCATTACTGTTATTTTTTAAACTAATCTGCTATGTGGGAATTCCTATAGGTCGCTGTCATGCTAGAGACCTTAAATATAATTACTTCTACCACTCACATTTGTCTTAACAAATTCCCTTGTAAGCTACATACAAGAAAAGGTAGACTAACAAAGTGTTTTCATTTTTAAAATTTGTTTTGTTTTTGTTTACTTCCAGAAAAGAAACTGAGATGAGCCTGATAATAAGCTCAAATAAAACAAATGTTATTAATTCATCTCTTCAGCTATTGAAATTCATTTTCCAAGATGTACCATTTGTATCTCACCACATTAACCGTTCTGCATTTTCTCACACTCTGGTTGATAGATGCAAGTTAAGTTTCATGCATTGCCTCTCTTTGTTGCAATTTCAACACCTTTTTAAGTATTCCACATGTTAATATAAACTGGATGATAGACCTCTGGTCATTATTGTATTCTTGAACAGCATTAATACGGAGACAGTGCTAAAGGTTAAGGAATTGGAGTATGGAGACAAGGCAGATTATTTACATATGGTAGGATATTTTATAATGCTCTGGCTTGATGTAACAGTTACTTATATGCTTCTTCTTCTCTAGTTATCAGGCAATATGAAGAATAGAGAAAGCATCCAGGAACCTAGATTTGATTATTACAACCATGAAGTTTCTGATATTGACCTCAGTGATTGTGAATTTCCACATGTCATTGAAATTTATGACTTCCCCCAAGAATTTCGTACTGAAGACCTCCTGCGGGTTTTTTGCAGTTATCAGTAAGTATTTGCAAATAGCTGGGCATGTTTGGGAAGGCGGGATGAAATTTTCTTGAAATGTCTTCTGAAAAATCATCTCTTGTTTGCATATTCCCTGTTGTTCACTTTATTTAGCATCAGTTTTGTTTATTGTCTTTTCCAAGTCCTTTAGAAATCTGTATCAAGCCTGTCTTCTAAGTTCTTTAAAAATGCCAAATAGTCTTTCTAGACCCCACTTTGAGCATTTAAGAGTATTTTCAGTTATAACTTCTGGATGTGTTTGTGATGCATTTAGTCCATTTATAGTTATTATAATTATTGATATATTTGGATGTATGCCTGCCATCTTTTTTTGTGTTTACTTGTTTCATCTTTTTCTCTTCTTTATTGCCTTCTTTTGGATTGATGAGGTATTTTTTTCTCATTCGATTTTGTTTGGAAATGATACTCTTTCTATTCTTTGGTGGTTACTTTAGAAATTACAAAATGCATGCTTAACTTACCAATGCCTAAAGTTAGTATTTTTACACTCTTTCCAAACAGTATAAGGGCTTTTTAAGTCCATTTCCCAATTCCATTCCCTCCCTTTCCACCACCCCCAACTGATATGCTATTGAGACTGTTTTCTTTTTAACATTTTTTCTTTTTAAACTCCATTTGATGTTACTATTTTATAGAGTCAGCATTCAGATTGATCCACTTTCTGTGTTCATTTATATCTCTTGCATCTCATTTCTTCCATTTGAAATCATTTTCTTTTTGCATGGAACATACTCTTTTACCATTTAATTTAGTAACAATCTGCTGTTAACAAACTTGGTTGGGTTTTTTATTGTTTTTTTAATGGCATTATTTCAGTTATTTCATTTTTGAAAGACATGTTTGCTAGGTATAGAATTCTAGGTTGGCAGTCATTTTTCTCTCAGAAAAGTGCAGATTTATTCTGCTGCCTCCTGGCTTTCTCTGTGGAGAATAAGAAGCCTGCTGAAAGTTCACAACCGTTGCTTCTGAATGTAATCTATCTTTTCTCTTTGGATGCTCTTAGGGGTTTCTCTTTGTCTTGTATTGTGCATTTTAGTATGGTGTGGCTTTGTGTTTTTTAAATTTTATTCTTCTTGAGATTAATTGAGCTTCTTAAATCAGTAAGGATTTTTCATTGGTTTTGGAGAACACATAGTTATCTCTTCAGGTAGTGCCTTTGTGCCAGTCTTTCTCTTTTACCTTCTCTAAGATGCCAAGAAAATATATATTAGACCTTTTCACTTAATCTTCATGTTACCTCTCTTTTATATTTTCCGTGTTTGTCTCTGTTACATTCTGAATAGTTTCCTTGGCTCTTATTTCCAGTTCACTAATTTTTTCTTCAGCTGTGTTTAATTTGCTGTTAAGTCTGTTCATTGAATGTTTAAATTTCATTTATATTTTTCATTTTTCTAAGTTCTCTATTTCTCTTTCAAATCTGTACGGTCATTTTTTTAGTTTCTTGTTTTTTTCTAAAATATTTTCAAGATTTAAGAAATGTCTTAAATGTATTAAACATAGACCTTCTGTGGTTTGTGTCGGGTAATTCCTTTACCTGAAGTCTTTTTAGTTCTGTTTCTGCAAATTCTCACACATGGTGCCTTGCTTTTTTGGCGGTTTAGTTATTTTTTTTATTACTGTGAGCCAACTATTTTCCTTGGAATTTTATTTATGGGAATTGAAGTCTACAGTAGAAGAGGATTTCTCCTGAGAGGATACGTGTTTTCTTCTGCCAAGCACCAAGAGCCCAAAGAGTTCAGCAGCACTGTAAATTAAATTATTGATTTGAGGTTATTCTGACCACTGAGATAGAAATAGTCAAGTGGAGAACAATAAAAAAATGATTGTTATGTGTCAACTAGTTTAACAACACATATAAAGGTCTAGTCACTTGCCAGTCTTTGATGTGGTGCTAAGGCCTTTTTTATTTCTTTTAAGTTACTGGTCTATTGATAGAAGAGTTCTTGTATGTTATCCTCATAATATATCAACTAAAGTGGAGTGAGAACTTTAATGTACCTTTAGAGGCATCTGAGTGCTTACTCCTTATAGGTTAAAATGTTTTCTCTGTCTTTTTATAGCTGTCTTGCCCAAACATAATTGATAGTCATTTTTGGATTTTTTAGTGACTTCACCATTCTCTACTCTTCCAAAGCATTCAGTTAAGTTTTTATGGATACAACATCTTTTCTTTTTCACACTCATATTTCATTGTTTTAATTTTATTAAATTAGTGAAAATATAAATTAAAACTGATGTGAGTTTGAAAACAATTGCATTAACTCTTCATACATAGTTCATACATATATAGGACAAGGTAAAACAATCAGAAGTATACCTCTGTATCTTTAGTTTATAAGAAGAAAATAAGCTTCAGGAATAAAGAAACAATAAAAAATAAGCTTCAGAAAGAAAGTTATTAGGGAAAAGATCTTAAGGATCTGGGAGAAGTCAATGCCAAGAAGGATTATACTTTAACATTCTAATCCTGATACGAAAAATGAACTAGGTTTTTTGTCTGATACTACACATTTAAATTTAAAATTCCATGCATGTAGATCTTGAATTTGTAAGATTCTGTGTCAGTTAGGGTTTAACCCCCCACGTCTTACAGAGCCAGATAGGAAATATTTTAGGCTGCTCTGCCATCGTTGCACAAAAGCAGCCACAGACAGTATGTGAACACATGACCATGGCTGTATTCAGTGAAATTTGTTGTACAAAAACAAGGGGCGCCGAACCATTAGAGATGATGGACTCTGAAAAACAAACTGAGGGTTCTAGAGGGGAGGGGCGTGGGGGGATGGGTTAGCCTGGTGATGGGTATTAAAGAGGGCACATTTTGCGTGGAGCACTGGGTGTTATGCAGAAACAATGAATCATGGAACACTACGTCAAAAACTGATGATGTAATGTATGGTGATTAACATAACAATAAAAATCATTAAAAAAAAACAACAAGGGGCGCCTGGGTGGCTCAGCTGGTTAAGCGTCTACCTTTGGCTCAGGTCATGATCTCGGAGTCCTGGGATCGAGCCCTGCATTGGGCTTCCTGCTCAGCGGGGAGCCTGCTTTTCCCTCTCCTGCCCCCCCCCACTGCTCATCCTCTCTCTCTCTCTCTCTCTCTCTCTCAAATAAATAAATTCTTAAAAAAAAAAGCACCCTGTTTTTCTATAAAGTTCCAGAACAGGCAAAATTAGTTAGCAGCCATGTACCTCACTTAAATTTGGATGGAGGGGAGGGTATCAGTTCTATAGCTAAAAGAAATAAGGGGGTGACTGGATCCTGGAGGACAGTTAATCTTTCCAAAGACCTTCCGCTAAATGTATTGGGTCAGTCAGTCAGTCTGATATCAGGGCCTGTTCCATATAGAGTGCCTAATAGATTTTAAAAAGCAGTCAATGAGCTTAAATCTCAAATTAGTACTACCTTAGATTGTTATTAGTAATGATTTTTAAAACCAAGGTTAGTTTTGTTGATGTCTAGAATTTCCTAAAGGCTAGTTAATTCTTATGAATTATTAATTTCCCTTTGCTTTGTTTCTTCCTAATCTTACCTGCAAGACCATTTTTCTGTCAAACCCAAAAACATTCCCAAAAGAGGAGAAGCATTTTAAAGGATTATGACATTCCAAAGTCTAAAAGGCTCTCCAGATCCCATCTAAGGTCTTTTTCTAAGCTTTTTGTAAACTCTTATTATACAGGCCCTTCTGCTATTGAACTTTTTCAGTCTCCAACCCCTGTGGTCATTTTATGCCATGGTCAAACTTACCCTTACATTCAGGAAATTCTCTAACCTTCAAAGCCTCCTTCATTCCTTTTTTCCTCAAAGCATTTTTTTTCTTGACTGAAGGAAGATATTTTAGCTGTTGTCTCTTTTTCTTTCTTTATTAGTGCTTTATAAAAATAAAATCAAGGTCACGGTGCAAAAGCCTATAATAATGTCTGAGAGGTACCCGAGTCAACTTTATATTTTAGTCACCATGTTTATCAGTATTAATAATCTTTCTGATGAATATTGCTCTTAGTCATAAAAAATGAGCACCATTCATTTATTAAATGCCTGTAAGTGCTCAACACTGTGCTCTTTGCCTTGTCACAGATGATCTCATTTCCATTTTCACAGTAACTCTGTTTGGAAGGTGCTATGCCCATTTCTACAGATGAGCAGACCTAGCTTCAAGAGAAGTTAAATCTGCCCAAGATCTCAAGGTGGCAGAACCCCGAGTCCTTTTGTATCTGACCCTCAGCCCCATGCCCTTTCTACAGAACTATGTTGAATCTGTGAGCAGTTTTTAAGTTCCTCGCTGAAAAAATGTCATCATTTTGAATAGTTATTGTGCTCATTCTCTCTCTCTCAAATAAATAAATTCTTAAAAAAAAATATAATAGCTCTGCTCCAGAATAAAGGTGTTTTTAATAGTCATTCTTTTGATTCTCTCTAATCCTGTCTGATGTTTCTCTGATCCTGTACCTTTTATCCTGAATTTTTCTGACTTTGCCACAATTCTTTCCTGTTTTCCCTTTCTTACTTCCTTTCTACAGCTAGAAATAATAGGTCAGTCTCTCTGATTATAGTTGTCTTTTTTCTCAATTACTTGGTTTTTTTTTTTTTGTTTTTTGGGGGGTTTCTTTTTTGTTTGTTTCTTGCTTTAAATGACCTGTCTCCCTCTCTTTCTCTCTCTCCGTGTGCCTACATTTGCATGAAATCCAGGTGACCTTCTCTGCCTACCTCCTCTTCCAATATTCTTTTGCCCCTCCTCTGCTTCCTCCTTTCATTTCTTCTTCTTCTGTGCCCGTAAGAGCATCTCTTGTAAATAGTGCAATAAATACTTCACCTCCCCAAGGGACATGTGAGGATTAATTAGTTGATGTCTATAAAATGGCTGGGAACGTAAAATACTCCCAGGTATTTCTTTATGACGGTATTATTGCTTTTAGAATTCAGTGGCTTCTTCTGTCCTCCAAGCTGTTTTTTGTGTCATTATCCCCATTCCACCTGTGTGCTCGTTGAGTGTTTATCTCATCATGAAATGCTTTATGAGACTCTATTTGAAAGATGTTTCATAAAAGTAAATTTTATTTTAAGAAATAAAATTGTGTTGTTTTGTTGCAGAAAGAAAGGATTTGATATTAAATGGGTGGATGACACACACGCCCTAGGAGTATTCTCCAGTCCAATTACAGGTATTCACCCAGTGGATTGCTGTGGTCTTTCCTTATTGTCTATTTTCTCTTGCTACTTGTTCTTATTTCTCTTGTATTCTAGCCAACTGGCATTTTATTCAGCCAGTGTAGGTAAATGGCAGATACAGATTTTTGAGGCATAGTACTTTGTACCCATGTGCTCTCCCTCTCCCTTTCCACCTTAATCCAGTCGTAATTTGGAGAGAGAGCCAACTTCCAAGGTTACGTGCTATATAACTGTCAGTTATGATCGTACATAAACAGATTATAGGTAGAAATTTAAGAAGCATTTTGTGATTTTTTTTTTCCCCACCCAGACAAATGAATTTGAAGTAGCTCTTGAATCTTTCCAGTGCGAAATTATAATACCTACTTTCTGAATATATGATTGGGCCTTTTCACTTATATCATTAGCCTCATGATAGACGTGATACAGAGGCATTCAGAGAAATTAGAGATGTTGGTTCCTCTCTGAACCATGTAGAATAGGGGTCTGCAAACTGTAAAGGGCCAGGTAGTAAATATTTTGGGGTGTAAGGTCTCTGTCACTACTTAATTCTGCTGTTGTAACAAGGAAGTATCCCTAAACCAGTATTCAAACGAATAGAAATGGCTCTGTTTCAGTAAAATGTTAACAAGAACAGGTGGATGGCTGGATTTGGTCACAAAACTATAGTTTGCTGATCCCTGATATAAAATAATCACTTGCCAAGCTGTTCATGGATTTTCTAGAGCTGACCATCTCTTTTGTTTGCCATGAAGAAAAAAAGGTGTAACATCTAGACATCTAGGAAATACTGAGAGCTAGCCTTAAATTTTCCTTTGTATCACTCTTCTTCATATCTTCTGCTTTCTTATATTTATTCCTCTTCACAGCTCGTGATGCTCTGGGTAGTAAGCAGACTGTGGTGAAAACCCGGCCCTTGTCACAGGCCACAAGAGCGGCCAAGGCCAAAGCCAGAGCGTATGCCGGTGAGCCAGTCATCTCAGGGGCTTTTTCTTGTTGGTAGCTGTGTTACTGTTTTTTCTAGCACTTGTACCTCATCTAGAGTTCTAAAGGCGTATCACTTTTTTATTTTTAATGTTAAAGGAAGTACGTTTTTTAAAAATAATTTTTAGTGTTATGTTAATCACCATACATTACATCATTAGTTTTTGATGTGTTCCATTATTCATTGTTTGTGCATAACACCCAGTGCTCCACGCAGAATGTGCCCTCTTCAATACCCATCACCAGGCTAACCCATCCCCCCACCCCTCTCCCCTCTAGAACCCTCAGTTTGTTTTTCAGAGTCCGTCGTCTCTCATGGTTCGTCTCCCCCTCTGACTTACTCCCCTTCATTCTCCCCCTCCTGCTATCTTCTTTTTTTTTTCTTAACATATACTGCATTATTTGTTTCAGAAGTACAGATCCGTGATTCATCAGTCTTGTACAATTCACAGTGCTCACCATAGCACATGCCCTCCCCAATGTTTATCACCCAGCCACCCAATCCCTCCCACCCCCCACCACTCCAGCAACCCTCAGTTTGTTTCCTGAGATTAAGAATTTCTCATATCAGTGAGGTCATATGATACACGTCTTTCTCTGACTGACCCATTTCACTCAGCACAACACCCTCCAGTTCCATCCACGTCGTTGCAAATGGCAAGATCTCATTAAAGGAAGTATGTTTTTAAGGAAAAGACAAAAGGCTATTTTGGAAATACGGCATCTGAGCAGCCACTTGGAGAGAGGAGAGAGTGGAAGATACAGCCAAGCAATGCAGCAACCATTTTCTGATGACATCCTTCTCTGGTTTACCTCAATGTTGAACTGTTTGCAAGGGTCACTGTAGAAATTGTGTTAATACAGATAACGAAGCCAGGGTTGTTTGTATATTGCCATGTTAGTTTCCTCTGATCATCATCTATTGGCCTGTGTTAATTACTGCTGAGGCAGCCCTTGTTAGTCTATTTTATATGTTAATTACAGAGTTAAATCATTTGGTGCTAGATTTCTCTTCCTTACTTGCTTCTGCTCCCCCCCCTCCGCTTTTTTCCCTTTTAGAGTTCCTGCAGCCAGCCAAGGAGCGTCCTGAGACTTCGGCAGCCCTAGCCAGAAGGTTAGTCATCAGTGCCCTTGGGGTTCGAAGTAAACAGAGCAAGACTGAAAGGGAAGCAGAGCTCAAGAAACTGCAGGAAGCTCGAGGTGAGTTGAAGTGATGGTGTTCCTCTCTAGTTCTCTAGACTCACTGTAAGGCATGTGTTTAAAAAAAAAAAATGAATGAAGCCCACTCCATTTCCTAGAAGCCTCTCAAGTTTATTAAAATTGTTTTCATGCCTTATGTTTAGAGGGAAGACATTTCAGGATTTGTTCTCCTGTTCCACACACCAAGCCATCCTAATCCATGCTCTTTAATTGTTTTCCAAGAGATAGGTTTGGGCTTTTCAGCTCATCATCCATGGCTTTTTTCTATAGTTCTTGCTCTAAAGTCTGAGCAAAATTTTCCTGTGAAGACATAGGAGTCTCCCAGGCAGAAAACATTTGCTGTGGTTTTACGGGGCCATGATTGCCATGATATTATCTAATGGTTTAGGTTGCAAGTAGAAGACAGATTAAGGAAAAGTCAGCAACTGACATGGATGATAGTAACTGTAGGAGGTATTTTTTTCTCTAAAGACAGTCTTGGATGGCTCCATTAGAGTACATCTAGATTAACCTATCTTCTGATTATTTCGCAGTACCTGCGAGTTCTTAGATTTCCACTGATCCACAGCAGGGTTTTTTTTTCCCTGTAGTTTGGAATTTAGGTTAAAATCTCTCTCTTTCCCTCTTTTTAGGCTGTTGACTTACATGTAAAGGTCAGGGACTCTGGCTTTACACTTAAGGACTTTTTGTCAACCTTCCAGGCTTTAGTCTCATTGCCTGAGCCCACGAACTCTGGAATCTGCAAAGGCAATTTATTCTGAAAATTCCACTTACCAAAAAGTAACTTCATTTTTCCATTAAACGAATTGAAGTTTCAAACTCCTTGTTTATTGCCGGTCTAACAAGGCCATTAATACTTCCTGTCCACTCTGTTGTGGTGATAGCAGGCAGCTTGCGGACTCTAAGCTGCACTGGCCAGATAACCAGTGACAGAGTGTGTCATGGCAGGTGCTGGAGTTTCAGCGTGGAACCCAACTAATTTTTGAAACCTTAATGATTATAATGAGGCAGTTTTGATTTTTCCAATGCATGTTCACTCAAAGGCCCTTTACAGACCATATAGAAACTGTTTTTTTATAGATGGCAATAATAGAACTAGAGTAAAGGTGAATGTGTAATATCCTTAACCCTTTAGTAGTTGGTTATCTCTGAAGAAAGTGCTTTCTCTCTGATAACCACAATTATCTCAGAAGATCAGTAGAGGGAGAAGATCCGACTCTTTGTGCAGTGTCTCATGCCTCCCTACCCTGTGCGTGTCACATTAACTGGAATGCTCTGTGTACTGTGGCAGGCATTTTGCACAGGTACGTTTTGAGTATTGCCCTCTGTTTTTCTGTAAGTGCATTAGCATACAGCTTCATTTGAAGTATTTGATTTAAATGCCCACTTACCCAGCGGACATTTCAGTGATGTAATTAAAAATGGCTCAGTGAGTACTCTCTTACTTACTTTTTAAAAGAAAGCCTTTAGGGGCGTCTGGGTGCCTCAGATGGTTGGGCATCTGCCTTCGGCTCAGGTCCTGATCCCGGGGTCCTGGGATCGAGCCCCACATTGGGCTCCTGGCTCGGTGGGAAGCCTGCTTCTCCCTCTCCCTCTGCCTCTCCCCCGGCTCATGCTCTCTCTCTCTCTCTCTCTATCTCAAATGAATGAAATCTTTAAAAAAAAAAAATAAAAGAAAGCCTTTAGTTGTGAATGAAGACTCACTTTGGTGCTGAGGATGTACAGATTATAGAAGATTCTTCCTTTATTATGCTTCATAGCTCTCCCATTCTTCTTATGTGAGAAAACGCATATGGAAGATTCCTGATATATTTCCTTCTGACTTCTTTATGCTTTAGGCAGATATTCTTATACCTGCCTGCAAAAGAGTTTTTTCATTAAAAAAAAAATTTTTTTTTCCTGTGGAAATTAAAAGTACCATTTAGTTATTAAACAGAGCAGATATTTTTGTTCCACATCTTCTTCCACTGTGGGGGGAGGGATCAGTACAGCGTAGTGGATAACATTAGGTTGTGGCATCAGACTGCCTAGGTCTCTCTACAAGCTCTACCATTTACTGTCTTGGTGGCCTTGGGCAGATTACTTATTCTCTGGAGGCCTCTGTTTCCTCATCCATAAAAATGGAAATGAAGTGAGATAATCCACAAAAGATGCTTAGTCATCTTCGAGACCCATCGGAATGCGTGCTCTCCTGTTTCTATACACCTGTAATAAGTATATGATGAATGTTAGCTGCTGCTGTTTTTAGTAATAGTGGAAATATTGTATGGTGAGTCTAACACAGATTCCAGTGCATGTTTTTTTTCAGTACTTTTTTATTTTAAATTTCCTGTGATACTCTATCAACAACATTTGGCATTTCACTAGGTACTTGTCCTCTAGCATTGTGCTCTTATTTGGGAGAATTAGATGGAAAAATTTTGTTCCTTTACTTAAGACTTACAATCAGCTGAGGATATCTGCCTTCAGTAAGGAAGAAAATATGATTTTAAGCAGTTGTCTCTTCTCACTTCAGTTCTGAAGAATTTTTAAATTTCAGTAGAGTTAACATACAATGTTAAGTTAGTTTCAGGTGTATGATACAGTGATTCAGCAATTCTGTACATTACTCAGGCCTCATCAAGATGAGTGTACTCTTAAATCCCCATCACCTATTTCACCCATCCCCCCACCCACCGCCGCTCTAGTAACCATCAGTTTGTTCTCTATAGTTAAGTCTGTTTTTTTTGGTTTGTCTCCTTTTTTTCTTTGTTCCTTTGTTTTTTAAATTCCATGTATGAATGAAAAATCATATGGTATTCTTTTGCTTAGCATTACACTCTCTAGCTCCATCCATGTTGTTGTAAATGGCAAGATTTCATTCTTTTTTATGGCTCGATAATACTCCATTGTATATATATACACCACCTCTTCTTTATCCATTCATCTATTGATGGATGCTTGGGCTGCTTCCATAATTTGGCTTTTGTAAATAGTGCTGCAGTAAACATAGGGGTGCATGTATCCTTTCAAATTAGTTTTTTTTTTTTTTAAGATTTTATTTATTTATTTGACAGAGAGACACACGAGAGAGAGAACACAAGCAGAGGGAGTGGGAGAGGGAGAAGCAGGCTTCCCGCGGAGCAGGGAGCCAGATGCAGGGCTTGATCCCAGGACCCTGGGATCATGATCCGAGCCGAAGGCAGATGCTTAACCGACTGAGCCACTCAGGCGCCCCTCAAATTAGTTTTTTTTTATTCTTTGGATAAGTACCCAGTTGTGTGATTCCTGGATCATATGGTAGTTCTATTTTTAATGTTTTGAGGAACCTCCATACCATCTTTCACAGTGGCTGTACCAGTTTGCCTTCCCACCAACAGTGCACAAGAGTTCTCCACATCCTCACCAACACTTGTTGTTTCTTCTGTTTTTGATTTTAGCCACTCTGGCAGGTGTGAGATGATATCTTATTGGGGTTTTGATTTGCATTTCCCTGAGGATGAGTGATGTTGAGCCTCTTTTCATGTGTCTTTGGCCATCTGTATGTTGTCTTTTTGGAGAAATACCTGTTCAAGTCTTTTACCCATTTTTAATTGGATTGTTTTTAGTTCTGAAGATTTTAAGAATAAAAGCATGACGAGGTTTTTGTGAGTAAAAGGTTGGGAAAGCAACTCCAGGCAATGTAATAAGTTACGATAATTCCATGATGAAAGATAAATTATCTCCAGTTTAGAGCTGGCCTAGGGAAGTGAAGTACCTGGCCTAAAGTTACCTGGTTGGTAAATTGAGAGGAGGCATTTGAACCAAGGCCTCTCTAATTAAAACCCATGCTCTCTCCACAATACTGTAATCTCTCTTGAAGGACTTTTGTAGTAATTAACATTTTTCCCCCCAGGGGAAAAAAAACAAAAGAATTTTTAAGACCTTTAGAAAGTAAAATATGGCAAGCTTTTTTTTAGTTATCTGTTCCAATGGTTAGCAACTTTCACTGTCAAAAAATTCTTCCCTAGGTCTAACTTAAATCTGTACAATAGTTTAAGCCAGTTCCCTTTTCTTTTTTCCTTTGTAGAAATAAGGAGCATATGGACACCATCCTGTTCTAATCTTTAGAGATCAAGGGCAGATTATTTAGGAATAAGGGAATCTCGGCTATCATAGAGTTTTTGCCATTAACTTTAGCTGTGTTGCTACAGATTCGTCTCTTAGACTCTGCTCTAGTTTCCAACAAAGCAAAACTAATGCCTGACTTACGCTGAAGAATTTTTTGTGCAGAATCTAAGTTAACGTGTAAAAACGTTTATTTAGAAAGGTGCTTTACAAATTCAGGATACTATTATTTATGTGACTCTTAGAAAATTAGTGTTTATTATAATGAGACAGTAAAGAGAAATATGTGTTATGTACTGCTGCTTCCCATCCATTATATGACAAACAGTGCTAATCAGTCATGACACTCTTGTGAGTTTTGACTTGACCACTGCCAGTTGATCAGAATTAGCATGGAAATTAAAATCTGTGTGCCATCCTGATACAGGTACTTTTATAAATAGTACTATAGAATAGATAGGCTTTCCCCCCCCCTTCACTTGAGGAGTTCTGCTGTCTGGCATAGTGTCTGGTTCATAAAAAGATACTCAATATGTATGTTCATTGAAGAACACATGACTGACATTCATCACTTTTTCTTCATAAATCTTATTTCATTCATGATTCTACTCTGAACTCTTTTAAGTCCTCTATATTTTTCTTTATAAAACCCAGAGTTGAACACTGCATATGAAAACCTAATTAATGAATTTGGGATTTGTGATTTTGAGTTTTAAATACTTCCTGCTAAGTTCCCTCACCTTACTTTGGTCTTCTTACCCTTTTAAAGAGAAATCTATGTCTTAGTCCTTCATTAAAAAGGAGATTCAGGGGCTCCTGGGTGGCTTAGTTGGTTAAGTGTCTGACCCTTGATCTCAGCACAGGTCTTGATCTCAAGGTTGTGGTTCAAGCCCTGTGTTGGGCTCCACAATGGGCATGGAGCCTATAGATAGAGAAGGAAAGTAAGAAATTTTTTTTTTTTTAAAGGAGATTGAGAAAGTAACATTACCCTGGGAAGAATCAAGAAAAAAGTACCCAAATCATTTTAAGCAAGTCATATTGTGTATATCTGGAGGATAAGAACTTCAGTTTGTAGGTCTTAGAACATAGGGACGTGATTTTTAGTCAGCAGAGCGCATAATAGATCAGAGCCACACAGAGAGCAGGAAATCAAAGCATAGATCATCCTTGATCCTTTGTATTTGACTTAATCATGTTTTAAGCTAGTGATTCACACAAAACAATAAAACTACATTTGAAAGACCAGATTCAGGAGTATGTATAAAATTTCCCCATGTTTGACTTATCAAAACACTTGATTCCCACCTAAAATTGGAGATAGAAGATATCATTACTTCTCAGAATAAGCTACTCTCTCATTTTCAAACATGTCAGAATTTTATTTCATAACTTCTTTCCATTTTACTCCTGGGGATAGGTGATTAATTGGCTGGTTCTAAAAGGCATCTTTTGGGTCACAGGCCTGAAGGGCAGAGTAAGTAAACAGTGATTTGATTCCCTAGTTCGCTTAATTAAATCACTAAGAACTTAAAAGTAAAATCATCCCTATAGAATACTTAGTCAACTGTAATAAAAAAATTTAATCACAACTGCTACCTTTTGAAATCCTATTTAGGCATTCCATTATTCTGCCTTCAAGGGCTCTGCTGCATTGCTGACTCATAATCTAGGTCCTGTGGCATTTTCTGTGTGTCTTTTCTTCCCTAATGTGAAATGCCCTTCATTCTACCCACATTTCTCTTTTCATCTGAATGTGATCTTTTTCTCTGGGATGCAGTATTTATGTGTGTTTTTGCCTTCGCCTTCTATTTAGTAAATTTATATCCCTGACCTATATCATAGATGAAAATGTTAACCCTAGGATTAACTGACCAGTTTACCAACTATTGCTAAATAAATAGCACATAGTTCTTTGTACTGACACTTAATACATTGATGAACGTTCCACTCTCCACAGTTATAAATGCCCCCTTAACCCTTCTGTGATCCAGACTATATATTTCCCAGTATATTAATGATTATATAAATACTTGGTAAGCCTAAAATCTAAAACCTTGCTAAAATTAAGAGGTTACTTAAATTACTTCTCAGTCTATCAGGTCTGTCAGTCCATAAAAGAAGGCAATTAGATGAGTTTGACCAGACTTGTACTTCCAATCTTCATGTTGGTTATTACTCTGTAGGTGGCTGCCCGGGAATTTTGTGATGATTTTTCTCCATTATTTTCTTAGGTGTAGAAGTAGATTTTGAAAGTTTTAATTTACATCCCTTTTCTTTATTTTCTTTTGAAATGATACCAAATTGGCCCTTTTTTTCATCTTCAGCCCCTTCCGTTCCCTCAGTGGTAAGTGGTAATTCAGTCACCTCATTTAATAGAATCATTTCTGCCAGTTGATTTCTCATACTGGGAAATGAAAGTCTGCAGGGCCAGCTCATGTGTGCTGTAGGTTAATCACTTCACACGAATTTTTCTCTTCTTCCTTTCGTTCCTTGCCCTTATGGCTGCTGTTGAGCTTTCTCTTTACTTAGTTTACTTTTTTTAATTGTTGGAGGTAAAGTTAATAGCTCTTTTCATGTAGTCTGTCAGCTATTATCTGCTTTCCTTTCTCTTTTTATTAAAGGGATGACATGCTTCCTTATCTTTCTGACAATACATTTTTTTTTCATTTTTCTCATTTCTTTGTAGATATTTTCAGATGTCAGGACAGTGGAAAGTATGCTGGTTTAAGAATTAAGGACCCAGGTTCCAGCTTTAGTTTTTCACTGGTTATGTAACCTTAGGCAAGTCACTTAGCCTCTCCAGGCTTCCATTTCCTCTTTTAAAAAGTCCTTCTCTACTCATGTTCTGAGTTTTGGAATGTGTGCCTCACATTGCTACTCTTTCCTTGTGTTTCTCAGTTTGTGTCCCAGCCTTCACTGGTTTCTCATATGGCTTACCACCAGAGTTGCCCGTTATATTTACATATATTTGGCAATAGAGATTTATAATCTTTTATTTGAAAGCGTTAGGGTAGAAAATGTTTCAGTATTCTAAACTTTTTCAATTTTAGAAAGATAATATGGTTATTTTAATATATATTTCATAACACCAAAATCAAACACACTAACAATATTTCCGCCACAGAGTGTATGACTTCCATAAAATGACATATATAAGACTTTAAGCAGCTTCTTATTTTTTCAGGTTATATTTACCACCAAATGAGTTTTGGCCCTAAACTTTAAAAAAAAAATTTTCAGAACTGCTTTGATTTTGGACTTGTGGTTTTATGGGCAGTCATTATATATTTCTACTGCATCTGGATCTCTTTTCTTAGAACTTCCCAGATAGCCTTTCTGATTTAAATTTATGTGTTTATTGAAAAATTTGAGTTCTGGTAGTTCACTTTCCTGGTTTCCTCACTTTTCTAGGAATCTAGAACCAGTTTATGATAGCTTTTGGCCAAAACTGCTTTTTTTTTTTTTTTAAGATTTTATTTATTTGAGAGAGAGTGAGAAAGCTAGAGACAGAGCACAAGCGGAGGGGGAGGGGCAGAGGGAGAGGGAGTGGCTGACTCCCCTCTGAGCAGGGAGCTTGATTCTGGGCTACATCCCAGGACCCCGGGATCATGACCTGAGCTCAAGGCAGACACTTACCTGGCTGGGCCGCCCAGGCGCCCCTCATCCAGCGTTGCTTTTACCTTTAGATCCCCTTCTAACTTTACCCAGTTTGTAAGAATCAGAACCGAAGTGCCTTCCTAAGAAACCCTGGAATCCTTTAGACAAGCCAGTTTTCCTTAGTGCTGTCTCCCTGGAGAATCCCAATCCCAATTCAAGCCTGTCTTAAAGCCAAGTCACAAGGCACTGAATTAATTAGCCTTCAGTTTGGAATTTGATGACTGCCCCCCCCCCCGCCCCCGCCTTTTTTGCCTCTTAAGTTAGAACTTTGCTGCTATATTCGGATAATGCCACAAGGTGGTGCCCAAATAGCAGTGAATTTCTCTTTCTCACGTTTCCAAGTGCCAGTCAACTTCCTGACCCAAGTTCTTTGCCCTTAAAGTACAGTCAGATATTTAGTAAAGGAATTTTATAAGGGATTCAGCTGATTTGGAAAGGTATGTTAACATAGCAAGTGTTAACTCTAAACTCACCTTGATTTCTGTAATAATTCCCCTGGTTCATGACTTGCAAAATCTTTTACAGACATTATTTGAAATAATAGTCCTTGAGAGGAAGCACTTAGGCTTATCATGTACATTTCATTGTAAAGGTAAGTGATTAGCCATGAAATTAGAACTAGTGTTGTGGCACCTAACGAAGTGCTTACGACACTAGATCATGCATGGTCTATATTGTCTCAGGTTTTGGTAAAGTATTAAATGGAAACCAAGCTTCTCTGTTAAAAATTGAAGATGGATTGCCCAGATTTGTGTTTTTGTTTTGTTTTTAGAAATAGTTCTTTGTTTCCCTTCATTGTATGTGGTCATTTTTCCATGTTGGAATTGTGCATCCCAGAAGATTTTGGCTCCTGGAAGTACTCTGAAAATACTGAAATTTGATTTGCCTCTGAAATATTTTTTCTGATATAACTAAAGCCCTGTGGCTACCATTTCCATTTGAGCAAGAAGGCAGAAGAATATTGAAACATACTCTCTATCCCTATTGAAAATTTTTAAACATCAGTGAAGTGGGAATAACAGGCAATTATATTGAACCACTAACACAGTTGAGAAATGGAATTAAAATAAATACATTATCAGCAAGACTGGATTGTGGAGCCCAACAAGTGGCCGGAACCCTTGACCCTTCTGAGATCAGGACCTGAGCTGAGATCAGGAGTCAGACGCTTAACCCACTGAGCCACCCAGGTGCCCCACTCCGTAGACTTTTTATTTCTGTTAGCCCCAGATCTTTCTCTTTATTATAAAGTACTAGTGACATTGTTTCCACTTACAAAGCACTTGGAAAGTTGAAAATATTAGCTCTTGGAATCAGGTAAGAGAAGACCAGGAAATCCTCCTGTCTCATGATTAAAGTTTGCTTATAATTTGGATTAAAGGAAAGTCCCTGGGGGTATGAAGTGTACTCCCACTTTTAACACTCTCCTTACTTCCAGAGAGAAAACGACTGGAAGCCAAGCAACGGGAAGATATCTGGGAAGGCAGAGAGCAGTCTGCGGTTTGAACATTATTCAACGAAGGGGATAGTTCTATGAATTCAGAAAATATTTCCATAGTTTTCAGATAGGAGGATCCTTCTAGAGTTCTGTGTACATGCAGAAGTACGTGTTAATGAAAGAAAGAGAGAAAGCCATCAAGATGGGCACTGACTGGGTACAGAAAGATGGACTCCTGTCCGTCTTCGCTTCTAACTGCAGTTCTTTGGAACTGCCCTACTGTGCTGGGCATAGAAGGGAGCCATCACCCAGGAAGCTGACTTGTGACAGCTTGGATAGGACTTCCGAGAGTCTTCTGCAGGGGGGGTGGGGGGCAAGTCCCATCGTTTGCCTGGCTCACACGTCTAAGATGTCTGAAGAAGATACGAAACAGAGGATTCAAACCTGCAATGATGGGAGATTTCGGCCCTGCAAAGGCAGCGTGTTCCTTCGGACCTCACAGAACTGAGGGCTGGTGGAGCAGCAGTTAGTTCAGAGAGATGGAATAGTGCACAGAATCGACACTGTCACTCGCAGAACTGCAGCACCGGTGAGCTGTGGCCTAGGTGGGTGTTTGGACTGAGCGGGGGCCTGGGGCTGCTCCAGTAGCAGCCAGGGGTCTGCCAGCTTCGGTCCTCACGGGAAGCCAGCCGCGCGTGGAAGCCGAGCGCTGGTTCCAGAGGAACCGTACTGTCATGTTGTGAGAGGGAGACATTAAAGCTCATTTTACGACACACGTCACTCTGCTCTTTGTCAATTTTGTCATCCCCACAAAAGAATTGGAGAACAGCTCTCTTCGAATCCTCATCCCGGTAGTGCTGTGCATGGGTTCAGGGGCCTGCTGGCTCTCTTGAGCCCCACTGAGTAGACTGCTGCTCCCCTCTCTGCCCCAGAGTGTACTACAAAAATATGTCTCTTGGGATTGGCGTGTGGTAGCTCCCCTCCCCTTCTTGCCCTCCCTGTACACCCCCACCCCGGCCTCTTGCCTTCTGTTTCTGTCACACCTGACATTCTGCAGAAGGCATCTGGCACTCAGCATGTTCTTGGTATCATCTTCCCAGCCTGTGCCAGAGGCGCTTGGCAAGCAACACCAAACCATCCATTACAGTGAAGAGTTGCCAGGATAAAACAAACACCTCTGGGCAGTGAGAAATTTCTTTAAAGGACACTGACATGTCTGAGCCACCAGTTTAGGCTTTATCCATCTTCTACCTGCATTCTCATTGGTTTTGGAAAGAAGTTCTGCATTGAAGAAATGGTAGTGCCAGGCCTTCAGAGGCTGAGGTAGTAAGAAATGATGTCCCATTGTGCTTTCATTGAAGGCAACAGCCTCCTGTTTGGATGATTTCATGCCCATGACAATGATGGAGTATTAGCATTGCCTACAACATGGTAGAGTGGGGGCTCTGTTCAGATGTTCCTCAAATGACACTGGCCTTGGTTCTTAGCTGCTCCTCTAGTCTTGGAGCCCTCTGGCAGTTTGTCAGCATTGTTTTTCTCATTCTTGGTCAGTTCTGAAAGTGTCCATTGTTCATATTCAGTGCTTCCTTTTCAAGTTTGGAGGATTAAAAAAATCCTTCTCTTGACCATCTGTCCTAGTACTGCCTAGACCAGTGCACCTCTCTTTGGCTGCTAGCTACAGGATTTGTGCTCTGGGTCTTCACAGAACAGAGTTCTGTAAGATAGGCAGGTCTGGTTGGATAATATGGCTGCATTGGAAAGGAAAGGCAGGGCATTGTAGCCAGGCTTCATACTGAATGATGTATTTCTGAGGTATAGCTTTGCTCTGTTTGATTCTTCAAGGCTAAGAGTGACCTTGGGCAGTAAAAAAAATGTTCCTATCACTTGTCTTTGAGGTGCTTCCCCTTTCTGATAGCATTCTGGCTTTTAAAGGCCTTGTTAACGGTCACATAAAGCCACATGTTTATTACCCAGTTTCCTTGTATTAGTCATAACTTCATGAGGTACTATTCTCATTCTGTGTACTAGGTGGCTAGTAGCATATGCTTTTTTTCAGCCACCCTCGAGCTTTCAGATTTATCCTTATAATTAGACCCAGAAAAGGGATTTGTTTTTAGCTAATACTGAAAGCTGTGGAGTGTTGCTGCTTCTGCATTAGTAGAAAATGTGCTTTTTAGTTATATTTTTCCAGTTGTTGGAACTGTATACTGGGTGGAGGTAAGAGGAGCTGCCATGGCCTAGCATGGACTCCACTGAGCTTGTCCAGATGGGAACCAAATCCTTGGCCACATCTGAACCGTGCCTTCACAAGCTGAGCTAATTGGAGAGCACCCTGTAGCTGCCACTGGCTCCTTTGTTAGATATTCCCGAAGATTGTGAATGCGTTCTGCGAGGTGTGTTTGTTGCTTCGCATATGTTAAATGACAAAATCCCAGTGTCACCTGGAATTTAGAGTAGAAAGGTACATTCCCCTTGAGTTCTGATATGCTCCCCATGGTGTGAAGGTCTTGGTGGAATAGAAATAAATTAAGCTTCTAATTAGTAAGCTGAGGTTCCCAGCCCTTCAACTTCTGTGAGACCAAAACATGCCGAAGTGAAAATCTTTAGACATTTTTGGTTCTGTCTGGAATTTGGTGGTTGGTATTCTGTTAACATTCCTCATCTAGTTACAAGTCATGCCAGCCACCGGTCTTCCCATGTCCTTCCCTTTGAACTCGGTGGTGTAACAGCACAGCCCTTGTATAGCTTTTTCCAAGAATTAGAACTGGCTGCACCTATCGAACGTGTGATGTGGGCAGCAAGACTGAGACCAGAGCCAGTGGCTGGCGGCCTGGCCTGCTTTTTCTGGCCCTCTGGGAAACTGGATCCAGGAAGAAGCGGTGGGTAACCTCCAGCCTGAATGTAGTCGTCAGTCGCCACACACTCCCCCACGGGCTGCACATTCTTTCACAGACCATTAGCTGCATGCGTGAGTATAATGTTGTTACTGTTTGGGCGATGTTTGCCGGGTCCAACAGGAAATCAGTCCTTCCCTTGTTTACCTAAACTGCCATGCCAAGATATAATGCTCCCTTTGCCTAGTGAAGGCGTGGAGAAGAGAGAAGGTAGAAGAAGGAAGAAAGCACTTCTTTGTGTTCATAGAGGATAGCTGTGGATCATGTCCCTTTTCACTCCCTAAGGAGGGGATGGCTCTCACAATGTGGGGAGGGGAGTACTATTGTAAATCTGCTCCATCTGCTACTGTTCATTTTAGTTTTGCAGCCTCAGTTATAAAAGTTTACAATCCTTGAACTTTTCCTTCTCGCCTCCTCCCCTTCATCCCTTAACCTTTCCTATCCATGTTTCAGCACTGACCCTGGGGAGGGAATTGGGAAGCAGACCATAGGCTAATATCAGAGAAATGTAGTGGGACTGTTGTGAGTAGTATGTGTGCCCCACACATCCTAGTCCCCAGCCGAGCAAGAGTGGAAGAGGAAGACTTCGTGTGCTGAGAACTGCAAGGAGCCACAGCCAGTCTAGTCTTTGTAGCTGTCCATAGTGAGCAACCTTTATTGGCATTAGGGCGTCAGACCTGCAGAGATCATCTCTTATGTGTGTCTAATTTATTCCATGCAAAGTTCACTTCCAGAAACTTGGTTGAAATTTAGGCCAGTCCTGAGATGCACAGTGATCTTGAGGGAGACCGGATTGCCTGCCAGGTGAATGGCATATATTTTTTTTTTCCTTGGCAGAGGTCCTGGCAGGGCTGGGGTCCATCCTACTGCAGCAGTCTTGGCCTTCTCTTGCTGTTTTGTAGGAAGGCCCTATCTGGCCACCTCTGCAAGTCCTTCCCCTTCTCAAGCACTCAGTAACTGGTGGTGTTGGCCCATCAGGAGATAGGGCATGCCTGAGGCCTATGCGAAATACCCACAGTGTGCAGTAGGATAAAGGTAAAGGCACTAGAGTGGACCCTTAGAATATCGGGTGAGTTCTAAATGAGCACAGTCCAAATGAGGGCCTGCATTCATCAACATCTCTGCCAGTTGTGACTTTGAGCTTCTTGCAGAGTTAATCCTATCTCCTGTGTATGTTTGTCCTTTTGTCCTCTACTCCTCCAAGACATTTGCAAAGCACCATTTAAATGGGGGACTGGGCCATAATCCATCTCTAAGTAAAGACCCAGTAAAGACTTGTGGAAGACGAGCTCAGCTGAACAAAGCCTGGAGGCCATAGACCATAGACCAAAGGCCCTTAGGAGACAGGCCCAGAGTCCTCCTGCGGGAGCAGTACCATTTTAGTCTGGTGATCTTGCCATCCAAAGGCTTCCTGAGCAGTTCTTGGTGCCCCTTGGCACTGGCCCCTTTCCCTCTGAGGGTGCTGTGAAGGGCATGGCTCCAGTAAGCTGAGGTATCTGGTGTGTGGGCAGCAGCTGGAAGTGTGCAGTCATGGCTTCAGATGAGGTTGTTCCTGAGACGCTGTTCCTGCTCCAGGGAGAGCTCTGCATTGGCGCGGTAGGAATCCCCTGTGGACCAAAGGAGAATGGGTAAGTAGCCAACCCTACCATGCTCTCATGCCCTCCCTGACAGTTTCTCTCTCTCTCTCTCACACACACACACACACTCTCTCTCTCTCTCTCTCACACACTCTCTCTCTCTCTCTCTGCCCCACTCACCCTTTACATCAGGCCAGTCATGGGCATAAACATTTTGTAGAAATAGACCCTGATACGTAGTTTCAGGGACATCAGAAAGAATAGGCTATTGAGTGGAAAGGGTTGTGCTGATTATTCTTTGCCCACCCTCCATCCCCAGGTTCATTCTCTATCCTTCTTTGTTTTCTCTGTGCCCTAGATCACTTCACCCTAGCTTCCTCATCCTCTGGTTTCTGGTTGATTTAGGTCAGTGGGAAGCAACAGCAGGAGATTAGCAGATGGAAGGAAGGAGAGATTGGGGTATTTCTTCCCTGTTCCTGTGGTCATGGCCTCCCATGCCTCCTGCTACAGTCAGGTTCTCCCTCCAAGCTTGAGCTTTTCTCTGCCTCCAGGACACCCTGTACCCCTTCAAGCTAAAAGGCGTTAACAATTTCCCACTCTTGCTTCTCCCCAGATGCCTCAACACCCCTCATTTCCTTGGTCCTAGTCACACCTCTCTAGGTAGTCCTTTCATTAAGTAACTTTGCATTCTCACCTGGTATGTCCTCTCTTTTCTGCAAGGACCCCTACAGTGGTCAGAAGTGCACTGTTTTTCTTTCCTTCCTCACCACCCCAGATCCCTTGCAGCCTTAGGTTCCAATTTTTGGTATCTCTGATGTTCCTGTCTCATTTCATGGCAGCAAAACCCACGCAGTTACACAATTTTGAATCCTTGGACTATTTCCTCTTTCTCCTCTTACTGTCTTGCATCCATTGGTAGAGTTACCCTTTTGAAAACATGAATCTGATCTTTTTGCCCCCCCTTGACTGAAATTTGTCAGTGGTTCCCAGAAGCCCACAGGAGAGTCATTCTCTTAGCAAGAACCATCATAACCCTCCTTGAAAAGCACTTTAGTGGTTTTGAAATATATAGTCCCCCATTTTAAAAAAAGAGAAAAACTTCTTCGAGGTTGAGATGTTCCTCAGTCTTACAGCTAGAAAGTGGTGGGCTTGGGTTTGGAACCCAGTGAAGCCTGGAGCCAAATCCTATGCTCCTCCTATTCTTCTTTCTTCCCTGACTTCTGCCTCTCCTTTGAAACCCAGTTCAAACGTCACTTCCTCTGGGAAACCTTGCTGGCCTCCAGGTTGTTGCTTTCTCTCAGTGCTTGCTCAGCATTAGTTCATACTGGTTTGGAGTACTCTAGTATTGGGGTTATCCATTTGCATGCCTGCTTACCCTATTTGACACTGAGCTCCACATTTTACTCCTATTTATTTTTCTAGTGCCTGGCACAGTATTTGGCACAAAAGTAGGTCTTAAATGTTTGTTGACTGAATAAACCAGTCCTGCCCCACCCCATATGTGCAAAGTGTGGGTGTGAATGCATACACCCCATAGCAAGTACAGGCATTTCATAACTTTAAGATAGAGGAGGGACTGCTACCTTTCTTTACAGACAAGTAGGGCAACCACCTCCATACTCTGTCCCCCACTGAATCATTGTTTCTTCCATTGTCCAATACTACCAATCCTGCAAATGTCCTGAGCCCTGTTCTCTGTGTCTGCCTTCTTGTGCTCAGCGATCACAGCTGGAGACAGCAACACAGAGCTGGCGGACTTCTTCTGCCTGTGAGGCAGTCAACTTAGACGGGCACGACGAAGACCATACAAAAGGGAGGGTGAACAATAACAGGGCTGGGAAAGAGAAATCCGGACTTGGCTTGAAGTAACAGAAAAGACTCCAGGACAGATGGGAGACAGAGTTTATAAAACAAACAGCCTTAAGGACAAAGAGGGGTTTAGAAGTTAAGTCGTGGCTGGGTGAGGCTGCTGGTGTGACCAGTTGGGTCTAGAAATGTGCCTATGAGGAGGTCAAGGGAAGTTCATCTCTGCCCTATCCCTAGCCTTACACATCCGCCTTCCAGCCCCGTGGCGGGTACAGGTCGCGTCTCCCAGCTTTCCAAACCCGTACGCGGCTGGCCCCACAAGGGCTCGCAGTTACCTGTGTGGCAGTTGTGCAGCCAGACCCGGTGCCCGTCATACTTGCAACGGCACCGCATCATGTTGTTCGAGAAATCAGACTCCGCCACCTCGTACTGGGGGTTCACAACCACCTGGAGTGAGACAAGGGGACACGTGAAAGGTGACGATCGTGGCTGTGATCATCCTTTACCTTTCATGCAGTCTCACAAAGGGTGTTTATACCCTTAGCTTCCCTAATCCTTCAAGGCACCCAGAGGGCGGGCGTTAATGTTCCTGTTCTACATTGTCCACTGAATCAAGACTCAAACCCAGGTCCTCGGGATCCTCCTTCAGTGTCCAAATGCCAGGCCTGTGGGAGACCCTAGCTGTGAAACTCTTCTCTCCTGTGACTGCAGGGAGACTTTTGGGATATCCGCAGGAAACGGAGTTCCTATGGGGGAATCCCCAAGCCCCCTTACCTGGAAGATGTAATTCCCAGGGCCCACATCTGTGATATCCACCCACTGGCAATCGATGTCATGCCGGTAGGTGTCCCAGCAGCCGACAGTCACTCCCTGTTCCCCGAAGTTGGCACATGCATAGCGCTTCTGCAGTCCTGTGAGGAAGGGTGCCAACGGTTACTGAGGCAGGGAAGAGGTGCTGGGGAGCCAGCACGCTGCTAAGCCCTGCACACCGAATCCTCACACGCGTCATACCCTTACGTGCAATCAGATGAGGGACTCACGGTTCCGCTAGATAACTTGCCTGAGTGTCAGAGCCCAAATTCTGACTAACCCTGAATCCAGCGCGGTAGCAAGTCCCATCTGTGACAGAGATGATATCTCTGGATGCTCTAGTGGAAATTCCTGTTGGCCTAGGAATTGTGGGTGGAAGGTTCCAGCCCTACATGCTAATACATTTGTCTGTCCGTCCTTCCGACCCTCTGAAGAGTGAGTTTGCCATGCCATTCTGAAGGGCTAGGAACTGTGGGAATGCAAACAGGAATCGGACAATGTGCCCTCAGAGAACTGAGCCGAAGTGAAACAGGCCTGCAACTCTTATGCAAAATCCAAAGTATTCAGCCTTTACAAGTGGTACGAAGTGTGCTGGGAATGCAGTGGCAGAGAGACCTTCCATCTAAGACGTCAGAAGGTAAGACACCGATCTTTTTGAAGTGCCTTGGGTGCTGACTGTTGCCAGGCCAGGGTCTCCAGGTGCCCGAGGGGGTCTTTCCCCAAGGGCACACGGGAACCTCACCCTGACAGGGCTGAGGAAGAGAACACCAGGAGGTTATGCTGACGGGGAACCGCATACCTGTGGGGCAGTTTGTGTCCTCCAGGCAGAAGCTGGCCTTGTGCCCCTCGGCCACCTTGGAGCCATTGAGAGTGAGTAGGTCATAGTGGGTGAAGACCTCGATGCTGTGGTAGTGCCTGCAGACAGGGAGGGCTGTCAGCCTGGCAGCCGCAGCAGAGGGTCCTCTCTGGGGGAGTGGGCAGGGCAGACTGAGGCACCGGGCCCCGTCATTACCCGGGAGGGACGGTATCGTCGCGGGGCAGTGCCCTTCTCCCTCTCCAAGCCACGATTCGTGTGATCCATGGTCTACCTTCCCAGCAGCCCCCGCCCGGTGTGAACCCGGGGTGAGGAGGGGAAAGCTAGCCGGCAGGAGGCTGGTGCCTGGCCTCCAGGCCCGACCGGGAGCGGGAGGAAGGGACACCTCTAGGAACCAGCCTCGGGGCTGAGCGGCCAAGGAAGGGTGCTTACTCTGCTCCCTGGGAGCCCGAGACCAAATTGCTACCATTGTTTCCAGTGCAGTCCTAATGACAAGTCCGTTCCTGCTGCAGGGGAAGGTGCTCATTATCTCAGCAAGGCCAAGTCCCAAGTCACTGCCCACGCCACTGCGCTTTTCCCACCCACGCTGCGTCCTGAAGGATAAAACCACCACTTTCCCATTCTGCCTTTGTCACAGGCCTTGTCTCTCCTGTCTGGGCTGGAGACTCCTGATAGGAAAGAATGCCCATTGTCTCCTTTCAGTCCCAGCGTTCCTACTTTCCTTGGGGGGGCCTCGCTCTGTGGCTACAGAAACCAGCAAATTTTTCTGCAGAGCCAGCATCCTGGATGGGATGTCTATTTTGGGTTTCTAGGTTTCTAGGAGTCCCCACTTTGTGCGGCTTTTAGAGACAAGGCCTAAGGTCCACCAGAGAAAAATTAATTGTCCCATATCATTCTAATAGAGACCAGCTCTGCTGGCAGTGACTGTTCTGCCGGCTGCTGCTGGGGGAAATGCACCCTGGGAGCACTGCCCAGGGCGGTACCATTGGGGCAGGGCCTGTCAGTGCCCCCGGAGTTCCCTACTGGCTTCTGGAGACAAAGCCACTGAGGCATTGAGGAAGGAAGGCTCTCACTCAGAGTGCACACCTCTCCCAGGAAAGTGCCCAGGGTCAGGGACAGACCACACTGGTTTGGTTCCTGCACTCTGCTTACGAACCTGTGGCACTGGTGCCAAATCCAGCTGTGACGCCCTGTCTTGGGACGGAAGTCGGCCCGGCCCAGGTTGTAGATCTGTGAGGAGAAGCGCAAGAGGCGCCGGTGCCCGTAGGGCCAGTCCATGCTGTCGGCAGACTGGGAGAGGCAGTTCTCTTCGTGGGCGCAGTACAGCTGGCTGAGCGGGCGGTCCTCCAAGTAGGCTGTCTCCTGCACCAGCTGGGCGTTCATCACCAGGTCCGGAGCGCCTGCGGCCACAGGCCAAAGCTAGGAAGGCAGCCGTGTTGCTCTTGGGCATTGCGGGATGGGCTTGCCCCAAACCGGGCTCTTTGGGGGAGCTACCAGGAGGGCAGGGCTCTGCCCAGAAGAGGAGGGCGGTGTAGGAGTCAGGAGAAGTGAGTTCAAGCAGCTACCGCGCCACGGTTTAGCATGACGGCTTTGGAGCCAGGCGGCTGGGGTTCAAGTCTTGCTTAGTTTCTGACCACATCTTTCACTAGCTCTGTGACTTGCTTAACCTTCTGTCCCTTATTTTCCTCAACCATAAGATGGGGATTGTAATAATGCCAATAATTCCAATACCTGTAACATGTTAAGGTCACTGTCGGGTAAGCATGCAGTTGATGTAAGCTGGTATTTCATTGTAAGATGCTCCTCAGCTTACAAGTGCCTTTGCGTGGTCTAGCTCACACAGCCCCTCCTAAGCCCTGCTGCGCCAGCTTGGCTTCCTCAGCTCAGTCACTCTCTCTGGGTCTCAGTTCCTTCCAGGTAGGGGCGCGGAGGGGAGAGTCCGGAGAGTTCATCTCTGAGCCTGCTCCGGAGCTCTGCCGCTCCGGTCCATCCTGCTGCAGTTTTAGGCTTGGCCTCCCCCAGGGTTCCTGTTCTAACCTGACTGCTATTCTGGATATTCGCAGCAGCCCATCCTGTGCGTTCTCCCCTGAGGACGCTTCCCGTGCTTCCCTGTGCGTAAACGTCCACCGTGCTGGAAATGCTGCTCCCTTCCTGTCACAGGGGCTCTCACCCACCTCGGAAGCCACATGTCTCCCCACCACTGGGGATCTGCCCCTGTTGCCATGTCACATCAGGAGAGGAAAGTTGCCCATTCTCAGGGCTTTTCCTTGCAAAAGCAGGGATACAGTTCAGATTTTGGCCGAGGCATCAGCAGGGTGAGAGCCTGCGTGCTGAGGATGGGGAGACGGGGCTGCTGGTTAATTTCAGCAGGCGCCACTGAGGGTGGCAGTGGGCGCTGGGCTGGTTGCCAGAGGATGCCTGGACCATCACTAAATGCTCCCGAAAGTCCTGTGCTTATTGCTATGCTCACTGGCAAACCCTACAGTTCCTGAGGGAAAGGAGAGCTTCCAGAGAGACGGAGAAGGAGAGAGAGCAAAGAAAAAAAGGAATGAGAGCGATCACAGAAGAAACAGGGATGGTCACACGGTTGGCAGGTAGCCTGTCTGTGCTCAGCCGTGGCGAAACATCAGAAGCCTTCAGGAGGAGAGCTGCTGCTGCAGGCAGCAGAACAGGGAAGGCTACAAGGGTCCCAGGTGGGGGAGAGACTGGGGAGCAGGCCCCCAACGTGCTGTGAGCCCCGGTGCTGGGAAGGCCCGGGCTGGTACCACACCCTGCTGGCGAGGGTGTGCCGTGAGGACCTAGTATCTTCTAGGGCGCACTGGTCAGAGAGGAGCCCTCAAGCTCACTGACAAAGAGTAAGGATGTCTTGGCATGGAAACCTGGCTGGGAAGAGGGTCGCATGGCCGCTTGGTGTGGTGCCAGCTGCAGCCCTTGGACTGCATGTAGTATCTCGGCCTTGGCCTGGTTGGCGGTGTCTGCCCGAGAATCTGGGTGTGTGGGGCGGGCCCGTGCCTCAAAACAGTCTTGTCCTATGGCCTGCTGGGCGAATCCCACAGGGAAGGAAGAGGACACATGGCTGTGGCCTAGTGCATACGTACATAATTCCCAGGAGAAAAGTCTGTGCTTATGAAGTCCAGCACATTCTCTTGTTTTCGCTCCCGTTTTGTTTTTCTTTCAACTATCGGTCACCACACGGAAAGTGAAAGACGTGATTGTGTATTCTTGTGTTTTCCCATATTCCCTGCCTTACTCCTCACCGTAACCCCATGAGCCGGGCAGGGCAGGGCTGGGTCCCCAGGTGACAGGTTACTTGGCCACCCACAGCTGGTCAATGGCAGAGCCGCTGCTCCAAGTCCAGCCCTCCTCCCACCACCCACCGTTCCAGGCCCTCCCTGAGAATGGGAGGTGTGGGCGGGCCCCGCTGGCATGGGGCGGGGGGCGGGCAGCGGCTCCATGGGTCTTACTCACTGTCTGTGCAGGAAACCCCGGCGGCAAAGCGCCCCGAGCCGTGGGGGCAGTGCACCGGCCCGTGCCTCTGACACTGCTGCAGGGCTAGCTCTGGGCCCGAGCAGTGCACACCGCTCATCACCACGTCTGTGGCCCCTGGCGTCCCCTGCCAGTACCAGGTGTCCTGAGAAAAGAGCCGCCAGTGCCCCGTCAAGGCTGGGGGTGCTTTGGAGCCATCCCCTCCGACGCCAGTCTGATGTTTGAACCCCGTTGGACCACCCCCACCAGGCTGTGCCCAGCCCCAGCTTGAAAGTCTTCAGCAAGGCGACAGTCCCTGCTACTTTGCACCCCTCCAATATCAGAAGTTTCTTGCATGCATTGAGGCAGGAATATTCTTCCCCCACTGGCCTTGCCCCCACCCTCGCCCACACGGCAGCCCTCAGCTGTCGAAGAGGATGGTCCTGTCCCTTGCTGGCCACTCAGCCGGCTGCCCCGTCTCTCCAGCTGTGCTTCCTGTAGCCCGGGGGGTCGGGGGTGCTCAAGATTGGGCCCCGTTTCCTAGGTGCAGTGTGCCCAGCATTGTCCCACCGGCCAGGGTGGGCTCAGCAGAAGACGTGCCATCCCAGCCCCGCCACGGCCTCGCGATTTTCTTTCCCGGATCCCTCTTGAATCTACCCGCATCTCCTCCAGGACTGCCTCTCGTCTGGACCACGCCAGCATCATCTCTCAGCTGGGCTACTGTGATGTCAGGTTTCCTGTATTCCTGTTCCTCATTGTTCCTCGCTGCCCCACAGTGTGCCAGACAGCACAGAAGAAATGTTTGAAATATCTGCACTGCAGATGGAACGGTTTGCCTGCCTCTTCCTCCCTCCCTCACACATCACACCCTTGACAGCCCCACTCTGGCCCTGGTCCCTGATTTCCCAACGGGCCAAGCTTCCTTGGGCTACAGGGCCTCCGCGTGGGCTGTTCATCCCCACCCCACCTCGTCTGGTGAGCTTCGAGTCATCTTTCCTAGAGGCGAAGGTGCATGCCTGTTGTGTGAATGTTTTGTTAACAACCGCCTTACTCACTTTGCTGACTGTTCCCCAAGGCGGGAGCTATGTCTTGTTCACCACACTGTCCCCGGCCCCCAGCATGATGTCAGCCCCCAGTTTCACTCAGTAACTAATCACTGAATGAATGAATGAATGAATGAATGAAGGGCTAGCCCTTTTAGCACAGGAAGTTTGGAAGCAAGACGGGGACCTACCTTGATCGCGTGGTTGGCAAAACCCAGGCCGAGCTGTCGGCAGGCCACCATGGCTTCGGTGAGCCCCCAGTGGTCGCTGCACACGGCCCCCCAGCGTCGGACTCCGTTCACCTCCACCTGCACCTCCACCACACCCTCCTCAGGGCCACGCCCACCGGCCAAGCGCACCTGCAGTGGTCAGAGGTGTGTGAGGAGCACTGCGGCCTCCAGAGGGCAGGGCTCAGGACTGCCAGCCAGGAGACGGGTCGGGGCCGGCTCCCTGGGCAGCCCTGGGCACGGCTCTCCCCTTCTCTGACTTCGACTCCCTCTCTGTTACTTGAGGACATTTTGCTAATGGTCCCTGCTGTCCCTGCCCACTAGAGCGATCTGACTCAGGGTGCCTGCCCCTGGGCCTCCTGCTCTGGGACTTGCGCTCCTCTTACCTGAAATTCTACCATTAATGATGACTTGCCAATTGCAAAGGGCTTTCGTATCTATTGTTGCATTCACAATAACCCGAGGAGACAATTAACCCCACCTGACAGAAGAGAGAGCCAAGCTCAGAGACATGAGCGACTTGTCCACTGTGCACATGATGCAAGACACTTGAACTCAGGCCATCCTACGTAGCCTCGCCAGTGACACTCCCCAGCACCGACAGCCCTGTGGTCCTCTGCCCTAGCCCCCTTCTTTCTCAGCCTCTCTGGGGACCTGAGAGGGTGTAGTGGGAGAATGCATCCACCTGAAGAGTCCCTGTCACCACGGGACATCTCTGAAGGCCAGAACCTGGCCCCGAGGAGACGTGGGCCAGGCCAGGGGAGACTTAGAGGAGAGGGCTTTCCAGACTGGCTCTGAGAACCCCCTCTCCACTGGTGCAATATGATGTCCTGGGGGCTCTCTCAGGGCTTCCCAGCCCCCTAGCCTGAAGCCAGGCCCGAATCCGAGCTCACCTGATTCTGGAAGCCCATGTCAGGGACGTTGCACCTGACAGCAGCATCATTCTCATGTTGACAACCATTCTGGGACCCTTCCAGGGAGGGGCAGTCACTGAGGGTCTGCTCATAACCCCTGCAGCGCACCTCACTCAGATGGATGGGTCCCAAGCCTAGTGGGGAGAGGGAGAGGTGTTGTGTAAGGCTCCACCTCTGTAACCTCACACCTGGGGCTTCCCCCCCATAGCCGGGGAGAATATTCTTTCCTGGGCCTTGGCACCAGAGCCACCAAGGGATGGAGCAGTGGCACATCCATGGCCTCCTACCTCACCCCAGGCCTCCTCACTTACCTTGGCCCAGCTGGGCCCCAAAGAGGGCCTCCCGAGCCGAGCCAAAGCCAAGCTGACGACACACGATGCTGGCAGAGACGAGGTTCCATCCGTGGTCACAGACCGTCCCCCACTGGTGGTTCATGAGCACCTCGACCCTGCCCTCACCCACCTGGGCCCCGGAACGGAGGCGCACCTTTAGCTCCTGCCAGGAAAAAATTGGCTTCAGGGCAGGCAGAGGAGGAGGCAGTGGGCAAGGCGGAGCCACCAGGGGAGGGGAGCCTGGGCCAGGCCCCTTCGAGCTGGGCGAGCCCATGACCGGGAGTTCCAGTCCCACCTCTGACGGCTCATAGCTACTACCTTGAATTCTCCAATAAGCCGTTCTTCTCAAGCACCCTTTCCTCGCGACAAAGACCCACCACACGAGCCACAGTGGTAACAAGGGAGCCTCAGGAGCTGGGATTCGTGGCCTTCACAACCCTCTGGCTGCTCTCTAGGGGGGTCCCTTCCTCTCATCCAGCCCCAGCTCCTTCCTTGTCCTTGGGGGCTGAACTAGATCAGTGTTCCCAAAGGGATCCGTGAGATGATTTCAGAGCTGCGCAGGGACATGGTATGAATTAAGCTGACTCACACAGTGGGGAAGTGATTTCCGTGTTAAATCTTCTCCAGTCCTTCCTGTTTCCTGGAGGATGCTATCCCACTGCCGGGCTGCCATGTCGGGAACAGCTCACCAGCACACGCTGTGGCTTTTTATAACAGAGGGCCGGGCTCAGGTTCAGAACCTTCGGCCTCAACTGGGTGTTAGCTACGACGTAATTACTGTTTTTATGGTTACCTTCTATTCGTGGCCAGTGATGTCAGCTTTCCATTTATGGTCGGGTTATAAACGGTTCCTTTTACATAAATTCCCAGTTTCTACCATGCTATGCTTCGCTCTCCTCCTCCCAGTCTGCACCAAGTCCTCCTCGATAGGGGCGATTGGTCCCTCCGCTCCTGCCTGTCCCGGAGGGCCCCTCACTGCCCGTGCCTCCCACCTGCTCCTACTGACACCTGGCCGGACCCACCTCTGCCCGGGACTCCTTGTGCCCGGGCTTTGCCTTTGCAGGGTGGAAGCGGGGCCCCGCCACACAGCTGACCACAGCGTGCATGCCGCCCGGGCAGGCCGGCCGCAGCTTGCCCTGTGCTGGTGCCACCTGCACCTGGCAGTTGGCCATGTGGGGCTCTGTCCCCAGACAGTTGACCCGGTGGATCCAGAAGGAATTCTTCTGTGTCAGGCTCTTCAGCCTGGAAGACAAGGGAGACTGAAGGTGGGGAGGGGTTGAGGGAGCTCAGGAGTCAGGGAGGCCGAGGCACTGGGCAGGAGAGGGACATGCCCTCCCCCTTCGTGCCATGCCCCTCTGCACCCTCCCCTCAGGATGCGGCTCCTCACCTAGATTTGGGGTCCTTCATCTTCAAATTCCAGACTTTCCTAGGTGGGAGAAAACAGGTGGTGGGTGGAGGGAATGCCAAATGCCCTCTGTCCCCTGGCTCCTCATGGCTGTCCTTGAGTTGGCACGGGGATTCCGTCTGTAAACTCGGTCGCATTATTTTAATACCGAGCCTTGCAGCAGCCCTGGCAATGTGATCTGCTCGCAGACACCGACGATGTCCATGTCACAGGGAGAAGAGCGGGGCCCAGCAAGGTACCTCCTCAACTAGTCCCAAACTGGGGTCTCTTCTGCACGGGACTGCCCCTGAGTGGGCAGTCCCCAGCTTGCCCTCTCCCCATGCAGACGGCGGGGAGCCTCTAGGGAGTGTCCTGAGAGAAGAGACCCAGGGGAAAGGTCCTCCGGGGGCAGGTACAAGTTGAAGGCCTGGCTGCCCACCCAGAGGCTATAATCAGGACTGCCCCCCTCGGGTGGTGAGCGAGTCAGCCAGGTCCAGAGGTGCAATTACCAGGCCGCGGGGAGTCAGGGGCCTGCACCCCAGTCGTCCCCAGGGATGGAGCCAGGTGGCTGATCTTCGGGAGCCGGCCTATCTAAGTCAGAGCCACTAAACTGCCTGGGGGTGGGCAGGGGGAGACCGCTCAGACGGAGTGTGGGGGACGTCTCCCTTGATGAGAAACACACAGAGTTTTCACCAGCACCGAGCAGGTGCCATTTAGAGGCTAATGCAGTCTTGTGACGGTTCGGTCACATTTTCGACAGAAGATTTTTATGTCTCCTCTCCCAAGTGCTGCCCCACCCCATGCCTCGCTCACACGCAACACAGTCAAAGCCTGGCTCGGATCAGAGTGGAAGAAGTTCCCTGCCGACTGGCTGATCGAGGCCCCGGGGGCCCTACCAACGGCGCATGGGGCATTACTGGCAGAGATGAGACTGGAACTCAGGTGGTCTCTCCCTGTGGGCCCTGCCAGAAGCATCTTCAGTCAAGTCCAGTTCTTTAATCAGGGGCACAGCTTTGCATTCAGTTGTTTTCAGCTCTTTCCATACGACTAGCAAGGACCACGTTTCTTTTTTGTTTCTAGGTACTTCCCAGGGTCTCCAAACTCATCCTCACTCTCTTCCTCATTATTCTGAGAGCCCTGCAACTGGCAACTCGGGAGGTCCGCAGGGCTCGTTTCCCTCCCGGTCCCACGCCCATCTCACGACACTCTGCAAGGCCCCGCATGTCACACACACACACACACACACACACACACACACACACGCATCCTTGTCTCACACACAGGAGAACACGTGTATACTTGCACAGGCGTGCACACACTCAGTCACCGCCCCACAACCCACGCCCCCCACGGCCCTCTGCCCACCTGTTCTTCCTACCTGTAGTAGAGGCTGTCGACAGGTGCCTCGCTGGGGAAGCCCAGCATCCCACACACCACCTTGCTGTTGTTCCTGGTCCAGTCCTGGTCACACACCTGCCGCCAGTGGCCCTCGTACTTCACCTCCACCACTCCCTCGGTCACCAGGCTGTGCCGCTTGGCGCTGGCGAGGATAGGCTTGAGCCGCACCTCCTCCAGCCGCCGGCCCTGCAGGGTGCATGGTCACTACGGGCCCCAGGGCTCCTGCCCTGGCTGAACCCGCTGCAGATCTTCACATGGGTGAGCCAGGGCTCAGAGCATTTAAAGATCACCCCCCACACATACCCGCGGGCCTCCCTGGACAGGTCAGGAAACAGAGGCCCAGAGATGAGGGCTCTTGCCAAGGCCACACAGTGAGCACGAGGCAGAGCCTTGGTCTGTCTGTGCTCCTCTCTCAACTGCAGAGAGAACCAGGCAGGTCTTTGCCCGCCCTGGGATCAGGCTCGGGCGCTTTGGAGTTTGGGAGCCTTCTGCTGGGCGCAGAGGGACTTTCTCTATGCCACCTGGGGAGAGCTGAGGATGGGCACAGACCAGCTGCTTGAGACTACCAGCAGGATCGTTGGCCCAGGGGACCGTAGGTCTGGGGTGACTTAGACCATGAAGACCACCGCACCCTGGTCTGCTGCATTTGTGGGCCAGGGCTAGCTGTCCTCAGGCTGGGGTTGCCCAGCAGTGGAGGGTAAGGGCTAGGATCTGCCCTGCCTGCTCCTGTTGTTTGGCTTGGGCTGTTTTTAGCTCGAGGTTGTTTGTGCTGGGAAGAGGCAGCAATTGTGGCTGGCCTTGTGGGTGAGGCAGCCCCTCACCCCCTCCTGCCTCTCATGGGGAGCAGCTTCAGCGATCCCCAGCAGGCCCAGCTTGGCACCCCCCAGCCTGCCTGCTACACGCTGGGCCTCTGTCCATGCACCTGCTCCAGGCCACCAACAGGGGGTGGGGCCCTGGGGGACATTTCTCAGCCCAGTCTCCTCCCTTTCTCTTCCCTCTTCCTCCAGGTTCATCACCCAGGAGTCTCTCTGACCCGTGACTCAACCCTCGGCTCAGGCCAGGGCCTGAACAGCCTCCTTACCTGGGGCCCAAGGGCATTGGAGACCCTCTCAGAAAGATAGCCGCGCTGGCGCTGGGGGTGGCACACCACCCCGATGTCCTCTGAGTGGCTGCAGTCACTGACACCCCAGCCATTGGATGTGCACTGGTCTAAGGAGCTCTCTGTGCCCATACAGCGCACATTGTCCAGCCAGATGGGTCCTGAGGGCAGAGGAAGGGTGATGCTTAGGGACAGAGAGGCATTCATGGGCTGTGCCTCCTTCCTAGGACCCCACAGTTATCAACTGTCTTCTTCCAGAGCCTGAGTAGAAAGGAGGGGTAGGGGAGAGGAGTCAGTTCTCCTGGGATCTTGGAATCTATAAACCTACCTACTGCCAAGAGGAGGTAGAATCTGTTTTTGGAAAATGCCAGGTGGGTCTAGTAATTAGATCTACCTGTCCACCGATCCATCCATCCATCTATCCATCCATCCATCCATTCACTCAACATTTGCTGAGCACCTACTGCGTGCCAGTCACTCTGCAAGAGTGGACTGGGGTGGTGGTGGTGACGGCGGGGGCCTCACCGCAGGCAAGAATGGGAGGGTCAGCGCAGGGGGTGCTTGTAGCTGGGGCACTCAGGAAATGCCTCATGGAGGAGGTCAGTTGAGCTGGGTATTAAAGGGTGGGCAGGAGTCTGTGGAAGCCTCAGGGAGCCCAGCGTCTGAGAGAAACCCACCATCATCCTGCTGGGTAGCACCAGGCACTCACCCTCCCCTTGGCCATACTTGGCACTGTGGGCCCAGGTCAGGGCAGTTTCAAAGCCCAGTTGGCGGCAGGCCACGGTGGCCTCTCGGAGAGCGAAGTCATCATCACACACGGTACCCCACTGGCCCTGGTACAACACCTCCAGGCGGCCCTCCTCTGGTTTGCTCCCTGGGCCCACCAGCCGTAGCTTCACGGGGCTCAGTGACTGTAGCCTGCAAGGAGGGGCCTGCAGCAGCAGGAGCAGGGAGAGGGCAGCTGATAGGGACCACATCGTGCTGACTTCAAGGGCAGCTGTGGCCCAGGCACCTGGGAAGGAGCAAACATGATATAGATCACCACCTCTACCCCTGATCTCGGCCTCTTCTGCTGAAGGGACAAAAGATGGCAGGGCCCCTCCACATGTGTGTATGCTATGGGCATGTGTGTTTGGTGGCATCGATTGAGTCTGGGCTCTGAGATTGGTCAACTGGGTTTATTTTTTTTTATTTTTTATTTTTTTTTAAAGATTTATTTATTTGAGAGAGTGAGAATGAGAGAAAGAGAGTACATGAGAGGGGGGAGGGTGACAGGGAGAAGCAGACTCCCCGTCGAGCAGGGAGCCCGATGCGGGACTCGATCCCGGGACTCCGGGATCATGACCTGAGCCGAAGGCAGTCGCTTAACCAACTGAGCCACCCAGGCGCCCGGTCAACTGGGTTTAAACCCACCATTCATTGTTCATGAGACCTTGAGGAAGTTTAAGTTTGACCTTACTGAGTCTCAATTTCCTCCTCTGTAAAGTGGGAATAATAATCCTTGCCTCAGCGTTGTTAGTGCTAAATAAAACACCACACAGTTGGCTCTCAGTAAATAGCTCACCTTGATATAGTCCTGTATGTAGGTAGAGGGGGTAGCCTAGCCTCTGAGTGATAGGAGAGCCCCCAGGGTGCCCTCAGGGCCAGAAAAACGACCCCGGGGCATCACTCTTGCCTTTCTTTAGATGTCCCTGGCCACCGTCCCCATAGGAGGTACATGGAATGCTGGGTTGGAAAAAAGTCATTTGAGGGGAGTCTAGGCCTCCACCCCTCATTTGCTGTGTGGCTTGGGCAAGTCTCTTAAACTCTCTAGATCCTAACTCCTTATTTCTAAAGTGAGGAAACTGAACCAAAAATGGTCTAATATCTCCTCCAGCTCAGATGGTCTATGCTATCTTCAAGCTCGGGGTCCGTCTAGGCCCGTGATTCAACAAACATGTTTGGAATACTTGCTTCCCGCCAACTATTAGGCCAGGTGCCAAGCCACAGACGTGAGGACACCAAACACTACTCCCTGCTCTCGTGAAGCTCTGAGAAGCACTACTTAAGCTGGGCCTTGCTGGGTGGGCAAAGGGGTATTCCATGTAGAGAGGACGGGATGGGTAAAGGAGCAAAGAGGCGAGTCTGTGCAGGGGCAGAAAGTATCCTCTCTTTCCCTTGTACTGCAGTAGAGGAGGATGAGGGGGATGAAGGCGGAGGCACGGGCTGGGGCCGGATAACCGAGGGCCCTGTGCACCTGCGGAGGGTCTGCTTTTCATCCTGTAGGAGGCGAGGGGCCATGGGAGGGTTTTAGGCAGTGAGCACACACCAGAGAGAGGGCTCCTGTCTCCAGGAGGCTGTCATCAGCTGCTCTTTGGGTCCTTGGAGGGGGATGAAGTTAAGGGCTGGTGTTCTCCCCCTTACACATTAGCCGCCTGGGTCCTGGAACAGGGTGGGGGAGGAGCATGGGGGGAGAGGTCATGGCTGGTGAGGGCTGCCAGAGGGTCTGCAGCCCCCAGTGCTGAAGGTCCGCCCCTGCCTGGCTCTGCAGCCAGTGAGGAGCTGAGGCCAGCCTGGAACACAACGGAGAAAGTTGGGTCTTGACTTCCTGTTCCGTGCTGGAGTCTTAAGAGAGCTCGTTCTGGGGAGCCCCCATCTTCCATGGCCTCTGCTGTCCCTGGGGCACTGTGTAGCTGGTCAGTCTCAGTAGGGAGGGCCTCCCAGGGCCCCCTGCCACTCCCTTTCGCACAGATGGTACCTGGCTGGGAATCAGTCCTATTCCTTCCTGCTGTGACCCAGCCCCACGCCCTCTGGCCACCAATCCTCTGGCTTTGGTGAGCCCAGGGCTGGCTGGAGGGGCTCCTAGAAGGACACTAGATGGGCTCAGGACCGATGCTCCACGGGGATGGCGACTCTGTGTCGTGCCCCCAGTGCCCAGAAGAGTGCTAGGCCGGTCCGTAGGTGGCCCCCATAAATACCCGCGGTTGCATGGCAGCGAGGCACGGCACCGTGCTTAAGGATCCAGACTGGGAGTCAGACTGCCTGAGTTCTCACTCCACTTCCAACAGTGAGTTTCTGGGTAGTCTTGGGCAGGTGATTTCATAGCTCAGTGCCACGGTTTTGCCTCTGTGAAATGGGGATACTAAATAGCACCGGCCTCATAGGATTCTTGTGAAGCTTAGATGAACGGATGCAAGCTGAACCCTGAGAGTTCAGCTCTCCCTGACAGTTAACTCTCATGACAGCAGCTTAACAGCCACTATGGAGCCCCTGGGCTGGGGTGGCCCAGCCCCTCTTGGATAAAGAAGGAATGGAGGCCACATCTGAACTCAAGAGCAAGTCCCCGGTGCCCTTCTTTGCGACAGCCTCCGGATTTGCCTCTTTTCCCTCCGAGCCCAGGTTCTCCAGGTTCCCGGCCCTGGGGCCGGGTGTTGCGGCAAAGTCTTTATCCACCATGATCCCTCCTGCACTTCCTTTCCAGACTTAAACACTGTTTTCTTTCTGTGACTCTGCTCTGGAACCTGTGGGGGCTCCTGACTGGCTGTCACCAGGAGCAGCGTGTGCTCTGCTGCTCGGGGCGTGCCGCTCCCTCCTCTGTGCCCCGCTAAGGACGAGGTGAACCGCTAGGGACTGAGGCAAACTGAAGTCACCATGGGTAGGGACCGTCCCCAGGTGACAAGGGAGAAAAGATTGGGTTCAGGGCCCTCCAGCTGCTAGGACCCAGTGGTCACTTTGAGTCTGACTTGAGAGATGACCCCACCCCCCCACCCTGGCCCCCATCCCCCAGGAGTCAGGAGGCTCCTTGCTCTGCCACCAAATTGTTATGTGACTTGAGTCAGGGCCTTTCCTCTCTCTGAGACTCTCTGAGAAGGCTCCTTGCTCTGCCACCAAATTGTTATGTGACTTGAGTCAGGGCCTTTCCTCTCTCTGAGACTCTCTGAGACCTAGTGCCAATCCCTCGTTTTATAGCTGTTGCATAAAATGAGGGATTGGCACTAGGGGTGCAACAGCTATAAAATGAGGGATTGGCACTAGGGGTCCCGCTCTCTATGACGTGCTGTGATGGGCCCTGGGGTGGGCTGATGTCCCACAGCACCCTGGAGGTCTCATTGGAGGCTGTGCATAGTCCCGGGCCTGCCTGGAGGCTGGGGTGGCCTTCTGTGCAGGAGCCTGGGATCTGGGTAAGGGCAGCTCCCTCCCATGAGAGCTCCCCGGGGAGGGGGAGGGTGGCCGCAGGAACTGAGAGTCAGAAGTGGGGGGCAGGGCCCCTCTTCCCAGCCTGCCTGCCACTGCAGGGCCCACTGTAGCTTCTGCTCACCCCAAACTTGCCTTCTCGCCATTCCCCAAACATACCTGTCCATTCTCTGCTTCCACATCCCGACCTCTGCTCTCACTGCTCCATCTACTTGGAGTATTCTTTCCCTCTGTGTCGGATTGGCAAATCCCTACAGATCTTCCAACACCCAGCTTAGATGCTCCCCCCTCCACTAAGCCCTCCCAGCGGCCCCCCCACCCCCAGCACTCCCGGTTTGCTCGCTGTCTCCACACCCAGCCTCCACAGCATCTCCCCAAAACTATTCCTCCAGTGCCCAGCACCGGGAAGACCACCCAGCTGAGCAGCCTCCCTTAGAGAAGGAAACAGCTTCAAAAGTGGCAGTTCTCTTCACAAGCGGAGGAGAAGGGGGGACAGGGTAGGGGAAGGAAGGTGGGGGAGTAGTTAGTAATTAATTATTATAATACATTTAAAACTAGTTACGGAGTACCTATCTCTACTTTATAGGTGAGAAGCTGAGGTCCAGAGAAGTGAAATAACTTGCCCAGCCAGGATTCAAAGCCAGGTAGCCTGGCTCCAGAAGCCGGGCTCTCAGCCATGGGAGAGCCGGACGCTGGAGGAGGAAGGTAGGAGGACGGGAGGCAGGGGGGTGAATGAAATTCCACCCTGCAGCTGGCTGATTGATGACCCGGCCGTGGTGTGAGGGCACTGGGGTTGGTGCCAACACTGAGTGCAACCGAGTGACAGATCCAGGATCCTGCCAGCTTGACGCAGAGAGGCACCTGCTCAGGTGCTCCCAGGGGACTCTGGCACCTGGCCTGACCTGGCCCCCCTAGAGAGGGCTGGAAATGCCCAAGGATATTCAGGAGAGAACATGGTGGGTGCAGGGTGCTGCCCTTGTGGGTATCACCCTCGGGATCACTCAAAGAAGCCCCTTCTCTCTAGCTCTTTGGGGGATGGGGTCCCTCCCTGGGACCACTAATTATGGTGACCTGAAGTGGTGCCAGCAAATGGCTCTGAGCTCTACCTGGCCAAGACACATTGAGGTTGAAGCCCTCTGCCCACCCTTGGTCCTCTGCCTCCCCACCCCCCAGCATAATCAGTTCTGGTTTATTTAATTGGAGAGCCTGGTTCCACCCTGCCTCTCTGTCCCCCAAGTCACAAGAGTGACATCTGAACCCACCTTGCCCCTTCCCTTGCTTCTCCCTCGGCGAGGGCAGAGAAATGGTTACACACAGCGTGTTCACAAACAAGACACGCAGGCACCCCGGGGCCAGGACCAGCCACCCTGGGCGGGCTTTGGGCCAGGCTACCTAATTTGGTCACTTCCATTGGAAGCAGGTTGGTGAGCGACTAGGAGGCTAGGCCATCTGTCCATGGGACCCCCATCCTTCCCAGCCCCCAGCCCTCGGGAGCCTTCAGAGGCTGGCTGCCCCAACAGAGAGACAGAAGTGGGACAGACAGGACAGCGAGAGACAGACCCAGGGCCAGGGGCCAGGCGGGGGCTCACCAGCTGGAGCACGGACGGTCGGGCAGAGGCCGGACGCCACCGCTGAGCAGCGCTGACGGGCCTCCCGGGGCGCCCTGGGGCCCTTTTATCCGGCTGCGGCCCGCGCGGGCGCCCCCCGCCCCGCCGCCCGCCGAGGAGGCCCCGCAGGCCCCGCCCCCGGGCGGACCCGGTCGAGGCGGGCGCCCAGCCCGGCCCGGCCCGCTCGGCCCCTCTGCCCTGCGCCCCGGCCAGGGAGCGCGCGTCCACCCGCCTCCGGCCCTGCCCGGGATAGTCCTGGGGTCGCGTGGTGCGGGGGGCGGCGGGGGGCCGGCAGGGGTCAGCTGGTTCCCGAGGAGGAAACTGGCGCTGCAGCGGGAGGGACTGTGGGAGGATCGGAGTCCCCGTGAGAGGCGGCGGGCGCGGCGCCAGCGGGCTGCGTTTGCCCGGGGTGCCTGTGGCCTCGGGAGTCCCTGTCCCACGCGCAGTGTCCTCTGCGAAACCGGGTGACCTGCCCACCCCCGAGAGTTCCCCCCCACCCCCCCGCCACCGCCATTCAGTGAGGCGCGGGAAGTGTCAGTGGCCCAGAGCGCAGTATCCTTCACACGGGACCGCCTCACTATCGTAGGGGCCACCAGACTGACTCCTTTGGGGGGAGGGGCGGCGACAGGAGAGTGGGGGCTCAGTTCAAACGAGGTCGGGATGGTGTGGTGCAGGTGTGCTTTCTTTGGAGTAACAGGTGGCCCTCGCCATTGCCCTGGTCCCTCGAAATGTATTGAGTACTTCGTGAGCCGGAGGCCTCTGGTCTGCCCATTGCACAGTTGGGAACATTGAGCCCCAAGAGATACGACTGACTTGCTCCCCCCCAGTAATAAACAGTAAATGGAAGAACTTAAGTCCTTCTCTACAAGTTACAGAGTTGAAAGAGGCTGTCCTGGACCTTGACAGGCCCATGGGGGGAGGGTATGTGTAGAGGGTGGGTTGGGGGTGGGGGGAATATGGAATAAAACAAAAGTAGAAAAGGCTGAAAGAGGGGAGGCCCAATCAGCTTAGCTGAATTCCCAGGCACAGGAATCCCAGCCCCTGTCCTCCAAATTCTTTCCCATAATCCTGGTCCTTCCCGATGCCTCAGTGTCCCCCATCTGTAAAATGGGCAGAGAATTCCAGCCTCCCAACTTCCTCCCTAGGTCCCGATCAGTACAGCCTGGTTCCCCTATTCCCCAACCTTGCCTGAGTGTCCTTCCAAAGGCTCACTCATTCAGCAAATTTTTATATTGATTTTCTCCTCCTTGCTAGACAGGGTGCTGGAGTTCTAGACACTGTGGGGGTGGGAGGAGGGCTTCCAGGTCCGGTTGCAGAGGCAGACGTGTGAGCAAAGACCACCACAAGGCACAAGGCAGAATGTGATAAGGGCTAGGATGGCAAGGTGGACCTTTCTGACCCCTGGGGGACAGCCAGGTCATACTGACCCGGCTGCTGGAGGACTAGTGTCCACCCCAGCCACTCATGTCCCAGATGTCCCTCCAGTGCCCCCGCCCCACCCCAACAGGGTCGAGAGCATTCCCGGCATGAATCAACAGGAAAGAATTCTCCCAGCCTTCGGTCAGCGGCAGCAGCCCAGCCCCACCCATGGGGACAGTGAGGCAGCTGTGGGCTAGGGTGCCAGGTATGCCTCAGCCCCCTCCCCATGCCCAGCCACTTCTCATGCTGAGCCAGGAACAACACGGAGGGCTCCACCTGCTGCCAATCATGCACCCAGGCCTGACTGCCCAGAACTAAAAATACCCTGGAGGCTGGCCCTGGCTAGAGTCCAGGGAATGAATGGATGTGTTGCCCGGAAGTCCGTTGACCTACAAGACACTGGGCAGGGGCTGAGGCTAGGGAGCAGTGGAAGGAGCAATCACCCAGGGGGGTTACTGTGAGGCTCTCTTATTGAGAAGCGAGGGCTTGGGTCCCAGGCCCAGCCCTATGGCTTACTAGTGGTGAGATTTTCTCCGCTGAGTGGCCATCTCCTCACCCCTAAATTCGATTGTTGTGGGGTCAAATGGGACAATTCAGTTCATCTCAATAAGCTTGGACTTGATGGAGACTGCCTGCTTCCTCCTTCGCGCCTGACTGTGCTCACAGCCACAGCCACAGCCAGGGACCTCTTGATATACAGGTCTGTGTCTGCCTCGACTCTGGGGAGACTCTGGAACTTCGCATTTATCTCTAAACCCAGATTCCATCACAGGGCTTGGTGCATGGCAAGTGCTCAGTATGTGCTGCAGATGGAGTAAATGGGCCCGCTTCGTGCTGGTGCTTGCGCTAGAGCCGGGTGGTGTTGGGAGGACACAAACCAGCCAGATGTGATCCCTGTCCTCAAGGAATTTGTGGGGTGGTGGGGGAGACAGACTCACAATCAGGCGAGGGATGAGGCACCGTCAGCAACATCCTAACGGCGAGCAGGTACGGTGCGGTTGCTCTATGTGTCATCTCATTTAATTCTTTTGAAATCCCCATGGACAACCCTCTCAACACCCGCCTTTACAGATGAAGAAACTGGGGCACAGAGAGGTTAAGTGATTTGGCCAGAATCACACACCCGTTATCTGCAGAGAGTAGCAAGCAGTGGACTGCAGCAGAAGCACAGTTAGCTCTGGTCTCTGGGCTCCGGGCTCTGGGCTCCGGGCTCGGTGGGCGGAGGGTGGAGAAGGGAGGGAGGGGGAGAATGAGGCTTGGCGGCTTCACGGAGGATGGATACACCTGCTCGCTGTTACGATAATTCATCTATTGGCTGCTTGGCGGTCTGTCTCTCCCACCACTCGGCAAATTCACTAAGTGGAGAGATGGGAAAGTGGGGTGGTCATGAATAAAGCCTTGGAAGCCATGGAGCCCCGGGCGGGTGTCAGCAGTTATCCCATGTGCCCTCCCCCAGGCTCCCAGGGCCCGGGGCACAAGCATTACCTTCTGACCACCCCCCCGCCCCACCACCAGGGTGAGGAGCTGAGGGGTTGACAAGTAGCTGAGTCTCTTCCCCGTGGGGTGTTCCTCAAACCCGCCCAAATCAGGGCCTGTGCTTTCCTTCCAAAAGGGAAGGCCGAGATCTCCTGCGGAAAGCTGTGTCCTGGGATGTTGCCAGCAACGCCCCCGCCCCTGCCCTGGGGGCCGGGCTGGCTAGAGTACCCAGTGCCATGGCTGCTGGGCAAGCTTTCCTCCTCCGTGGCCTTCAAGGCTCATTCTGGCCCCACCTCCTTGGAGACTCGTTATAGAGAAAACTGCAGTTAGGAATCAGGGGACCCCGTCCCGGGTACAGCCTCCTGCATCCATTTGTCCTGCCTTTGTACCCCTGCCCTCTGACATCCAATGGCCAAACTGCTCTCCTCTCTTCCTGCATCTTGGCTGTCCCTGATTTCAGTGAATCCTGAGCAGGTTGATCTTGTCATGCCTTAGCTCAAGAATCCTCAGTGGCTCACTGTTGCCCATAGGATATGGAGCACTGCTGTTCCTCCCATGCCTTGTCTTTCTTTCCTCTTCTGACTTCCTTTCTTATATTCTCCCTGTCCTTTAGGCCTCAGTCTGATCCCAGCTCGTCTACGAATTGGCCCATGAAAGCTTACATGAGTGCTCTCAAAAGCATCAGGTCCTGGAGGAGTCACGGAGCTGAAGCAGACACAATCTTCTGTCCTCAGTTGTGCACCAGCCTGGTGGGAGCCGACTTACAGATGTGGCAGCGATGGACAGTAGGCCGGGGTGACAGAAGGCAGGACACAGGGAGGGGAACTGACCATTTTGACACAGGACCCTTTGCTGGGAGCTGTTTAACCAGGCGCAGGGCTTTTGTTCCAAGGGGAGGGGTGGGAGCTGAGGGGATTTTGAGAAGTCTGGGGGGCGGTGGGGAGGTGAGGAGGAAGATTAGCAGAGGTGGGCTGCCAGGGGAGAGGCTGGCTGGGAGGGGGTTCCTGGGGAGAGAGAGAGATGAGCTGGCTGCAGGAGGGAGAGGACATCTGGGGGAAGACAGAGCTGCTTAAAGAGAAATTTTAGGAAGTTTTGCTTTGTGATATGCCATGTCAGTGTCCCCCTTGTTTCTCTGAAAGCTTTGGAAAAAATTGCCATTACCTGATAATGTTTGGGGTTGGGCAGGCCCACCTCAACATGGGCAGGGCCTGGGCATGAGTCAAAGGGGGTCTCATATCATATGTCTAAGAGTTAAAAATCAAACTAACTCATTGTTGAATAAAGCATGGTCTATCTTCCTGCCTTGACAAATAATACCTTTGGAAAGACTTGGAAGGCCAGATTTGAATCCAGAACTTTCGCTCCTTAGAGTTGTGTGTGAAACATGGTATTATGGGAAGCATCTACCCGTGTCCCCGAGCCCCAGTGTGGCATACCTCCTTCCTCTCCCACCCTCTGTCCCATCCCACACAGCAAGGGACCTTCTGCTGACCTTCTGAACACAGGAGGCTCTGTCCAGATCCGCACAGCAGGTGCCCTTTGGCCGCCCCAGGGCCTGGCCGCACAGCCGGGAGGTGCGGTCTGCACTCAGGAGGAAGGGCTGCAAGCAGGCTTGGCTTCTTGGGCCAGGAACTCCTTGAGTTCAAATGTGTAAGTGGGATGGGGGCTCTAGTGGGCACATCCGCTGGACCCTGTGAACTCTGTGCCCTGTGGGGAGGGGTGCAAACGGACAACGGCTGCGGGGATGCCCTCCGGTGCATGGAGGGTGAGAGCAGGGAGCGGTTGGTTGCCCAGGGCTGAGGACGGCTATGTGCGTGGGTGGGGGGCCAGGAGGCGCCACATGGAGACGGCCGTGCGGCTTAGAGGTGGGCCCTGGGGGTGGGGGTGGGGTGCCTAGTCACTCGTGGGGTGTATAGAGAGCTATGGGCCAGACCGCCCCAGAGCCAGGTGGGGCCTCACCTCACCTCGGCAGCTGGGGGGCACTGAAGCCTTCTGAGGAAGGGCAGGGGTGAGGGTGGGTTTGATTAGAGCCTGCTGTAGGAATCTTAATCTTCACTGGTGCTTTCTTGAGCCGGTATTTAACTCTTCACAGATTCATACCTTTGTTGGGGGGTGGGGGTAGGGGGCTGGGAAGGGGTGCTCTGGGCGGGGGACAGAGAGGATCATAATAACGCACAAGCTGCTGAAAGGCAGAGAACCTGACTTAGGCTCCCCTGTTTCCACCTCCGCCCCTGGGACCTCCAGCTCAAAGGCCCTGAGTTCCCGCAGGTGTTTGGGTGTCCAGTCTGATTTGATGCCAATAGCTTCACACGCGCCTCTGCCCCCAGCCTGTTTCGGCCCCGCTCCCCCAGATACAGGCTCGCACCTCATTACCCTGCTTCTCATATTGAAGTCCTCACCTGAGGAGGGTCATCAACCAGCATTCTCCCCATCGTCAGCTCCCCACTCCCTCCAGGGCCTCGCGTCTCTCTTCACCGCCTCTCGTTCATTCTCTCCCCACCTCCCACTCTCAGCCACACGTCCTAGCTCTTCTCTAGTTCCCTTGAGAATCTCTCCCCTCCCATTTTTTCCCTTTTCCCTCCAGTGCCACCTGCAAACCCCCACTTTCCTGGTCCCAGCAGCTGACGCTGACGGGGCCGGGTCACACTTCTATTCAGGTAAATTAAAGTCCTAAGTTCTGGGGGGAATGAGACGGGATGAAGCCTCAGTGCCACAGCCCCGAAGCCTCTGAGGCCCCTTCGGAAGCTCCCAGAAGTCTGTGCTGACCTTCTCACCCGCCTGTAATTGAACCCCTTTGTCCTCAGGCAACACCAGACAAGTTAAATTAGAAAACATTTCTTATTCCAAGCTGCTTTCCTGGATTTTTAAAAGCAACAAATACGGTAACTGCACTGCGTCTCCCAGTTTCTTGTGGCACATGAGGGTAGTAGGCTTCAATGGGCTCGCCTGGGGACCCTGAAGCACCTGCAACTTCTCCCCTAGCCGGGGGGGGGGTCCCACCTCTTCTTAGCCTCCTGGGGAAGATCGTTGACCAATTTGGGGGCAGAGCCAGACTGAAGACCTAAGTGTTAGGAGCCACTCCTAGCCCTGGATCAACCGTTTGTGAATTGTCTCTGGGATTCATTGAGGCAGTGAGTTCAGGAGCAGAGCTATTGATTAAAGAGAGATACACGTGACCTAAACACTGTCTTGTATTCTCTTGCATCTGAGTTTGTTGATCTAGAACTTTGCAAATGTTTTCAAGGTTCTTTGTGAGGAATTTGTGTTCTGGATCTGGCTAGAATGTAAGATCGGTCAAGGCGGAGACTGACAGACTCCAAAGGGTTAATTTTCCTGTAACCAAGGCTCAGCTTCCAGGAACCAGGAGGGGGCAGCAAGGGACTGTCTTGGTGGAGAATTCCCCTGACCTGGCCTGCCAGGGAGGGCGGGGGTGGGAACCTGCCAGGACCGAGGTCAAGGCAAGTCCCTGGATGAAGCAGGAGCTGAGCCAAAGACCAGGGCCAGAGTCCTGGAGGTGAGGTGAGGAACCTGTTAGAAATGCCAGTTATCAGGCCCCACCTCAGACCAGAAACTCTGGGGATGGGGCCTAGCACCTGTGTTTCAACACGTCCTCCAGATAATTCTAATGCCTGCTAACATTTGAGAACCACTTCCCTAGATGATACTGCTGGAAAATGTTCGCGTTGACAGAGTCTAGAGCCCGGTGGATGCCTTTTTCCTTACGGTTGCAGACATGCCCGATGGGCTCAACCCTCTGGGGGTCCTCTTGTGTTATGAGGTGCCCCCTCCACATATGATGGGCTGAGTTTTGGGGGGATCACAGTCTTCAACACCCTAGTTATTCCCAAATGGATTTGTAATCCTTTCATGCCATATTTGCTGTCCTATGTAGAGCTCTACAAGGACCTCCATGTCCCTAAGGAGAGTGTCACTGGGGTGGTGGTGGAGGGGTTCCTCACTATTATTCTCAGGGGCCCTACCTGTGCTGGGCCAGGGGGTCAGGCCAACATCGAGATTCTGGCAGGATCTTCCTGCATGACAGAAATTTCACCATCTATTCAACAGCACAAGATCTATGCCATTGTGAACATCAGCCTGACGTCTGAGATCTTCCAGGAGACCAGTTGGTTAACAGGTGTCACTGAGGCCCACCAGCTCCGGGCAGGCAGAAGGGACCCAGAGCTGATTCCAGAGACCCTCTCTTTCCTTCTGGAGCTGGTCCTCGCTTTCATAATTCACAGTGCATCTTGAGTTGCAGGGATAATTTTTCATCCTGGACCCTTCTGGCCATACCAGCGGCTCAAGAAGAGTTAAACAGCCAGAAGGTTGTTAATTTGTTCACAAAGGAAACTGCCCAGAAAGGACAAGAAAAGCTTCATTTCCTAGCCATTAACTGAAAACCACTTTTCTTAGGACAGCTTGACCTCTAAAGTGTGACTGAACTATCCAGAAAAAAAATGTAGATGAACCATGTCTCCTTTTAGCATTGAGTGCTAGTAAATAAAGTGGGAGAGAAGGAATTCCACCAAAATATCAGCAGAAACTTAACTTCTTAGGGGAAATAATTTCCTCTCCTCATTAACAATTAATGAGCATAAGCTCCTGCCCACCAGCACTCTGAATTACTGTCGCCGTGGTGAGGTGGTATGAAGGGGCAGTGCCTTGTGCCTTTGGTAGGGATTTGTAAACCCGAGCTAATAGGTGAATGCGTCTCATTCAAGTGGGGGTGTTATCTTGTACTTAATATCGGGCAGGGATCCGTCATATTTGTATAGAGAACACTTTGCTATGCTTGGTGGGGATACAAAGAGATAAAGACCCAGTTCCTACCCTCAATGTAAGTCACATAATTCATGAATTATATTTATATCATTATATGAATTACATCAATTACGTCAGCCAGTGGAATCTGTTTGTGTAGATAAGATCATTCATTTACTCATTCATTCCACAGATGTTTATTGAGCACCTATTATTTAAATGTAGCTGCTTTGGGAAATCTAGAAAAGTAAACATAACCCAAGTTTCCCTGGCTCTTCGTGCTACCGGGGTCATACAAATGGGAAAGGTCACATTTTCTGGGTTCTTGTCTCTATTATTTAAAGAGCACCTTCAGGGCGCCTGGGTGGCTCAGATGGTTAAGCGTCTGCCTTCGGCTCAGATCATGATCCCAGGGTCCTGGGATCGAGTCCTGCATCGGGCTCCCTGCTCTTTGGGAGCCTGCTTCTCCCTCTGCTTCTCTCTCTCTCTCTGTCTCGCATGAATAAATAAATAAAAATCTTTAAAAAAAAATAAATAAAGAGCACCTTCAGCACCCTCTGCCCCTGCCCCCAACCAAATTCTCACCCAGTTCACATCTAGGAGTTTTCAGTGGGTGGTCAACATGTGCTCATAAACCAGGCTATTAATTAGGGTTAGATTGCAGCGTCTTCCTTAATCTTCCACCCCAGCTTTGCACCCTCCCCTTCCCCGCCATTGATGTCCATTATCTGAGAAGCTTCTTGAAAAACTTTTCAAGTATTCATGGCTAGTGCTCACTGGGAAAAATGCTGAGATCCAAGCCAGAGGGACTAGCTCTCGATGCTTCTAAAGCTGCCACCTCTCAAGGCACAGAACGGTGCCACTTTCCCTCAGAAGTGAGGAGAATGCCTCACTGCTCTCCACATTCCCGGTTCTGTGCTGTGTCACCTGAACTCTGGTCTGTTTCACTTGCCTACAGTCTACCTTTTCACCAGTCACACGCTGTGTTGATTGTTACAGCTTTATAATAATTCTGAGATAGTATGAGTCCTCCAACTTAGTTCTTTTTCAAAATTGTTTTGGTTTATTCTAGTTCCTTTGCCTTTCTACATACATCTTAGAATCAGCTTGTCAATTTCTACCAAAGAGCCCACCAGAATTTTGATTGGAATTGCACTGAATCTATACATCAGTTTGAGGAGAAGTGATATTTTAAGAAAATTGTGCCTTCTAATACATGAACACAATGTAGTTCTCCATTCCTCATTGATTTCTTTAATTAATGATTTGTAGTTTTTGGCCTAAAGATCTCAGATATGACATATTGTTGTTGGATGTATGCCTAAGTATCCCATATTTTGCTGATGTTATAAATGACACTTAAATATTTTATTTATTTATTTTTCAGAGAGAGAGAGAGAGAGAGAGAGAGAGCACAAGCAGGGGGTGTGGCAGGCAGAGGGAGAAGCAAGCTCCCTGCTTAGCAGGGAGTCCGGTGCAAGACTCCATTCCAGGACCCTGGGATCATGACCTGAGCCGAAGGCAGAGGCTTACCCAACCCAGGCGTCCTGGCACTTAAACATTATAAATTTTCAATTGATCATCATAAGTAAATAAAAATACAATCAGTTTTTAGCATTGACCTTGTGTCCTGCGAAGTTGTTAAACTAACTTTTAGTAGCTTATATATTCCTTGGGATTTTCTTTTTTCTTTTTTTTTAAAGATTTTATTTATTTGACAGAGAGAGAGACAGCGAGAGAGGGAACACAAGCAGGTGGAGTGGGAGAGGGAGAAGCAGACCTCCTGCCAAGCAGGGAGCCCAATGTGGGGCTCGATCCCAGGACCCCGGGATCATGACCTGAGCCGAAGGCAGACGCTCAACAACTGAGCCACCCAGGCGCCCCCCTTGGGATTTTCTTCATAGAAAAGTATGTCATCTGTGAATAGGGACAGTTTTATTTCACCCTTTACAATCTGGATGTCTTTTATTTTATTTTTTTCTTGTTCTATTGCATTTTGTGGGACCTCCAGTATAAAGATGAAGAGAAGGGGTAAGCATGGATATTTTTGTCTTGGATTGTTTCCAATTTTAAGGGAAAAGCATTCAGTCTTTCACCATTAAGTATGATGTTACCTGGAGGTCAAATTCACCTATGTTGTCAGTTATTTGTGTAGAGTTGTTCATAGTATTCTCTTATTATCCTTTTGATGTCTGACAGGGTGTATGTCTACAGGAGTTATATTCCCTGCTTTATTCCTGATATTGGTAACTTGTGTATTCTCTCTCTTTTTCTTTGTCATTTTCTTGCTAGAAGATTATCAATTTTATTAGCCTTTTGAAAGAACCAACTTTCTGTTTCATTAATTTTCTCTGTTGTTTTTCTGTTTCCAATTTCTCCTCTTATCCATATTATTTCCTTCCTCTCATTTGTGTTTATTTTGTTCTTTTCCTAGGTTCTTGAGGTAGGAAATTAGGTTATTGATTTGAGACTTTACTCTTTTCTAATGTAAGCATTAGTGCTCTAAGTTTTCCTCTTAGCACGGCTTTATTTCTGTCTTGTAAGTTTTGATATGTTATATTTTCATTTTCATTTAGGTCTCTGTACTTGTTTTTATTTCCCTTGAGACTTCCTCTGTGACCTATGAATTAGTTAGAAGTGTGTTGTTTAATTTCCAAGTACTTGGCAATTTTCCAGTTTTATTTCTATTATTGATTTCTATTTGATTCTATTATGGTTAGATAACATACTCTGTATGATTTAAAGTTTTAAAAATTTGTTGAGGTCTGTTTTGTGGCCCAGGATATGGTCTATCTTGGTATAAGTTCCAGGGACACTTGGAAAGAATGTGGATCCTGTTGTTATTGGGTAGAGTGTTCTGTAAATGTCAATGAAATTCTGTTGACTCTTGTCAAAAGTCAAAAGAGGAATGTTGAAGTCACCAACTATCCTTTCCTTCCAACTACCAATGTTGTTATATTTGAAATGAGTTTCTTGTAGACAGAATATAGTTGGGTCCTGTTTTTAAAATCCACTCTATCAATCTCTGCCTTTTAATTGGTGTATTTAGACCATTTACATTTAATGCAATTACTGATCTATCAGTGCTTAAGTCTGTCATTTTGTTTTTTTCTTTTCTGTTTGGTCTGGGTTTTTTTTTGTTTGTTTGTTTGTTTGTCCCTTTCTTTTCCCTGCCTTCCTGTGGGCTACTTCAACATTTTTTAGAATTTTATTTTAATTAATCTATATTATTTTTTTAAAAAGATTTTATTTATTCATTTGAGAGAAAGAGTGAGAGAGCACAATCTGGGGGGGAGGGGCAGAGGGAGAGGGAGAAGAAGCAGGCTGCCTGCTGAGCAGGAAGCCAGACACGAGGCTCATGACCGGAGCCAAAGGCAGATGCTTAACCGACTGAGCCATCCAGGCACCCCTAATCTATCGTGTTTTTGAGAGTATCTCTTTGTGCAGCATTTTTTAGTGGTCACTTTAGGTATTACATTGAACATATCTAATTTTTAAGTCTACTGGTATTGCCATTTTCCCAGTTAGAGCGAACTGTAGAAACCTTAACTTCCTTTGTCTCTTTACCCTCTCCCATTTATAATATAGTCATCTTAAATATTTCTTTTACATAAATTTATAACCATACCAGACAGTGTTAATAAGTTTTGCTTCAACTGTCAAACATAACTTAGAAAACTTAAGAACAGAGGAAAATAGGTATTTACCCATCTTTTTATTTTTCTGTTTTTCTTTCTTCCCTCCTGATGTTTCAAAATGCTTTCTTTTTATCATTTCCCTCTGTTTAAAGAACTGCTGGCCTTTCTTTTAGGGTAGACCTCCTGACAACAAATTCTCTTAGTTTTTTTCATCTGAGAAGGGCTTGATTATCCCGTCATGCACGAAGAATTTTTCTTGCTGGATATAAAATTCTGTCTTGCCAGTTCTTTTCTTTCATTTCTTTTCCTTCTTGAAAATGTGCCATTTATTTTTGGTCCTTAGTTTCTGATGATAAATCCACTGTCATTCAAATTGTTTTTCCCCTATAGGTAAGTTCATTTTTCTTTCTCTGCTTTCAAGATTTTTCTGCCTTTGATTTTCAGAAGTCTGACTATGACGTGTCTTGGTATGAATTTGTTTGGGTTTATCCTGTTTGGAGTTTGTTCATAATCTTGAATTTGTAGGGTAGATCTACAATAGATCTCCAATAGTAGAGTAGATCTACTGCTAAATTTGGAACATTTTTAGCCATTACTTCTTCAAGTATTTTTTCAGTCCTGCCCTCATTTTCTGCTGCTTCCAGGACTCCACTGACATGAATGGTGAATATTAGATCTTTCATTATAATCCTGCAGTTCCCTGAGGCTTCATTCCTTCTTCTTCTTCTTTCTTTAATTCTGTTTTCTTTATGTTGTTCAGATTAGGTCATTTCTATTTTTCTATCCTTGAATCCACTGATTCTTTCCTCTGTTCTCTCCCTTCTTTCTTGAGTTCACCCACTGATATTTTAAATTTTGGTTATTGTATTTTTCTGTTCTAAAGTTTTCTTTGGGCTTTAAAAAATATTTTCTTTCTTCTTCTTGTCTCTCTTCTTCCTCCTCCCCCCTCCCCTCCTCCTCCTCCTTTTTCTTCCTCTTCTTTTTTTTTTTTTTTTAAGATTTTATTTATTTATTTGACAGAGAGAGACACAGCGAGAGAGGGAGCACAAGCGGGGGAAGTGGGAGAGGGAGAAGCAGGCTTCCTGCTGAGCAGGGAGCCCGATGCGGGGCTCAACCCCAGGACCCTGGGACCATGCCCTGAGCTGAAGGCAGACACTTAACGACTGAGCCACCCAGGTGCCCCCTTTTCTGAAGCTGTCTTAACATGCCTCCACTCGGTAGAGATGCAAGTCTCAGCTCCCTACTCAACCTTCTACTATTATACCACCCTGCTTTGGGGTGGGGATTAGGTGTCTTGTTACAGCCAAGTAAGAGTGGAAATCTAGACTCTTTACTTGGCTTTTGCTGGTGTGTGTGTGTATGTGTGTGTTCCTCAGGTTGTGGGGGGAATGGTGCCACAGTGGTTTTTTTTCTATGGTGTTTGCTGAAGTAGAGCAACCATTGTCTAAAAGCGTTCTGTCTAGATAGGCTTCCTGATCCTTTGGCTGAGAGAGTAGGTTTTTGCTGGGGCTTTTGTGGTCTGTGTCTTTTGGTGCTGCCAGGTTGCTGGCTTCTTCAGTAACAAGTCCGGAATATATGAGGCAAAAAGAAAACTCAGGGAACTCAATATCATGTCATTCCTTGGTTTCCAAGGTCCTTAGCTGGTTTGCCTTCTTCTCACTACCTTTCAGAATGTTATGTTTAGGGCATTTATTTACCAACTCTTTCTCCAATTGTGTCCTCTATTGTGGAGATTACCTTTGGGCCATTAACCACCCTATGGGGAGTGGAATGGTGCATAAGAAGCATCTGTTATATTACCATGCAGTGGGTATGGAATCTAGGTGCATTGACAACTAATCCTATAATCTTGGCCCTTTCATTGTATTTTGACCTATGGCGTAGCCCTGACCATTATGCCTAGGTTGCTCCTAATCTAACTCTGCTAGCCTCTTAGTCAGTCAAACTTCCTCCAGTATTGACTCTCCCATGGGATACAGACTGCTTTCTGATGGTGGTGGTGGTGGGGGGCGGGTAGGTAGGGCTGGATTCCATTCTCAAATACCAGCTGTAGTGGATTGAATAGTGGCCCCAAATGCAATATGTCCAAGTCCTAACTCCCAGAATCTATGAAGGTGACCTTATTTGGAAAAGGGTCTTTTCAGACACAATTAAGGACATAGAAATGAGATCATCTTAGATTTAAAGTGGCTCCCAAATCCAATGACTAATGTCTTTGTAAAAGAGAGGAGAGGGAGATTTGAGACACATGACCACAGGAAAGAAGACCATCTAAAAATGAAATTGGTACACCGCAAAAAAAAAAAAAAAAAAAAGAAAGAAAGAAAAAAGAAATTGGAGACTGGAGTTATACTGCTAGAAGTCAGGAAGCTCCTGGAACCTCCAGAAGCAAGGAAGGACTCTCCCCTGGAGTCTTCAGAGGGAGTGTAGCCCTACCAACATCTTGATTTCAGACCTCTGGTCACCAGATTTTGAGAGAATAAATTTCTGTTGTTATAGCAACCTCAGGAAACCATAACTCTAGCACAGATGGACATTTTTGCCATGAGAGGACCAAGCTCTGCAAAGATGGAGCAGCTGCCCCATTGCTGTGTCACCCCTGGTTGCTGGAAAGTGGCCATTCCACAGTGTGTTGGCTTCATGGACCTCATCCCTGATATGGCTGAACTTGGCCATACTTGCAGTGTTTGTACCTGCTCAAAATGGCCTTGACTTGTACGGTGCCTACACTCAGGCTAGCCCTGGAGTAGCTTGCATGCCCCCACCCTGCCCTGGAAGAAGACACAGGATACAGCTTCTTATCTGTCACCCCTCGGATTTTTCCTACGAGGGCCTTTCGGGGTGACGTGGATCAGTTAGTCAGCCCGTGTTACCTAGAAACAATAGACACTAACTTTAGCTAATTTAAACAAAAAAGGAATTTATTGCAAGGATACAGGGAAAGCTGAATAATCCAGGCTGGTGCAAGGATACAGGGAAAGCTGAATAATCCAGGCTGGTAGCAGGCTAAGAGTGCAGGCTAAGAGTGCAGGGGACCTGGTTAATTGCCAGAACTAAAGGGCAGTTGATTCAAGTTCTGTTGCTGGGCAGACAGAAACCCCAGCTTCCTAGGCAAGGGACAATAGCTGGCTCACTGTTCCTCTTCTCCCCCTGATTCCCCACCCCCAATCTCTACTTCTTCTTGCTCGGTTCCTCAGAAGGAGTAGGGAGAAACCACAGATGGTTTTTTATAACTTAGAGTATACGTTGTGTTAGCGGTGGGCGATAATTAGACTGTGATTGTTCTATTTAAGTGCTTCACTTAATCAGTTAAGTGTTGTCTATGTATATCTATCTATACTATGCTGTCTCCAAGTATTGATTATGGAGTCCCATGTCTTGGAAGTCTTAAAGTACCCTTCCGGGATGCTACCCTGACACTGTGATCCTCACAGGCGTGTGAACACCCTGTGCTGAAGCTGCCTTTTCCATGTGGTTGCTTGAGATACTTTTTCATCTTAATTGTTTCTGAAGACAGGACAGAATAACAGCTCCTTCTATTGCTGATCTGAATCTAAGTGGGAAGGAGCTGTCCGGTTAATGGGGCATACGGCTGTTCCCAGGTGGGGAGGTTGGGGTTGACTGCTCCAGATGCCCTCTCAGAGAAGGCACTTTTACAGCCTAGAGATTGGCCGTGAACCTTTGTGAGGACGATAATTGAAGAGAGGTGACCCTGGACAGACACTAAGCCATCCCATCCACCCATAATCATCATGGCAAACAACAGGGGCTCAGGACTGGCCCGGGGCCCCACTAAGCAGAAGGGCCTTGAGAAAGGTCGAGGCAGTGTAGAAAGGGAAGGAGGGACTGGTTGAAAGGAAGGAGGTAAGTTGCAGTATTTTCAACTTGACTGCACATTAGAAAAGACTCAAGACTTTATCTTACCCCAGACAGATTGCATCAGAATCTCTGTGGTGGTGGTGGTTATGGGTGTTTCGGAGGATCTGTATTTTTTAAGTTCCCCGGTAACATCTTATTGCACAGTGAAGGTTAAGAATCACTGAGGTAGAGCGTGGTCCTTGATCTGAGGTCCGTGGTGGGCTTTGGGGGCATCTGTGATGTCCCCCCAAATTGCATACAAAATTGTCAGTAGATACACTTTTCTAGGGACAGGAATCCATTGCTTTTGTCAGATTCACAAAGTTGGCCAGTGACCCTCTGAAGGACACAAAGCACTGAAATAAAGGGGATAGATAGCCTGCACCAAGGAAGAGGAGGGGGATTCAAGCTACGGTGATTCTGATGCCAGTGGTCCCTTCAAGCAATCCTGTCACAATCCTGCAAAGCTGCCCTCCAACCCTTAGCTCACAGCCAGGTGGCCTGCCACCAACCCTGCCGGGAACCCTCCCTGTCAGCTGCATAAAACCAGCTGCAAAAAGAAAACAAGTTTTGACGATGGACATAAAGTAACCAGGGATCTCCCTCAGGCTCATCTCACCCAAAATGAGGGCAGTGGGAACCAGTTCCAAACCCAGGAAGGCAGTGGTTCTCAAAGTGTGTTCCCCAGATCAGCAGCTTCAACATCACCTGGGAACTTACTAGAAATGCCAATTATCAGGCTCCACCCTGGACCTTCTGAATCAGAAACTCTGGTGGAGCTGCCATTCAGTCTCAACAAAAGCCCTGGATGACTCCTGTGCACCCCAAGGTGAGAATACTGCCACCAGGGGGTGAGGGTCTAGGGGCGATGGCTGTGTTCTGGGCTAGCCCAGCACCGGGGTGAGGCTGACCCAGCAGTCTGAAAGCCGTCGGAGCCCATGGCGGAGAGAGGCTTAGCGGAGGCTGAGAGATTGCATTCTGATGCAATCTGTCTGGGGTAGGATAAAGACTTGAGTCTTATCTAATGTGCAGTCAAGTTGAAAAGGGGCCCGCAGCCAGGTCAAAGGAAGGGCTAGGCCGTCATTTGCTGAATCAGAGAACACAGACGCTGGGACCGGTTCGGGTCTTACATCCTGTTTCAGACATTCTGAGGTCTCTGCGGAGCTGGTGCTAGCAGTCAGCTAAGCGGCATCTTGACTTGTGGAGAAGACACAGCAAGCTTTAAGTCACGCAGGGAAAACGTGAAGGAAGAAGCGGGTAGGTACCTGCATCCTGCACAGCCCTCTCTCGCCGGCCGACGCAGCCTTGGGTTAGGGCCTCTGGTGTCCACAGCACAGGGGGTCCAGCTGGGCAGAGGAGGCGTGCAGGCTGCTTCCTGTAGCCCTACTTAGAGCCAAGACCCCAACAGGAGGGGACGTGTGTTTGCGGAGTGCAAAGGCCGGAGGGGGTAATCTGAGGGGGCTCATGGAAGAGCGAGCCCTGTGTGGGGTGTGAGGAGCAGGTAGGTTATCCCAAGGGATACAAACTGGGTGGGAAGGCAGCCCCCACAGGCTGGTGCGTGGGACTCAGTCAGAGAACGGAGGCTCCCGGCGGGTTGGAGCTGGTCAGTGGCAGGGCCCGAAGGGGGGCGGCCCTGGCTGGGCGTGGACTGGACGGAACAGTGGCGGTGGACAGAGAGGGGCCCTGCCTCGAGCCACAGGTGGGGGAGGGGAACGGCACAATCACAGGGCGGGTTAGGAAGAGCTGGTGGTCGCACAGAAGGGAGACACCTGGCAGGTTATTCCAGGTCCCAAGTGATTAGGGTGTAGGCAAGTTAGTGAGAAAAGCTAATGTCTGAGCTAAGGCCTGGTTGTTGTCGGAAGGCTGTTCACTGAAGTGCTGCCCGCCTCTCCAGCATCCATCCCAGAGCCCTCTGGTTCCTTCCTTGCCTAGGCCTAGTGCCGTAGATAGAAAGAGTATGAATGAACCCAAGGCTCACGCAGAGAAGCATGGCTAGTGACCAGAACAAAGGAGGGGGGCTGTTTACACATTCCTCAGCAGGGGAGTGATGAAATAACCCAGGGCAGAACCTTGTTATACAATGCCAGGGGGGGGGGGGGGGCGCGGGGAGGGGAGAGGGAGAGAGAAACAATGAGGCAGATCTGCAGGCACGGACATGTCGGGGTTGCCTGGCATTTTGTGAAGTGACAAAAGCAAGTTCCCCGTTAATCGTGCAGCATGCTGCCATTTGTGTACATAGGAACTCCAGATGACATATGGGTCTGCAAATGCATTTTTTAAAAAGGTCTAGAAAGATGCACCTCGAGCGAATGACCATGGGGCCCTGCAGGGAAGGAAGGGTCGTCCGGGCGTGGCCCTGCTGAGGGCCCTTAGGCGCCGGTCTGCTGGCGCGCGGGCTTGGCCAGGAATGGGGTGAGGGGGGAGTCACCCCTGTGCAGGGATTCTCAAACCCCATTGTGGCCCAGAGTCACCCAGGGGCTGGGTGAGATGTGGGTTCCTCGCCGCCGCCCCAGCCACAGTGTCGCGGGACGTCAGGGTGAGGCCCAGACTTTTGGATGTGAAGCAGCTGCCCACGATCTGACACCCGTGGTCCCTCCTGGGGCGACTCCATCAGCCCACCTCCCCTCCCTTAGCTCCGCAGCCAGGCGGATGTGACTGGGCCTCGCAGGGTGACTGGGCAGGGTGGCTTCTCCTTCAGCGGCGGGAGGGGCAGGGGGCGCAGAGCGTGGGGCAGCCCTTTGGCTCTTCCAGGGGATTCACACCATTCTTAACTGCCTCTCACTTGCTCACTCGCTCACTCGCTCACTCGCTCACTCACTCACTCGCTCACTTGTGAGGCTTGATGCCGCTGCCTCCTCCAGGACCTTCACGTATTGAGGGGCAAAGCTAACCACGCAGACGTCCCCAGGCAGTTTTTAAAAGAGATCGGAGCCCCCCAAATCATCCCTCTCAAATTCATTTGGAATTCAAAGCGAGTAGGGAAAACGGGCATTAATTAAATATTTAATTGATGTCCATTAAGGCTGGAATATTGGTTTTAGTTCAAATTTATGACACAGTTGTATTTTTTATAGCTGCACATATATTGCATATAGGCCATTGGTTCCCTTCATGTAGTAAACTGTTCAGTGTATTTATGCCCATTTTATAGGACTTGGAGCAGAACTGGAATATCGTAAGTGATTATGGAGACATATAGTATTTGCTTTTATGACATTGTTGGTGGTATAAATTTGCCGTTAAGTCACCACTGATCAGACCAGTAACCACCAATTACAACCCTGGGCCTCTGGGAAAATGTGGGCTGCTTTACAACAATCCATTTTGTTATGCAGTTTTCAGGTACCTGTTGAAGCAAAATGGAGTCTGCTTGTACATTTACAAGTTGGGAGGGTGGACACTGAATGTCCCCTCACTGCGTGTGGCTGAGTCCAGAAAAATACCTCCATGACTTAAAACATGCATTTGGAGATTGACTGTGGGCCGGAGGGGGCGTGAGTGACAGATGTCTGCAGGCTGGATCAGGACCCCAGGCTTCTCTGGCTCTTGGTTCAGCCTCCAGAAGCCCTGGACCTGACTCCTTCCAACAGTGATGAGCTTGAGACTTTCTGGTCTACCATGGATAAAACTGATGCTAAAGTCATTTTGGGTCCAGTGGTACAAACTAGGCCACAACTGGCCCTTTTTCCAGGGTAGCTGTTGTTTCCAGGAAATCAGTTTTGCATGACTGTAGATTTCCAGAATGATGAAGTAGGACCCACTCTTTTAACCTGGGACAGAGTTTAGGAAACAGAGGTCCAGCATCCTTCCTTGAAGTTTAAAAAACGATCACAACAACAGAGCAACAAACTAACTGACCTTTCCTGAAAACATGGTGTGTGCCAGGCCCATGCGAAGGGCCGTCCAGGTGTTGCTTCATCTGATACTCAGGACAGCCCTGTAATGGAGGTTCTGTTATCACCTCAGATGAGCAAAGTGAGGCTGGCAAAGTTGAGGGGAGTTTTTCTGTGGTCAGCCAGCCAGAAAGTGGCTCAGCTTTGAACGAGGTCTCCCTGGCGTTTCTGGGGTCCATTCCGTGGACGCTGCCTTTAGCTCACCAAACCAGCAGGACGGCCCTGCTTCAGACTCTGGTCCCACAGCGGGTCAGTCTATCGGTTGCCTCAACTCTTAAAGGAGTGTCCACCACTGCCAACCTTCTGCCCCCTTTCCCCATGGGGTTGGGCTGGTGGGGGCAGTAGGCTCCAGGGCTTTCTCTGGACTCCTCTGGGACTGGCCGAGAGGCTCCAAAGCCCTTTTCCCTCTGGGTGCTGGGAAGCAGCAGATGGCTGTGGGGGCCATGTGATGTTCATGTGGTTACTCCTCTGAGTTATGCTCCACTTCCTAGGGTCCCAGAGAAAGAAAGCCCACCCCTCACTCCCATCCCCCAAATCATACACATGCCCAGAGAGAATAACGTGCAGTCCCTCCACCAGCTACTGGGAAAAGCCCCCCAGAGAGGAATGAGCCAGAACTGGCTGACCGAGCCAGGGGCCCAGGGCATGTGGGCATGGGTGACTTGAGGATACAGGGAAGAGAGCCGGGGTGGTGACACAGAGGTTGGCGCTGCCTGCCAGCCCCGTGTGGCTGGGGCGCATGGTGGAGCTGGAGCTCTGTGGACGGCCCACGCGCTGCAGGGCCACATCAGGGCGCACGGGGAGGCGAGGCCAGTGTGGTGACTTGGTCCAGCTGTGGTTCCACGAGGGAAGTTCTCCGAGTGGCAGCTCATGGCATGAGCGACTGGCAAGGCCTTGGCACGGAGTCGGGCCGTCGCCGGCAGGACTGGGCTGCCAGTACTTTTCCTCACTTACTCATCAGACTCGTAAACAACTCCACCCACTTGCGGTGAATGCTTCCCTGCATTTTTCACCTTTGGGCTATCCTTCTGAGGAAGAAATATCAGCCTAGGAGGAAAGTTTTGGCCAAGTTCAAAGGGAAGGGCTTGGGGAATGGAAAGTCCTTGGAAGCCTTGCTTGGATGGTGACTGTCTGACCTAGATTTTCCCTTTTCAAAAGTATGCTCAGAGCTCAAAGGGCCGGGTGTCATGTAGATATGGGTGTGACATTTTCAGGGAAAACATACCAACCCAAGCACAGCCGCGGCCCTGCTCAGAGAAACCTCAAGCCCGAGCAGCCGGCCAGACTCCAAAGGGCAGCCTGGCTGTGGGCGCTTCCCGTGGGGGCCTCTGGGGCCGCCTGCAGAGGGGGAGGCCGGAGCCCACACGTCGTCCCCGGCTGGGTCCTCTTGGGGGGCCAGTTCCCATCTGAACATGAGGCTCCTCTCCTTTTCACCATTTCCTGGGGGTCTCAGTCCCCCAGATGAGGATGATGAGGCCCAGGAGGGGATCCCAAGCAACACGTCTGTGGGGGTGGGGAAGGGAGACTTGGAAGGCAGGAGGGGAATCTAATTCTTCTGGAAAGAGGGCAGATAGGCACCTCAGCGTCAGTGCACCTGGGAGCAGGGTAATGGGGGTACTCACAGCCCATCAGGTGTTGGCGAGCGCCGCTGATTCCTTCACTGCTTGTCCTGGGGGGGTGTTGGGGGGCAGGCCGCGGCGCTGGTGCTGGCAGCTGTTGGGCTGCCACACTGATGTGGTAAAGGCTGAGGGCCTGTGGCACACAGTGTGGCTGCTCCGCTGGGTCACATTTCCGCACCTGGTCTACGCAGGCAGCGGCGTCCCAGACTTGGCGCCCCTACGGTGATGGAGTTAGTCAGAAGGGACCAACGCGAAGTTGGACACGTGGCCCTGGCACATCACCGACATTGCTAGGACAAGAAAAGGAGCTGTTAGCTTCTCCCAGTGGTGAGCGGGTTTGACCCAGCAAGGGCAATAGCGGTGGAGGTTGAAGTAGGGTCCCCTGGGGGCAGGGGGTGCTCACCTCTCATCCACACCTGTGTGGAGGACTCACGTCCTCCAGGTCTGCGGCTCCCCCAGAGGAAGAAGCGTGGACACCCAGAGGGATGAGGCCGCAGGTCAGCGTTTGTCCAGTTTCCTGTCTCTAGAGTGGGGTTGTCCAGCCCTGAGTTACTGAGGCACCATTGCTATCCCGAGCTTGGGTCTCACCCCAAACCCAGCTACTGGGTCCCTAAGCATTGCATCAAAGCAAGCTTTAGCTGAGTTTCACACTGCCCCCCCACCCCCACCCCTTGGCCTCCTGAATTCTCCCTCACTGCCGGGGCCCATGGCTGCCAGACAGATGGCCCAGTATGGTCACCCAGCCAACCCCATTCGAGTACATGCAGCTCTGTGGTGCCCCGGCTGGGCCCATGGGGAGGCTGGAAAGGGACAAGAAGGCAAGAGGAGGAAGGAACTGTTTCTTGCTCCTTCCTGATTTGCTTCTTGTTCCTGTCAGCCTCACCCTAACAAAGGTCCTGCATCCTGGCAGCAGAAGTTAGTTCCAGTTTCTAGCCTTTTCTGGCACACTTCTAGAATCAGCCTCCCCGGGCCCGCTCAGATACGTCAGCCGGGCAGCAGATGCCCCGCTCCCCGCTCCTCCCGCTGCAGCCCTGCTTACAAGCGTCTGCACCCCGGTGCCGGTGGCTGGCCCTCTGCCCCTGCCCTGGCGCTGGCAGCTGCCTTTGTAGTTATTCCCTCTCTTTCCCATCCAATATGGCTCGAACCAATTCTCTAGATTAAATTCTCTCCGCTAAAATAACTGCTGTGGTTTCTGTTTCTCCCACTAGACGCTGACTGATGCAGACCCCACAGCTACCAAACAGACTGCATGAAGAAGTTATAATTCAGCATCTGTTTTTCATACACCAAAGGCATGGGTGGCTGCCAGCTTAGCCAGTTACCACACCGGGATGGGGCCATTCCAGTCCAGAGCAAAAAGCCCGAAGCCCCGGTTGGCCTGCTTAACCTAATCATGAGCAGAGTTAGGGTTTCCCTTCTGCCGCTAGAAGTAGTGAGCACTCTTTGCAGGGTTCCTTGAGATCCTTGGGGGTGGGCCTTGTGGGGAGAAGCCCACGATGGGAACGTGGGTCTGGCCTCAGGTCTCCTTATGCTGTAGACCCCTCTGCTCCCCAGATGACTGTGACACCCCTCGGGGCTCCCCACCTCCATGACTCCCTCCCAGGCTGCCACTCTCCTCCCCCACCCAGTCAGTCTTTAGGGGCGGTCGCCTCAGTGTGGGGGATCTGAGCGTGAGGTGTCCCCACGGGGCTCCGCCTGGGATGAGGGGGAGATTCCAGCACACGGAGCGGCTTGGGCTGAGTCTCCTCCGCTCGGTGGCAGCATCACTCCATCTCGGACCTGAAACAGAACCTGGAGATCCACCACTCCCACTCTGCCATTTTCCTGATGGAGAAACCGAGACCCGGGGAGGCTTGGCAGCTTGTCCAAGGTCACACAGCTTGTTAGAGGCAAGTTTGCGGCTAAGGCCAAATTCTGTTTCTGGAGAGCTCTGCGAGCTCTTCTCCTGAAATTTCCCCTGAAATTACTCAAGTCTATAAGCCTCCGTCGGCCAGCTAAGGTCAGCTTGTTTCTGCCCAGTATCCTCTCCTAAACTTCCTGAGAAGTTAGTGTTTTCTGTCTAGTTCTCTGCTCCCCTCAAGCGCTTCCGTATTCTCTGCTTGTGGTCCAGCTGCCCTGATTCTCTGCTGGTCCTAACTGTCCTGTTCCACCCAGCACCAAAGCCTCTCTGCCCCTCTCAGCCAGGCTGGTGGCTCTCACTTTTCCATTACCAATTGGCCCTTAGCAATTAGTCCGGGCTGTTGGATTACATAAACAGGGGCTCAATGTGGACTATGGCCTGTAATCACAGGCCAGTCCCTGCCCCATTGTCCCATGGGCGTTCATGTAGCTGTCTTTCCCTAAAACATTGTTCTTCTCCAATTGCAGGCTTATGGGTACCATTCTTCTGAGGGCTCTTGGGAAAACGGGACATCACCCTTCATTGTACGGAAGCAATCGTTCTGTTGATCAACCTGGGGCAGTCCCCAAGGCATTGCGCTCTGGCAAGGTTGCCAGTGCCGCAGACGAGAAAGCCAACTTTTCCCTTTGAGGAGCGAAGCAGAAGCAGTTCATAGAAATCCTATCTAAAGCCTTTACCCCCAGGCTTAGCATAATAGAGCCTTAACTTAATGTTTGTGCTAAGAGACTCTTTACCCTGGTTCAGGGCTCTCAAGTCTGATGTAAATCCAAATTGCCCAGGGAAGCTGTTTAAAAATAAGTTCCTCCCTATCCTTCCCACCCCACCCCCAGCTTTTGAAACAATCTCTGGGAGCGGGGGTGGGGGTAGGGGTGGTCTAAGGATCCCCATATCTGAAACACTCTCTAATGATTCTGATGGTCGGCTAAATTGAGAAGCACTGACTAGACAGGTAACAGAGGCTGTGGCGAGGTTGTTAGGGCATACTGATAGGAAAAAGGATGCGGGGAAGGGTCCCAAGAGCATGGAGAATGAGGTTATGCAGGTAAGCCCTCTGAGCCCAGACATTTATCCTAGAACAGGCTGTACGGAGACAGATTCTAGGTTCAGCTCTATGTATGGCAGTCCTTCTTGGTCAGGAGTATCTCTTTCAGGGTCACATTGTCTGTAGTACACAGACTGAGAAACCAATAGACCAGGTCATTCTGACCTCCTGCCCTGCCGGGGACACAGGATGGCATGCCTTTGGGGGCTTCTGGGCAAAGCTTAGATCTTCTATGTTTCCCACCATGGCCCCACACAATGAAAGTTATTGAATAGTGTGGTAAATCTCACTATGACAAGACCATTAGCTTCTTATTTTCTGTGAGTCTGATGACAAGAAAAACACACTTTATTTTATTTTTAAAATTTTTATTTATTTATGTATTTATTTGAGAGAGAAAGAGACAGAGATAGAGATAGTGAAAGAGAGCATGAGCGGGGAGGAGAGGGAGAAACAGGGTCTGCTGAGCAGGGAGCCCGATATGGGGCTTGATCCCAGGATCCTGGAATCATGACTTGAGCTGAAGGCAGATGCTTAACTGACTGAGCCACCCAGGTGCCCCAGAAAAACACATTTTAAAAATGTGTGACTGACATACCTTTGCCTCTATCACTTCCCAAATCCTATCTATCTATCTATCTATCATCTATCTATCATCTATCTATATCTATCTATTTATCTATCCAAAAAACAGTTTAGCAGCTTTTATGCATCAACCGGTACTTGAAGGTTGTTTACACTGGAAACCCAAGTGACAATATTTGATATGTGTTCACCCTGTTTCGCCTGGGAAGGACCAGTAGCTATGTTCCTGCTGGGTGACCTGCCCCCACTCTGGCTTGTTTTAACCAGGGGTCCTTCCAAATAAGCCCAATCTTATTTTCTCTTCCAATAAACAAGAATCAGAACTGAGAAAATGGAGGCAGTTTGGGGCAGTATCTACCTAGACCTATAAAGTGAATACTCATGAACACCAGAGTGCATTTTCTGCCAGGTGGATGGAAGAACAGAGACAATTGTCTACAGGTGGAATAAAGAGATGCCAGAGAGGAGCAGCGATGGGAGAAGGTGAAGGGTGCTGGTGACCTCACCACTCCCAGTTTACCATCCTAGGTGGTAGGTGCACTGAGGTGTGGTGCACTCAGGCTCTTGGCTTCCCTTAGACACCACCATGTCCTTGTAATGCAACACCCCCTCCTTTTTTTTTTTTTTTTTTTACATAAGCCCATGTCCATTTTCTGTTGCTTGCAACCACTGAGTCCTAACTCAAGAACAGGGAATGGGGTCACCAGTCCAGAGATGGACAGGTTGCTAAAGCAGCCCAGGCACAACTTTGAAGCTGCCACGCATCATAATGTCATGCATTGGTTATTGAAACTTGCTTTATGTTCGACACAAGATAAGTATTTAATATTCACCAACTTTAAAAAAATTTTACAACCCTAAAAGGCAAATGTTGTTATCTAATTTTATAGAAAAAAGAGTTGAAGCTCAAGGAGAAGAGGTAACTTTCTCAACTGACGTAGTGAGTGGTAGAACTGAGATTCAAACCCATGTCTGACATGAAAATCTAGCTTCTTTTCAGCTACACTGCTTTTACGTGTCGTGTAAGACTGCAGAGGATGCAGACACTGGCAGGCTGTTCATATTAGGTGTAGCTGGTATCTGGAGGGTAAAAGCCAGGAAGGCAGAGACTACAGCCCAGCTCATGGCCTGAGGGTCCAGTAGGTCAGGCAGTTCCATGCAGAGGCTGTCCAGGACCCTGGAGAGCTCCCAAGGAGCAGGGAAGACTAACTCCTCTGGCTTGGCAGCTCAGCCCCTACCCTGCACCTCTGGATGCTGAAGGCTGTTCACTGGCATGCAGGGAGGCCTTCTTCCCTGGGAGCCCAGGAATTATCTTGGGTCATCCTCTGTACCCTCCTTTCCCATCGTAAGTTTTCCTCTGTATCAGCTTTTGGGAGGGAATGCTGACTTTGGGTGCCCGTGTCTCCGGGTCCAAAAAGTTGAAAGTAACTTAAAAAATCTCTTTCAGGCTAGCCCACCTTTTCACAGATGAAGTGATTGACAAATGTGATCTGTTAATCATCCAAGCTTCTTTTGGCAATGTAAAACCAAACTGGCTGCTTTGCATAATAAAAGGTTAAAATTATGAGCCATACAGAGAACAAATAAAGCTTGATCATTCAGGCTCGAAATTTGTGACTGAACATCCTTGCACTTGCTTTTCATATTCGTTCCATCCTCACATGTCTGCCCTCAACCATGGCTGTTTATTTTTAATCTATGTTTCCCAAAAATAGATATTAATAATTTTCCTGCAGCTATTCTGGCAGCACCCTCTGCATCGACCAGGAGCAACAATATTTCTTCAACCCTATGCATTTGGGGTTTTCTTTGACACTGTAAATGGATATTTTGCTTGGTATTTAAGTTGGCTCTTTGTGGGAAACATTGGTTGGTTCAAACTTCCTTAATAAGTTCTTCATGACTGCATTTGTGATGACGTTAATGAAATCATTCTGAATATCAGTGGGCAGATAATGAGCCCAGAGGCAGTGACAAGGGTGAAAGGCCCAGATGGATGGAGGGAGGGCTGGTGGGGTGAGTGAGGAGAAGTGGGAGCAAGGCTTTCTGGTTCCTTAGGGAAGGTGGAAATAAATTTTAAGCCCCCAGGGTCTGGGTTCTCTCTTCTTCCCCTATGGGGAGAGATTTTGGTGGGGAGTATCCAGGAGTTTGGTACTTCTGTCCTCAGCCTGTGGAGGAGAATCATATCCAGTAATCTGTTTTCCATCTAGAGAAGTTAGTTAGGATATTCCTTTCCTTGCTTAGAGAAAGACCCTGGGAGTAGAGTCTCAGTGCTTTCTGCGTGCATTTAGCTTTCTGCCCCATTTATTGCTCTCCCTACATTCCTCCGTGCTGGCTGGCACTCTATACCCACCACCCCTTCAACACCGCCTATCTACATTGCGAGGAGCAGCTCCCGGCCTCCTGCCCCGTTCTTCCTGTTCCCGGCAGATGTCGGCCTAAGCTCCTATCTCTACGTGGGGTCTCTGGCCATTTCCTTGTGCTGGGGAGAGCACAGGAGGCACTTAGGGTCCTAGCACAGGGTGCCCTCGATCTGTTCCCCGTTTGCGGGTCACCACAAGCTGTCCATCCCAGGCTGAGCCAGCTGTTCAGGGAATGGAAAAGGAGAACCACAGTCCTGGACAGGGACACTTTGGAAGGGTCTGAGATAAGAGGCCGTGCTGTGCCATCAGCCCTGGCTGCCACACACTGCTGGGCAGGCAATGCATCGCGTAACCTTAGCGGTTCCCTTCACGTTGTGTACGTTGCGGGTTTGTAAATGAATTACCACAGTTTCCTGGCAATCAGATATCTTGAGCTAACAAAATCAATATATCACAACAATTTTTTAACAGTTGGAAGCAAAATGAATTGTGGAAAGGGAACTTTTGGCTGCTTTGTACAAAGATGCTGTGTAGGCTGGTGTGGCCCTCTATTTGGAAGCCCCATACATTTTGTCGTACTCTCTGCATCACACATATAGTAAATCTCATTCTGTCCGTGGTGTCTGGCCCAGGAATGTGGAACTAAAGTGATTTCCAAAACTTCGATTCAAGATGGAAGAGCGGGAGCTCACGGCCAGGCTGCTCAGTTGACTGGTTGATCTTTAGCTGGTCATCTCTGGGCTATGGTGACTTGAAAGGCCCCTGGCCTTAACCTCCCAGGGGCATGAAGAGGCGCAGGCATGGAAGTGAGGCACACACGCTTTGAAATCTGGGATGTGGGACCGTTGAAGAATTCTGACCTCATAATATACACGGGGCTAACTCCAGGCCCAGATCACTCCGCATCCCTGCAAACAGCAGGTCCATTTCATCCTTCTAGACGTTCCAGAGCTGCTAGAATAACAGTCTGCTCTTCAGAAGGGCCATTCAATAGCTGTGGCCCTGCCTGGCCCCTCTGGCTCTTCCCGTAAGAAAACAAACAGGAAGGGGATGCTGGCAGGAAACAGAATGGGGCCGGGGGCCAACCAGATGGCTGGAGAGGGGCGCTGGTGCAGCCAGATGTGGCTGTTACTCTAGGCAACAGATGACCTGACTGAGGAGCCCAGCCAGTGAGTCCCCCAGGGAGGTCACTGTGAGGCCAGGAGCTGTGGCTTTGCCTCGCCGAGGGCTCAGAGAGTAGTACCTTCCTCTCTGGCCTCAGCTCCCCAGCTGTTCACCGGAGAGACTGCAAGAGAGGATTCCTGTGGCCCTGTCAGCTCTAATAGGTGCGGTTCTGGGCAGCTCACTTCCTGACATGGCCTGTAGGTGCCAGGTAAGGGGATGGCTCACATGTGGGTTTGTGTCCACCTTGGCCCTGTCTCTGGAGCCTGGAGCTCTCAGGCCACCCCCAGACAGTTGGGTTTTGGAGAAAATGTGCTCCTCTCCCATCTGGGGGTGGGATAAGGGTGCGCATGCCTCAGCCCAGCTCCTCAGCCCCAGGATTCCGACAGCTGGTCTCCCAGCTGGAGCACACAAAGGTGCCAGAGCAGCAGAACCACTCTTGCAATTGATTTTAGAGAGAGGCTTAGAGGTTATGTGGGGTTTTTTTTTTTTTTTCCCCTGGAGAAGCTGTTCCCTGAAGCCAAATAGCTCAGGGGAGTACAAAGCTGACAAAAATAGATTTTAGCCAGGGAAGCAGAAATGGGAGGAGGGAACAGGGGCTCATACCCTCTTCATCCCAAAAAGTCAGCACAGGCCATGTGCTCTACCCTGGGGTAAGGGATGACTGGTTCCTGGAGGGACTCGCTTCCTGCCATTTTCTGTGTCCTGAAATACCATACCGCAGCACCTGGACCAGTGTCCTCATTCAGGGAGGGACAGCAGGGAGAAGAAGCTTATGTCAGGAGGAAGGCTTCTATCATCGCTTAAAAGAACAGGAGCTTGGTTGTCAAGCTAATCATACCTGGCCAGGAATAATAATAATCATGGCAACAGTAATAATAGCAACAGTAACTAACGTTTATTGAGCGCTGGCTATATACTGCCAATGACTAAATGTATTATTTCATTTAATCTTCATGGCAAAAGGATAAGATAGTCACTATTAGCTTCATTTCCCAGACAAGAGACTGAAACTCAAAGAGAGTAACTTGCCTAAGGCCACCCAGCTGGTCCGTAGCAATGCCAGGATTCAGACTCAGGCCTGCCCAACCATAAAGCCCACATGTAAAGCCATGAGGCAATGTGGGTGGGAAGTAGATCTCCCTATAGGGCTTGTGGATCCTAAGCTGCAAGGAATGAGAAGTTGACTAACCAGGGGCTCTGGGGAGGAGTGATAGACAGGTCTTGGTGGTTCAGACAGATGTCAGGCACTCAGGAAGATGTCCTGCAAGAAATAGCTGGGGGTATGGGCCTGGAAGATGGGCCTTGGCTACTCAGAGTCTGGGAAGTTGGGGGAACCCTGGGCAGGTGGTCTGTATTTGGGTGCCCAGCAGGAAGGCAAAGCAGACGAACCAGCAGGCAGAGGGTCAGTCCTGGGGAGGGATGGCAGGAGGTTCTTCTGAAGCCTTCAGAAGCTTCTACAAACCAGGCCTGCCCAATCAGCCTCTCTTGGGAGTTGGTTTTGCACAAGTTCCATGGGTGATTCTGATTCAGATGCTTTGGTATGATACTTTGAAATATTCTAGGCCAGGAAAAGTGATGAGAACAGGGAGACCCCAATCTCAAAGAAAATGGGCTCCAGGGCAAGTAATCAAGGCTGGAGCTTGAGCACCAGGACAATGGGGGCCCAGCCACCAGGACAGAGACACTGGCCCTCTGGGAGGAAGCTAGAGGAACCAGTCAAGTGAGTGAGGTCCTTAGATCCCTCCACGTGGGGCTGGTGGGACAAAAGTTAAGATATGGGCTTGTAGTGATGGGGATGGGAGATCTTGTCATTCCCCAGATTGAAACTTTATAGGAATTTTCTACACCCATAAAATAAGCCCCAGTTCCTTCCATGGCTGTCAAGATGTGTGCTTGAGCCCTTGGCTATCTGTCAGGCTCATCCCTTCCAGGCTCCTTGTTGTTACCACGCTGTATCCACATTGCTCTTCCTTCAGTTCCCCTAAAATTCTGCTCCTTCCACCTCTGAGCCTCCGAACACACTGGTCCCTTTGCCCCGATGAGCTTCCTCTCATTTATGACTGCCTCCTTCTTTTCTGAAGGAAAATAAGGCTTCTTTTCTGAAGCCTTAGAAAGGCTTTTGACATCCTATATGAGATGGATGCCCCACCTTCTACCCCCCAGTTATTTTCCATCTTGCTCCTTGTTGCTTTCTCTCGTGGCTCTCACCAATATTCATGATGTCTCATCCCCCACCCTCTTCCAGTGGACCATGAAGTTGGGAGGTGTGTCAGCCTTGTTTACCTGTGTTTCCCTTGTACCTGTTGCTTTGTTGACACCTGATTAGTATTTGGGGGTAGTGGGAGATGTGGGGAAACTACAGGGCTTAAGCAAGATCGCTCTGGAAACTTTCTAAATGTTTTCTTCAACACAAATTTAACCTTTCATCATAGGAAAGGAGGGAAAATTCACATTGCCTCCTAGATTTATTGTCCAGGTCTGAAAGGGATGAGGTGGGGGAGATGGTGTATGTTCTCAGTGCTTAAAAAGGTAAAATAAATAAATACAACAACACCCATCGAGAGGTTACCCTTCTTGAAGGCTCTGCTTGAAATGCCACCTCCCTCAGGAAACCCTTCCTGATCATCACCTGCTTTAGCCAGTCAGACCTGACTGCTCCCTCCCCTGTGTTTTTGCTCACCTTTGGTATGTCTCCTGTGGTGCTTATCAAGTTCTGCCTGGATTGTGCTATTGTTCCGTGTGCATGTCTGAACTCACTGAGATGCTTTTGACTGCAAACAACAGAAATTCAACACAAACTAGCTTAACCCATGAGGAATTTATTGACTCATATAACTAAAAATAAAGTGGTATTTGTTGGCATCAGACAAGGCTGGATGGATCCAGAGTAACTATGATGAAAGCTCATCTCTCTCTCTCTCTCTCTCCCCCCCCTCCCTCTCTCTCTCTCTCTCTCCCCCTCTCTCTCTCACCCTCTCTCCCCCTTTTCCCCTCTTTTCCTATCTCTCTTTGTTCTTCCCTCCTCCACATTGCTCCTTCTTTTGGCTCTTCTCCCTTCTTTCCTTGAAGAGTTTTATCTATGTGGTAGGGAATAATACCACTGTCAGCTCTAGGCTTATGATATCATTGGTTGCTCTCTATGGAGGATGAAACCTCTCTCTCATTGTCCTTATATCAAATCCCATGGAAGTGTCCTGATTGGCCATGCTTGGGTCACATGCCCAGCCCTTTGACCAATCACTGTGAATGGGGAGGGGGATTGGTGAGAACTTGGTTACATGCTCATCCTGTCTCCCAGGGCATGGGCCACTGTGATTGGCAGTCTCATTAGAATCACATGATTAGAGAGGGGGAGGAGTAGTTTGCCACAGGAAAGGGACATGGACAAGAAGTGCTAGGAAAAGGAAAGAAGTTTACTGAAATATCTATAATGGCTTCTATTTCTAAAGTGTCTATATGTTAGACTTGGTACAAGAACTTTTCCATATGTTATTCTAGTCCTTTACCAACCAGTCGAGGTAGGTTTATGCAGGTATTTAAAAATGAGGAAACTAAGTTCAGAAAAGTAAAGTAACTTGTCCAAGCCACAGGATCCACAGACACAGGTGTGTTTCCCCAAGATCCAAGATCGACCCACTCTGCTATTATTTCTAGGGTTAGAGATTATCTAGGAACAAAGTGATAATCTCACACAGTCCCACATGGGAATTATATCAGTCAAGATAGGTTTGGGTAAGATACAGTAACAAACAGGCTCCAAATCTCATTGGCTTAAGACAGTTTTCTTTCTTGCTTGGTCAACATGTCCACTATGGGGCAACAGGAGTGCTGTTCTCATCGTGGTGGTCTAGGGACCCCAACTGATGGAACAGCCATCATCTCAAATGTCACCAGTCCTTGTGCCAGAGGGAAAAGGAAGTTTAGAAGGTCTAGAAACTTCTACTTCCTAACTCATTGGCCAGAAGTAGGCATACAACTTTACCTAACTACAGGGGCTCACAAATGCAAATCTGTCGTGGAACCCAGAAAGAAAAAAAACTGGAAAAATTTAGAGAACAACACTAATGAATTTTTTAAAATAATTTTGTAATTTTTCTGTGGTATGCAAGAGAGTAATTTTTAAATGTAATAATATAATTTTAGATCAGGGTATTATTAAAGATTGTATTATAAAGTTTATTTTAATTACTCTTTAATTATATCTATAATGTTTAAAGATGAATTTGGGCATTTTCTCCATTGAATATGTGATAAATAATGGCTAATTTGCTTTAAGTTCATTATGCAAAAAGGTGATTTCTTGACAAAATTGTAATTTGATGTTTCATTTGGAGACCAAATATATTTTAAAATGCAAGTTGTAATTATAAGTTGCAGCATCAAAAGCTGGTTTTTTTAGGACCTTTTACTTGGAGTTACTGAAATTTTTTTTTTTTAAAACCCTGTTGTAAGTTTTTTTTTTTTAAGATTTTATTTATTTATGCATGAGCGACAGAGGAGGAGAGAGAGAGAGAGAGAGAAGCAGAGGGAGAAGCAGGCTCCCAGGGAGCAGGGAGCCCGATGCGGGACTCAATCCCAGGACCCTGGGATCATGACCTGAGCTGAAGGCAGACGCTTAACCATCTGAGCCACCCAGGCGCCCGGAGTTACTGAAATTTTTATGTTTTGAAAAATCAACTTGTTTTTTAAATGTAAAGGGTTTTCTTCCATTGTATATTGAGACTGAAGAGAAAGCTTGAAACTGCTATTTATAAACACTTTTTAAAAACACATTACAGTAGTGGATCATCTTTATTCTTAATAAATAAAAAGGCCAAATTGGTTATAATTGCCACTGTGTGTTTGCCCTTTTTAGCAATGGTTTATGGAGTACTGGGAAAATTTTGAGAATTATTCTGTTTTTTATGTTCCTCATTAACTGGATATCATATTTCCATCTCAATGTTCCTTATGCTTCTTGTCTTAAACCAATGGTCCATACTGGGTGTAAATTAAGCTGAGTATGACAAAACATAAAAAGAATTTAATACTGCGTGATGGCCAAAACTACCAGGGTGGTTCTCGGTGGTCGGCTACACGATGCGCCAACGGGCTGGAGACTGAGTCATGGGCAAGCTTTCCTGATCTCAGCTGACTCGGTAGGTGTGTTCTCATGGCATGCCTTCAGAGCACTCACACCATCCCATTTAAAAAAGTAAATATTTTATTTTTGATTTAGACAAGAAATGAGAACATAGTATCATTGCCTTAACCTCCTAGATCCCTTGTTCTATCTTCACGAATCCTTGGGCTCACGATCAACTCTTGGAAACGCTTCACTCCAGCTTCTACCAGACTGTAGGGCTGGAGGGCCCACTCTGGAAGTCAATCATCTTTGCGTGTTGCCCTCTTGAGGCGCTGGTCGTATCTTCCCCACAGCGTAGATGCCTGATATTTGTAGATTGGAGGGAGCAAAGGGAGAAAGGGGAAGCAAAGACCAATGTCCCCTTCTTGAGTCTATTCTGCTTCCCAGTTTACAAAGTGGTAGACAGCATGGCCCAGGTCTACAACCAGGGATTGAGAAGTGCTGTTGGGCAGGACGCAGGTGGGGCTGGAAAGAGAGGCAGACATCCCCCAGTAACCCATGTGTGAACTCCTGGGGGGGGGTGCCCTCCCCCCGCCATGAAGAGCCCAGATAATGAAGATAGAACAAGTTCACAGAAGGGCAGCAGAAGCCATCCTGGAGACATGACTTATGGGTGAGAGTTTAATTGGTTTAGCCTAAAAAGCCCATTTTGCTCTCTGGTGGCCACGGTGATGCTATAAATATCTGCAAGGTGACAACAAGAAAGGGGATGGAATCGGTCTGGCCTGGCACTAATGTTAAGACCGAGGCTTGGAGGGAGTGCAGAACCTGCTGAGGGTTTGATCCCACTTTAGGGGCTCGAAGGCTTTCTCACACTCAGAAAGAACCCTTTGTCCAAACAAAAGTATACGTGGAATTCTGTCGCATGAACCAGACTGACAGCTGGGCCTCTCTAGTAGAAGTGGGGAAGGGGGCCCAGAGCCTGTCTCCGCCTCCCACCCTGGAGGCACCTCCCCAGGCAACCCCCAACCCCCACCCCCCTCCGCCAGCCCCCAGGGCTTGGTCAGGGAAACCTCTCTGCTGGGGACTCTGGAGCCTTCTGGCTCAGGGAGAGGGCACACAAAAAGAGAGGGGGATGGGTTGCAGCTTGAAGCTGGGCGGCTTATTGTGGGAGAGAGGTTTGGGATGAGATCCTGGGGGCTGTGATACAGTCCCAGCTGAGCCTCTGAGGAACTGGGTTCCTGCCACCGTGAGCTGTCCTCACTGCCTGCTGCCGCTTCCGGGGTAGGAGCTGTGGGGAGCGGGGCCTTGCGTCATGCCCGTGGGGTCTGGCGGCCTTGGGAGAAGAGCTCCGCTGTGAGGAAGCACCTCGGGCTGTGCAGTCAGCAGGGTTTAGGGGAGAGGCAAAGAGTGGCATCCTCTGGGCTTGGGGCTGCCCAGAGGAGGCCGGGTGGCAAGGACGAGGCCCAGAGTGGAGGTCTGAGCTGCAATCCCAGATCCCTATGAATCTTTTTTTTTTTTTTTAAGATTTTATTTATTTATTTGAGAGAGAGAGACTGAGAGATAGAGAGCAGGAGAGGGAAGAGGGCCAGAGGGAGAAGCAGACTCCCTGCCGAGCAGGGAACCCGATGTGGGACTCGATCCCGGGACTCCAGGATCATGACCTGAGCCGAAGGCAGTCGCTCAACCAACTGAGCCACCCAGGCGCCCAGAGCCCTACAAATCTGCTGCGTGACCCGGGGGTGGTTGGGTACGACCAGCCAGTGGTGGGGAGGGTAAGTGTCTCTCGGATCGGACAGCCCAGATGTGGAAGCCAGCTGCGAGGGCCTGGGAAAACCCCTGAACTTCTCCATGCCTTGGCTTCCTAGTCTGTGAAATGGGTCAGTAGCCTCATATGCCTGTTGTTGAGGATTAAATCAAGTGTCCCCACTTAAAGAGCTTAGCAGAGCTCTTGGGGCATTCAAAGCTTAGCTCTGCTTATTCTTATTTGTTCAATTTATTGGGTTCCAAGGTTCTCTGCAGCTCAGTGCCGGGATAAGTGTTTTCTACCGGAAAAGGAATGGGCCACACAGAGGGGAGCAGGGAAGGGGACCAAGAAGAACCGTGCTGTCCTTGAGCACTGCAGTGTGGGCGTAGCCCTAAAGGCCGTGGCTTCTGTGCCCGGATAAACCATCCACATACCCAGTCAACACACTTCTCTGGAGCATCTGTCTACCACAGGCCAGGGACTGCTAAAGGGTTGTGGCTGCCCTGATTCAGTCTTGGTCTCTGTCCTCTTGGAGCTTGAGGGGCAATAGGTGATTATAACCCAGCATGGTTGGTGCTTTGACAGGGGGATGGAGGGAGTAGAGAGGCACGGGAGAGGGGCTCCTAACCTGGCCTTTGTGAGAGGAGACAGGAAGGCCTCGCAGACCATGTGAGGTTTAGGTGGAGAGGTGATGGGTACATGGGAGCCAGAGAAGGGCGGGGAGGAGATGGGGAAGAGAAGGGGGGGGGCTGGGGATGAACATTCTAGAAAGAGGAGCACACATCCAGGAGCCTCAAATCCTTGGGGAGTATGAGAGATAGGCAGAAGGGTGCGCTAGATCGCGTGGGTCATGTTGAGCTGTGTGATTTTTATCCTGGAGGCCATGGTGAGCTTCAGGGGAGGGAAAGCAGGGGAGTGACATGATCATATTGGTGTTTTAGGAAGCTCCTGTGATACTCTTTTGAGAAGGGGATTGGAGGGGCAAAACTGTGGACAGGGGTTGTGGATGTTGGAGTCATCCAGACAAGAGAGTGAGCGAGAGCAGGACAGAATCGAGAGACGTCTAAGGGGTGATGGAGTGGCCACAGGGGCCTCGGAGAGGGAGAAGCCCAAGCATCTAGCTGGGGTGGCCCATGGTATTCCTACAGACAGAGAGCTTGAGGGATGAAAGAATTGGGGCCAAGGTTACAGTCCTTCCTTTTTTGTTCTAGATGAGACGCCTGGACCTCTAACATTAGCTCTTCAAGGGTAGAGGTACACCCCTGTCGGGGCCCAGAAGGGAGGCTGCCCCCGAAAGAACAAGCTCCTGTGCTTCTGATCTGCACACACTGGCACATCTGGTCCTTAAACCACTTGGTAAGTTGGGCAGTGCCATTATCATCGCCCCCACTTTACAGATAGGAAAACCGAGGCCCACAGAAGCAAATTGATTTGCTTAAGGTTGCAGAGTCTGTTCCAGTCCTGATCTCTTGATTCTCAGTGTGAGCAGCTCTCCCAGGAGCTGGTGCACGGAATCTTGCCCAGGAGGGCCCATGAGTTGCTCTTGGCTGGGGAATCCATAAATTCTCTAAAAATGTATGCAGAAAAGAATGTGAAGGTGGCTTTTTCTGGGGAAAAGCATCGATTGCTTTTATTTGATTCTCAAAGTGGTCCATGACCCCCCTAATTGTAAGGACCTAGAGATTATTAAGGAGGTGATCCAGGGCCAGCTGCTTCTATTTGCGTGGTCTGGGGTGAGGGCAGGGGAGCTTGTGGTCCCCAGTTGTCCCCAGGTAATCGGAACATAATCTGATGACCTGTGGTCCACAAATATGTATTAAGGTGTACTGAGGGACCCCCTGTTGGGGGCTGGGAACCCAAAGGAGAGTGATACAGGCGTGGTCCTCACCTCTGTTCCCCACCATCTCTCTGAGCATCCCTCAGGGCTGTCAGAGAAGGGGATCTAGCACCTTTCTCGCTAACCCTGTAGTTTGGGGGAAAAAATCCTAAAGGGACAAAAGTGGGGCAGTGTAGAAGGCGGAAGAGAAATGGGATTGGAGCCCTGATTTCCCCAGGCAGCTCCCTGGAGAAGACTTTCTCTGGGGTCTGCGCTCTGAGAATCTGTGTGTGCATGCGGCCCATAGACTCCGGACTCCCTCTGCCCTGGGGAAGTGGCCCGTGCAGGCTTCTTAGGTCACAGGTGGGGCCCTAAAGCTGGAAGGAATTCCTGGAGGAGACCCTCACACTTGGAGGCACATCCTGGCAGGTCCTCGCAGTCGGGGGTTGGGTAGGCAAGTCTCCTGGTATTGCCTGGGAGAGTGATAGGGAAGAGGTGAGAGGAAGAGGGTGAGGATTGTGGTCCAGCAGCAGAGAGAGGCCCTGGGGAGGCTGCAGGTGAGTGACCCCAGTGGACTTTCTTCCAGTAAAGGTGAGAGAAGCCCCCATCCCTGACCACATTCAAACTTCCGACTGTGCACCTCTGTGTAAGACAGGCATTGGCCAGTGCCTTAGGATCAATGCAGGACTGTCCCCCCACCTTCCTTGGTGTGAACACCTCAATAACTTTGCTATTAACATTGCCTAATTTGTCAAGAGGAAATTGGCACAGAGAGGTCAGTTAACTCACCCAATCTCACACAGCCAGGAAGTGGTTCAACTGGGAATCCGACCCAGGTCCGTCTGACATAGTCCAGTGTTCATCATGGTGTTTGCCCCAAGGGACGGTGTTAGCCTTGCCCCCCTCCCTCTCCCTCTCTTTCCCATGCCCCACCGCATCCCACCCCATCCCACCCGGACTCCCCGCCGGCCAGCAGGGCTCCCGAGGCCTCCTGCTTTGGGTCAGGCCAGCGCTGCTCCTCAGAGGCTGAGGCTGCGGCAGTGCCCATTACCAGCACTCTCCTGCCCTCTTATGGCCGACCCGAACCAGCTGCTGCTGCAAGGCTCCCTGGGGCCTCCGGGGCCTGGGAGTCCAGCCTAGGAAAGCTGGGGCTTGGGCAGGCTCCGCAGGGCAAGGATATTCCAGGTCCTGGCTCCTAGAGAGACACAGAGGGCTCAAATCCACCCGCGGAGAGCGAGGCTGGGACCGTTCCTTCTTCAAGGGACCCCACCCTGTGGGGCAATCCTTGGACGCTCCTTACACCAGGGAACAGAGACAGCTACACGTATCACACCCTGCGCAGAAACACAGCTCTCAGCTGCCTGGAAACCAAAGAAAACACCCAGCGATGGCGAAGCACTTCTCTGCTCTGGGTTCTCCGTCTCAGCCCTCCCAATTTCCCTCCCCGTGCTCTGGGCTCCACCGAAGCCTCTGGACTCAGCCAACCCCAGATCCCTGTGCAGCCAGTCCCTTTACCTGTAAATGCTGGTCCCTGTCACCAGCACCTCTAATCCCACCTGCGAAGTCTTACCTCCATTGCGCTCCCTTAACGGGGTCCCTGTGCCCTCTCTCCCCCACTTACAAGATGCAATGAATTCATGTGCAAATCAACCTAAAAGCCCACTGCTCACACCTAGGAGTGTGACCCCTCAGCTGCAGCCGTGGTGCACCTGGCATTTTGCTCTCGGTTTTTCATCATTCTACACTCATTTTCTTCTGTTGCTACCTAATACTTATAATAGTAATTTAGTGGCTGATGATTCATCATTTCCATTCATTGACCAGGTAGTAACTGACATCTCCCTCGAAAACAGATCGTTTCTCTTTCTTTGCCTCTTTCCCTCTCCCCAGCATGATCTCCAAGTCTTCGTTTCCCTAAGTGTGAAGTGAAGCTACTCTTTCGCAAACCATGGGGCTACGTGAGGACTCAGTGACGTAGAGCCGATCACCCCTGGTGCCACAGTCCTCGTAGTATGTGCTCAGTGAAGGTCACTTCTATTTAAAGAAGGAAGGGAACCTATGCAGGTTGTCCGAGTGCTGGGCTGAAAGTCCGCAGAGTCTCCAGGGAGGAGGTCACAGGCACTGCCTTTGTTGCAGGATTCAGAGAGAAGAGCCTCCTTGCCCTGGGCAGCCCGAGTCACACCTCGGAAGTCCGGGGCACATCATGGGGCTTGTCCCAAGAAAGAGCATCCAAACAGCTTCTCTTTGAACGACAGGACACTCCGCAGTTTATAAAGTCTTTTCCTTTTGCTCTAGCTCATTTCATCTTTATAATAACATTCTGAGGAGATAGGCATCACGATTCCCATTTTATAGGCAAAGAAAATGAGGCTCGAAGACATTAGTGTGTTCCAAATCGCACTGCTACTAAGTGGCTGAGTGGGGACCCTGGGGCACATATGTCTTTCCCTCTTTGCTGGCTCTGAGCTGCTGACTGCACAGCATCAGCTTAAGCACTCTGAGAGGGAAGCCGAGTTTGGTGATGCGGGTTATGAACTATTTGCTAAAACCTCAGGCCAAGTACCAGGCACTCTGTGGTTTTGACTAAGTGTAGATGCCTTCCCTCCAGCAGAGGACCTGTGTAAGCTGGGCCAGCTTAGCCCGGAACTCACTTCTGGGCCTCTGGGGGAGGCCATCTGTGAGCCCTTCCTTGGCATTCATACTAATTGTCAGTTAGAGGTTTGCATTTCCCTCTGCAAGGGTCTCGCCCGAGCTATTCGGCTGCACCTGTCTGCAGGTGCACCTGTCTCTAATTCATTCAGACTTTGGGAAGTGTGACGAAGGAAGGAGCTAATATGGAGAAAGGGCCCACTGTGTGGCAGATATGTCACTTCTATTCTCTCGTTAAATCCTCAAGGTGAGCCTAGGAGGACATCATGGTCACGTTTCCCATGAGAAACGGAGTCTGTGCCCTGCTCAAGGCCACACACAAGGGAAGGGATGAGCTGGCTCATGAACTCGTGTGGCCAATTGCTTTTCTCTTGCCTTTGAGGGTAAGAGCCAGGTATCCCAGGGAAGTGTTCTCAGAAGCCAGTAACATCCTGGGCAGGAATGTAAGCTACATTTAATTGAAGCTAAAGTAGAAACTGCTCCAAGTGTTCAGGGACACTTGGGAGCATTAAAATCTGTTGCTAGAATTCCAAGGACAGAGACCTTGCAAAGCCGCTGACAAACAGCTTTAGAATTAAAAGGGCTTTAGAATTCAATTAAAGTCAACAAACTTTTATTGCTGTCTACTGTAGGACAGGTGCTGTGCCAGGTGCTTTACGGAAGCAACAATGAAGAAGGCGGGCTTTGCCTTTATGGAGTTCTCAGGATGGGGACCAGGGCAGTTCCAGAATGGCCACATTGCATGGCTCCATGCCACAGGAGTGGGAGATGTTTTTGGTTGTCAAACATTTGGGAAGCATTGCGTTCTGGACCCTTCTCTTGTAGCTCGTCTCCATTAGCGTTTTCAAAGGCTTGAGAAGGAAGGACACTGGTTTAACTTTCTTTAGTCCAGACTTCCTCAAATTTATTTGACAATGGCACCCCCTCTTCCAATGCCTTCTTGCCCCTGGTGCATTATTTATTCACATCTGTGGAACATTCCATGGAGCACATGTTGGGACACAGGGGTCTGGGGCAGCTCCACGGTGGGGCTATGGGGGGCTGATGAACACATTCTCTTCTTCTAGAATAAACTAGAAGGATCTCTGTTTGGGGCTATTGGTAGTTCTCAGTCTTTGCTCTCTTCCCTGGAAGATGCATCTGTCGATGCTTAGGTTTAACTTTGGCTGCTTTCTTAAAGGGGTGTCTTTTGAAATCGGGGGATTACTCAGGCCTTTGAAACTCTTAGCTAAAGGGATCCCTTGGGTCAGCAAATGAGTGTTTGGGGAACAGCTTTCATAACGTATGCAAAAGCACAATTTCCAACAGGGGATTGACCTAGGCTGCATTTTAATAGGGAGAGGATACTGGAAAAGAACAGAGGAGGGGCCCTTTGCCTCCAGCTTGGGAGGGGGGTGGGGTTGTCAACAGGGCTCTGCTTTCATCTATACTGAGGTCGCCCTGCCCCTGGCCAGACGCCAGGCATTTATTTGCAGGATGAGAATAGGTGGGCAACTGTTTCTAGCACGTCAGCATCCAAGCTCTGGCCTGACGACAGTGGTCTCTTCTCAGAGATGACATGTACCAAAGCTGTTGACCCAGCAGAGCTGGGGCAAACAAGTAACTTAGATTCCCCAGGGCTGAAACAAAATTAGATGTCTCCATGGGTGTGGTGACATTTTTTCCTTGGTTGGGAAATAGCCTGGCACCGTGATTAAGGGGATGCTCCCCAGTGTCCTAGGGCTTCGCCCGGTCTTGGGCCTGTCACGTGTTCTTTCTGATCCTCGAGTTCTTCTGTCAAACAGGGCTAATTCCTACGTTGGGATGTCTAGCACTTATGAATTTAAAGGCCCCCTGGGGTCTGCCACTATTGATTGGATGGTCAAAAGGAGAGACTATACGTAAAACGTTTATAAACTGTAAAGCACGGTACAAATAGGGTTATAGCCCCACTCTACGGAGGGCTCACGTTTTGCCAGGGTCTGTTCTAAATGAGTGACATGCATTATCTCATTTAAGCCTCGACCCTAGGAGATGGGGTACTATGGTTCCCCTCACTTTACAGATGAGGAAACTGAGACCCAGAGAGGTTAGGTGCCTCGTGTGTGGTGCCATGTAGTGGCACTGGGGTTCCCACCCTGATCGCTCTCTACAGGGCCCCACACTCAAGTTCTCGAATCTTTGCAGGGGAGAAGTGTTCTTCTATGGAGGGTGTGGGGGGCTCTGAATATTCTGAGGGAGGGCACAGGGTCCTAAGGGCTCCAGGTTCTTTCCTGGGGCCTTTGATGTTAGGCGCTCCAGCGTGAGGAGTAGGGACTGGGGGGACCCTCGTCATGCTAGTCCTTGCAAGAGACGGTGCTTCCCCGTCTCTGGAGATGAGGGGGGAGCCATCATGAGCACGCTGTCCCTGCTGCCGCAGCGGTGACATTACTAGTCACAGGGACACTCATCCAGCCCTTCGCTTCCTTCCATCCTCACAACTGCGAAGGGCGGACAAGCGAACGCCGCCTTTTATAGCTGGAGAAACTGAGGCATAGAGAAAGACCGCGAAGGCGTGCAGCCAGGAAGCTTCAGATCTGAGGCCCCGAGCCAGGACGCGTGGCCCTAGAGCCTGTGCACTTGACCACCGTTCTGTGTAATGCTGTGTTTCAGACCCACGGGAGGGCTGGAGCCGAAGGACGCAGGCCAGTCCCTAGGCCGGACCAGGGGAGAACCGGGTAGGCCCCCTCGACATGTTGCGTCTTAGTCATGCTCCTAATTAAGAGGGCTGACCGTCCTGTGTTTGCGGATGAGGAAATGCGGGCTTTGAGGCCTGAGCCTTCTCTGGGGCCGCCCTGCTGGGCCGGAGCACCCGGTCGGCCTACTCCAAAGGCCCGCCTGTCCCTCTACGTCTTGGTCGCCCTTAGGAACCCTCTGCTCTCTGAGACTCTGATTCCTGGAAAGATCCAGGTATACTATGTCCTTCTTGGTGGGCACCCCGGGGACCAGGCCTCTCGTCACGTCTACTTTATGCTTTTTTCCTCAGCAGCCAAGACCAGGGGCAGGTGGTCTGCAAAGGGAGAGGGAGGGTAGCCACAAAAGGGGAAATGTGTTGATGAGGTGAACCAAATCACTTGTCTTGCCGCCAGTGATGGCCACACCCACGGGGGTCTCAGCAGACAAGCTTGGTTTCTTTCTGGTCTTGTCCTCTGAATTTTCACTGTGCAGAACTATGACCAGCTCATCCCCCACTAGAACCACAGTGCAGCACCACGAAGTCAGCAGGCCGGGGTCCTTCAGCGGGAGGCCCGCTTGGAAGGGCCAGGCTGCGGCCTTGGGGCTGGAAAGAGCTGATGGGCTGGGGCTGCTGAGCGAGGGCAAAGCAGGGAAACAGGGAGGAAGCATCCAAGTTTTTCCACTTGTTCTTTTCACCCCATTGTTTGAAATGCCTCCTGGGTGACAGGCAATGTGGTTGGTGCTAGGGGTAAGAACAGAAGCTCTGGAGTTGGTGGGACTGGATTCAAACTCCAGCTCCATCCCTGGGCCACTTCACCTCCCTGCATATCAGCATCCTCATCTTCAAAATAAAGCCAGCAGCAGCACCCAGCTCGCTGAGTGGTAATGAGGATTAGCCGAGGTTGTATATATTAAATGCTTAGAACAGTGCGGGGCCCATAGTAAGCGCTGAATAAATGGTGGCTATTAGTGTGTTATTATCTCTGTCCTTGGGAGTTCACAGTCTGGTGAGACACAAGACATTTAAAAAAAAAAAACAGATCATTTTCTAACGACTCAGCCAGGAAGTGATGCTAAGGTACCCCCAGGAGTGGTGTCAGAATCTCCCGCTCACTGCTCTCTCTGAGATGCACTGAGGTCCTGTTCTGTGCTTCGAGCTGGAGGTGGGTCTGTGTGCAAGCGCCCCCTCCACCCTGGGCCCCGCAGGCTGTGAGGGGTCCGGCCCAGGGGCCCCCTTGCCACCTTGCTCCCCTTCAGTGTCACCTTGTAAAAGGACAAAAAAAACTGTGTTTGGATTGGAAAAAGCCAGTGAGGCTTCTTCACCATTCTCCACTGCAGATAAGAGACAATGAGATGGAAAATCCCAATGGCCAAAATGAATATATAAGAGCAGGAAGTTTAACAGCCTGATGACAAGCAGCACATGAAATGATTATCCTCTGGCAGATGATAAGCATTTCAGAAGCAACAAAGCAGAAGGGGATTAGTGGGGTGAAGTTGGGGACCCTCACTCACCAGCCTCGTGGAATTCCTCTGGGAGTTGGGGGTCTGTCTAGACTTGACAGGGGCTTCATCTTTCCATTTTGCTGCACCTGGAAGAATCAGCCAGAGATGGAACTCTGTTCTCAAGTATTACCTGCTTTATTGTATTCACGGTCTTAAGGATGATATTTCCCCAGAGGCAGAGGGGATGAGAATTTCCAGTGGCCCCAGAAATTCTCAGCTTTAATCAGACTGATAATCTTACTTTCTGGTCCTAATTGTAGAAAATAAACAACTTCAATTGTTTTCTTTACTATTGTCAACTTTATACCCAAAAGACCATCTCCAGGAGCTAGCTTTAAAAGATAAAATAAAAAAAGTAATTTATTTATCATTTTGGAGTAAGCCAGTCTGTACGGAAAATCTACTTCCTTCTAGAAGGTCAAGTGTGCTGGACTTAGGATGAGATAGATCCACCTGTTGGTGGGTCTGTTCATTCCCTGGGGTGCCTACTGTAGGGTCCAGGCATGATCTAGATCTTACAATAATCTAAGCCAAGACTGTGGGCAAGAGTGGGATGAGGAAGCAGACTAGGGCAAAAGGAACCCACAGACGGGGGATATACAGACTAGCTAACATCATCCCTGGTGATAAGATTTTTCACTAGAGTGATCCTCTCTTGGGTGTAGTGGGTTGAGCAGTGTCCTCTACCCCCCGGTCTCCTTCCCCCAAAATACATCCATGTCTGAATCCCCAGAATTTATGAATGTGACCTTTTTTGGCAAAAGCGTTTTTGTAGTTGAGCTCAGATTAAGGATCTTGAGGTGAGATCATCCTGGATTATCTGGGTGGACCCTAAACCCTTATAAGAGACAGAAAAGAAGACCAGATGAAGTGAGAGGCAGGAGTTGGAGTCAAGCAACCACAAGCCTAAGAAGCCTTGGAGCCACTAGCAGCTGGGAGAGGCAAGGAATCTCTCCTCTAGCCTTTGGAGGGGGTGCAGCCCTGCCTGATTTTGACCCAGTGATATTAATTTTGGGCTTCTGGCCTCCAGAACTATGAGAAAATAAATCTCTGTTGCCCTAAGACCCCAAGTTTGTGGTCATTTGTTTTGGCAGCCCTAGGAAACTGGTATAGAACTAAGTGGGTACAGAACTTAGTGGGGAAAACATCGGTGGAAGACTGGAGTCCGTGAGGATGCTGGCTCTCAAAAAGAGCACAGGGTGGTGCTGTGGCAGGAGGGAAGGGAACAAAAACCAAGAGCTTCTTAACCTCTTTCCTGGGTGGCACCTGCTCAGGCCAGGGCTGAGATCATCCTGGATTATCTGGGTGGGGCCTCTCCTGGGTGACATGGGTTGTCAGGTGGCGACTTCCTGCTTCTCCATCCTTCCAGTTATACCCACCTGGTTTGTCATGGTCATGAGGGAGAGATTGGCCCAGGGGACGTAAGGTTGTATGAGAACATGAGATCGCAGGGATCAGCCGAGGAATCGAGGGCTTTAGCCCCTGGTCTTAGCAGCCGCAGGGCCTGGGAACAGTGCCGGGGAGCCAGCCGAGTCCCTGGGGGCACTGCAGACACCAGAGCCTCTCGTCTGGGCAGCTTTTTGACCCTCATGGACTGGATTCCTGCTCCCACCTGCTCAGTCGGCTCACCCCCACCCTTGAGTTCTTTCTTAAGGCTTTGGTGCCTACTGCTCCTTGCCCACTGGGCAGCCTCAGAAGAAAACAGCAACAAACAGATACCAAAGAGAAACCGTGCGCAGAGCCAATCTCAGCTTGGCAGCTTTTTTTTTTTTCTTGTAGGACATGTGTGTTTGTGGTTGTGATATTAGATTGCACACACTCATAGAGTCATATTTTCTGCTAGTGAAATTGTTCCTGGCTCTCATAATGGGATTAAATATATCAGTATTTCATGGTGTTCCACAAAAAGCCCTTAACTTCCGGGTGCTCAGCCGCACGGACAAGTTTGAGAACCACTGATCTATAATGAAGGGTAAAATCATTGAACACGTAAGTAAGCAGGACGTTTGAGAGAAGCCGTTTGTCACTAATTCATCAGTATTTGGGGAGGTAGAAACTGTATACAGGTACAGGCAAACTGATAAATGTAAGGCATTTAAAATTTTCAGAAAGTATCTCATTAGACTTCACGTCTAATAGAATTGATAGAAAACGCTCTCGAAGACCTCTTTTGGCCTTTGGAGTGAAACCAGAACATCAGCTTCGTTTCATTAGCCAAACATAACCTCATTGCTTCCTGGCTACACTTTGATTCATCTGTCTCTGCCTGCCCATGCAAAAGGATGCTGTCTGTGTCAAAGTCACATCACAGATGCTGGCCTCAGGCTCCAGAGTCCATATACCCCACTTCTCAATCAGTCCAGGGAAGGGACTATCCTGGGGTCAGGGCCACCGTCTCCCTGACCTAAATTGCATCTTACCGAGCTATCCAATAAAACCCAGAAAAGGGACCTGGTGTCCCTGCCGAGTCTCTGCAGGAATTTACAGGAGGACATTCTGCAAAGGCCAGGAAGCCTGGACGTTGATTGGCTTCCTCCCAGAAAACATTGCCTACTTCTGAACTCAGCAGTGACCTAGCCACAGTGGAGTGTGGCATGCTTCTTGGTCACTGGATACCCCCTAAGTCAGAGACAGTTCAGAGAAGTTTCCAGAAGACCAAGGGGCTGATGGTTTGGGATAAGAGGACAGAGAAATAAAAAGAATAATTAGATTGTACAAATAATAAAATTCTTTTATTAATAATATGAGACAAGGATGAGAGAGAAGAAAATAGTTAAGAGGGAGCAGGTAAGCAAGGGATACACTCTGGACCTGGAAGAAATGACTTAAAGTCAGACAAAAAAAAAAAAATACTCCCTTGTAAAGTGGAGTCTCTTACAAGAGAGCATATGCAGAAAACAGAGCTGGAGAACAAAAGATTTAGCAAAATCCCTCTTTGATGGATCCATAGTAGGCTCTTAAAAAGAATTATGAGTTTGGGGGCTTGGTGTTCCTTCAGTAATAATTATTCAGCCCCTACCATGTGTCAGGCTCTGTGCTAGGCCCCGAGGAGATAGCATGCAGAAGGCTGACACTGTCTGCCCTTTAAGGAATGAACGCTTAGGGGGGAATCCAGAAAGAAGGGTGGTAATCACAGGATCAGCTGTAATGGTGGATGATGGGAAAGGACCCAACGGGAACCCCAGCACCTGAACAAAGTGGGAGCATCCCCCTAGCCCAAGAGAGAGGGGACAGGGGGGGCATGGCTGCAGTCACTGGCACCCAGGCTTACTGAGCCCTGGGTAGCTTTTCTTGCACCGGGCCATAGCCTGCCCCTGGGGAGGAGATATCAGGAGCACAAATGGTTTTGAAAGTGTTTTAATGACTGGGCGCATCCATAATGCAGCTGCTGCAGCCCCAGAAGCTCAGACAATGGGCAGCATGATGGAATCCACCCTGTTATAAATATTTGATCTTCTAAAACGGTATTACCGTAAATATTATTCGCTGTCCTGAAAAGCTTCGAGCTCATAGTTTTAATTTCCCACATTAGGAGTCTAATGAAGAGGGTTTCAAAGCGCCCTCTCTGGGGACAGAGTTTACTGGCAGGTTCCATGCTAGGTCCTGGGGGAGGTTAAATTTGGATGTGGTGATGCCTGTTCTCAGCGACGGAGATGGGCAAGCGGGAGTGAGAAGCGCAGCAGGTGTGGGTGAACCAGCCCGTGCTGGGGGGCCTGAGGACACCCTCATTCTGAGGGTCCTGGGGAGAGTGGGGGAGACTGCCCTTCACCCAGCATCCCAGAGAGGGGGTAATGCATGGCTGCCCAGGTCCGGAGCCAGCTTTGCTTCTGATTGGCTAGGTGGCCTCAGGCGAGGCACACTGTTACCTCCCCTGTAAAATGCAGATGATGACTGCCTTACCCTTAGGGTGACTTCTCGGGAGAAGACCCGTGCGTGGCGTGGTGCTCTGCATGCAGTCAGTGCTCAGGACACGTGTGAGCACAAGTTAGCTCCTCCAAGAGCCCATGCCGCTGTGGCTAATTGACACCCCATGACCTCAGGTTAGCTCCAGCTCCCTCAGCATGGCCTACGGGGTCCTCCATGAGTTCACCTTCTCCTCTTCCCCCTCCTACTTTCCTGCTGCTGATAAGAGCCCCAGGCCCCAGCCGGTCAGCTTGCAGTTGCCCTTCGTGGTCACATGGCCACATGGTCACCTCATCCTTCTGGTCCTTTCCCGCCTGCTCTCTCTCCGCGTTTGGCCTGGCTAAAGCCCTTTGGGTTGTCATGCTTTAATTTGTTCTTGCCTCCTCCATGAAGCCTCCCTGACACCGGGGCACACCTGCCACTCTCCCCTGGGCTCCCCCACACCCTGTCCTGATGACTTCCCGCTTGTTCACACAGCCGGGAGAGTCTGGCAAGGACGGAGGCTCGCTCTTCTTTCCATCTCCAGGGCTTGGCAGAGTACTTGCTTCCTGGCGTTCAGTGAATGTTTGTTGAACAAATGAATGAATTATGCAGAGACTTACAATTTCTAAAGGACGTTCATCCTGATGCAGTGTTTATTCTGCCAGGGTCCCTGGGAGCATTACGAAGCTCAGAGAGTTTAGGTGGTGACTTGTCCGGAGTCATTCAGCAAATTCTCAGCATGAAGCAGCATGCCTCCTCTCTACGCTGGGCCCAAGGGCAACTCTGAGTGATTACAGAGTGTTCCAGGATCTGAGCCATTTAAGGTTGGGTCAGAGCATCTCTTTCTGACTCTGGCTGGTTAAGAGTTGAGGGCTTCTACGGAAACGTGAGTCCTGGGCCTCTGGCATTCCAGGTCATGGTGGCGTGCGGAGGGAGGAGAGGGGTTCTTCCTGGGGCCCCCGGAGTCACCGTATCCTCTAATGGCACCCTTGAACTTCCTAGGCGTTCTCTTTCAAGTGCTTACAGCACCACCTACCGAAGAGGAAACGGAGGCACAGAGATGTTCTGTCACCTGCTCAAGGTCGTGCAGCTAATACGTGGCAGAGCTTGGCAAGGAACCCGAGCTCCTAACTACCGCTCATTTCCCTAGGTCTTTGACACAGGGATCCTGCCAGGGTCTAAAACAAATCTAGCCCCCAGGATGGCCGGTGCTGATGATTTAAAGGGCCCAACAGTGCTTCATCTTCCTGCCAGGCTTCCTCATTTTAGTAAATGTTGAGATTTAAGAGCTCATAAAACTGAGCTATTATAACAGTGCCCTGCTAAGAGCTCTGCACAGGGCTTTCTATCCTAGGCTGCGCCCGGCCTGGCGGTCCTCGCCTTGTCCCACGTCACCCCGCCAGAGCTCCGCAGCCGCCATCGCTGCCAGGCCCATCAGGTTGTTTATGTCCTTGCCAGGGCTAGATTGGCATGCGGTGTGGCAGCGTGCACAGTGACTGACTGACGTCATCGATTGTTCAGGGTGCTGGCAGCAGCTGCAAGGCTGGGTGGGCATCGGGGTTCAGCCTGCTCACAGGGCAAATGACTGTGGATGGAGCATTTGCACAGGGACCATCTTCCTGTGGCCACAGCAAGACAGAGGCTACTCATGCCCCGGAAGCAACTCTGGCTATTGGCAGCCCCCCCCCTCTAATCTGCCTCAAAGGTGGCTTTCTTCAGTCTGGAACCCCCTTCTAGAGTCTAGGGCTCGTGTCACCAACATGCACATTCTCCAGCCATGCCTCCAACACTTAGCATGGTTCTGTCCTGTAGTTGATATCCAAATGTGAATGGATGGAAGGATGGATGGAAGGATGGGAGGATGGACGGATGCAAGAATGGATTGAAGGAAGGAAGCAAGGAACCAAGGAAGGGGGTGATTGATTATTAAATTGATTATTAAAATGTCCCCAATTCTTCATACCTCACTATAAGTTACCTTTTGCAATGTAACTTCTGAGCTCCTCACACAAAGAGGTAGAGGTCCCTCCCACCCTCACCCTTAAATATGGGCTGGCCTTGGGACTTGCTTTGGCCAGTGGAATACAGTGGAAGTGACAGTGGCCAGTTCCACGCCAAGACCTCAAGACATCTTGAGCACATCTGCTTTTTCTTTAGAATCCTGTTGAGTGGCCGAGTGAATAAGCAGGAGACAGTTTGCTGGATGATGAGAGACTCACGACCCAGTCACCCCACCACCCCAGCCTGCCGGCAGCCAACTGTCAGACATGCATGTGAGGGGATGCCAGCTGACCCACCAGCTGATTGCAGATGCAAGACAGAGTCCAGTCGAGGCCAATCAAGCCTGGCTGAGACCTGCCCCGCTAACCCACAGCCTCGTGAGCAATCATAAACACTTGTTGTGTTGAAGCCAGTTAGCCACGGGCTGGCCGGTTGTGCAGTGGTATAGCTGGTCCGGCACAGACACCTGGAAAATGAGCCCCTGCAGGTTCAGAATCGTCCCCACTTCTTTTCTACTTCTCTGTTTTGTCCTATGCCCTCATGTCCTGTCACAGCCTGGCCAGAACCTTCGACCCCATGTTGGACTTTCTTCTTCTAAGTCCGTGTCTAAGATGCAGGGCAAACCGCTGCAGCTCAATTCAACTGATTACCTTCACCTGCTGTGTGAAAGGTGCCGTTCCAGCCACTGTGGGGGTAGAGAAAATGACCAATGGCTCCTGCCTTCCATCTGCATTTGGTCGCCCTTCCAACATTAATAATAAGTGATATCTTTACAGCACCTGGCAATAGTCAAAGGGCTTTCACATATATTACATATTTGAGCTTGCGATTTGGGGGTGACACGGCAGGTTAGATACAGAATTAGCTATTACTGAGCGCCTACCTCATACTGAGTGCCTACTGCATACGCAGCACCGTGGCGGAGGCTGGGAAAGGAGAAATAAATGATGCAGGGAGCTTCTTTAGTGCTGGAGTGGTTGAGGCCACCCCCCTGAGGCACGCATCCCTGCTTGGTCAAGGAAACGGAGATGCGGAGCCCAAGACTGCAAGGAACAAATGTATGAAGTTCCACTTTTAGGTGCAAGAATCAAATGCAGGTTAGGGGAGCCATGGCTGAGTGTCAGTCCTGGTGAAAAAGACCTGAGGAGGTTTTAGCTGTCAAAGCCGCAACTGAAGGGCCACTTCAAATTTTAGATTACAGAACAAATCTGAATTCCTCATGGGATCCCAATAAGGGGCGTGAGAGCCCCTGGGCAGGTTGGGCCGCATCTAGACGGAGGCGTTCCAGGCCAGGCTCTGCATTGTAAGGAGTATATTAATGCTGGCGCGTCAGCCCCAGGGTGTGGTTGGGGGGAGTGACGGAGATGGAGAAGAGTCCAGAAACCGGGCCTGGAATACTTTAGGGAATTTGGGCTTTTTAGCCTGGAGAAGAGAGGACAAAGATGGGGGGAGGGGGCGGGTCAAATGTTTGAAAACCCTGTTGGGTTTAAAAAGTCCGGTTTTTTTCAATGTTGTCCAAGAAGGTGCAGGGCAAGGAATTGTAAAAGGATAAATTTCAGTTCCACTTAAGAAGTAACTGTCTGCTATCTTGAGGTGCCCATCAGAGAATAAGCTCTCTCTCTGGAGATCTGCAGTATCCATCGACGAGTGGTGGCTGGAAATGGGGCTCGCGGGCATGGCAAGAGTCTGAGTTCAGTAACTCCTGAGGTTCCTTCCACCTCTGGGTTCCTGTGACAGCACCTCCAAAGTGGCTTCTAAGCCCCCAGGGGTCTGCAACGTTCTCTTGTAAAGACAGCTAGAAGGAAGGTTACCATGGAATGCTTCCTTCCATCAGCACACTGGACTCTGGTGGTGCTGAGAACATTTTTTTTTTTAAAGATTTTATTTATTCATTTGACAGAGAGAGACAGAGACAGAGAGAGCACAAGCAGGGGGAGCTGCAGAGGGAGAGGGAGAAGCAGGCTCCCCGCCGAGCAGGGAGCCCGACGTGGGGCTCGATCCCAGGACCCTGACGTCATGACCTGAGCTCAAGGCAGTTGCTTAACTGAGCCACCCAGGCGCCCCTGCTGAGAACATTTGAAAAATGGTCTGTGCCAGGAGAATGTGCATTCGCCTTCTTAGAGGAACCTATAGAAATAGTTTATCTATATAAAAGTTCATATGTACATGTTATAAAAACATTGCCTATAATTTATGTAACAATATGGCATCTACAGCAACGTGATTCATAATTTACCATTCTGCTCCGAAGCGGTGGGAGCAAAAGCCTGGACCCCTCTTTTCATTATGACGAGTGGCTCGCCTCTCCCAATTAAAGGGTGCAAGAAAATGTGAGGCCAATGTGTCAGCCGGGGGGAGCTGGAGAGGGAGGTAGACAAGGGAGGGAATGAATGAGACACAAGGAGCCAAAGGAGTGGTCAGAATTACAGTGCTGCAGCGTGGGACAGGTCAGCTGGGTGAAGCGATGGGAAGGGTGCGGTGTTCACTGGCTCCGGCTTGCTGCTTTGGGACAATGATGTCGTTGATGATAATAGCAGTAATAGTTAACATTCACTGAGCACTTACTATATGCCAGGGAGTAGGAGTTCTAAATATCGTCTCATTTAAACCTCACAACAATCCAAAGCAGTAAGTGCTCTTGTTACTTCTGTTTAATAGAAGAGCAATTAAAGCACAGAGAGCTGAAGTAACGTATTCAAGGTCACACAGCCAGGAAGTGAGAGAGCTTGCATTCGAACCTGACTTGATCATCCGACTGGAGCCTGCACTTTCATTCAGCCTCTTCTCGCTCCCATCTTGTCTGTCTGTCTCTGTAGTGCTAGTGGAGGGCCATCTGTCTGTCTTTCAGTCATCCGCAGTCCCTAGTGTGTGATGGCATCAAGAAGCATTTCAAGAGCACTGAGCGATCCCACCACCTCGATATATTGATTCCTCCTCCGGAATGAGACAGGCAAGAAAGATGAGTTCTGCCTGGTGGCATAAATTAGCTCTGTGCCCTTGGGGTTCTGTCTCGCTGTGCAGCCTCCTTGCCATTCAGGTGGCGGCCTGCCTGCAGCAGCGCTTTGACTTTAGAGCGATTCACAGCCTGCACGTGGCAAATGCCGGGACAACAGCTTCCATGTTGAGCCTGGACAAATGGCAGAGCAGAGCAGAGGGCAATGCAATTTGCAAGGAATCTTAGCAACCAGGCAACGGGCAATAAACCAGAAAATCGCCGAGGAAACTCAGCAGAACATGGGCTAAATGAATTGCAGGATTTGTGAGCCGATTCACACCTGTCAGGGGAGGGGTGGGGGAGGTACCGGGTGGCTCCGAAAGCCAGAGGACCGCCAGGCTCTCACCTCTGGCAGACCTGTTGAAGGCCAGTGGGGACATGCATTCCCTGCTGAGAGACAGCTGGGTGGTGGCCTCTGGGGACATTTCTGAGTGGATCTCAGGCCTCTCTCAGAGGAATTGGGGTTTCATAAGATCCCTGTGGACCAGGTGTGGGGGTAAAGATGTGAAGGGAGTGACCCTCTCTTTTCTTTGCTCCTGGGAATCAATAAAGGATAGATGAAGATTCTTCAAACACAAACAGAGCCCACCTTTGGCCTCCACTCCAAGGAATTAGTTTCTTAGGAAGTAAACATCATCTCTCAGGTGAGACACCTCATTGCGAGGTAGGAAGCAGACTTGTGAGGATGTGGAAAACAAGTGGAAGGAAGCGGGGGCGGGGGGCTTCTCTCCAGGGTGACATTGGCACACCTCTGCTCAGAAACATATTCGCATCCCAAGAGACTTCTGCGGGGAGCAAATTCAACTGTCCCCGGGGCTTGTAGAGTGGGGAAGGGACAGGTTTTCACAATATACATCTATACACCTAAACAAAAGATCTGGAAGAGTGTCTAGAGGAAAATGTGCACCTTCTATCGTGCGGGGCTTAGAGAGCGTCTGCCTTGTGATAGTCTGGCACATTCAGTCTCAGCTGAATGAATTAGCACATGAGCAGTAATGTGCCAGACACAAAATTAGGGTTAAGGGATACAATCTGAAACTAAGTTAAAGACAAAGGCTTATAATAAGCCTTACTAAGAGGACTGTCATGCTGCTCTTGCAGTGTAATTCTTGCTGATGCGGCTGGAACGTGAGCAGTGGGATCCTGCAGTGTAAAGAAATGGGCCTCAGTTTCCCCCCTCTGTAACCAAAGTTCTCCAGGGCCCTATCCAGCTCTGCCTTGCTGTGGCTCTACGGTTTGGGGCAGTCGAGGGGGCTTAGGCATTGGCTTGGAAAAGCAAGTGTGATCCTTTGCGCAAGCCACACAGAGCTCCCCCCTGAAGTTCTGGAAAGCCTTCCCGATGATCCATCATTCCCTTGCTTCTGGGTTCTCCAGCCGCCACCCCCCAAGGCCTTGCTCCTGCTCTGCCGGACACAGCAAGGGGGTCCGACGTGGGACCTACACAGGCTCCTGCCACTATTCCCATCTAGGAGGCCACTTGCAGGGAAAGGGGGGGGGACGTTGGAGTGTGGGGAGGGAGCAATGGTGAGATGGCAGCTGCCCATCTCCGCACATGACCCCTCATCCCGCCTTCTGGCCCCAAGCATGGCGATGAGGAGAGCCCAGCATGCCTGAGATTGTTTTGTCTGCCAACCCGGTTGGCAATTCACACAATTTAAATTTTTAAAAATATATTTTATTTATTTATTTGAGAGAAAAAGACAGAGATAGCAAGAAAGAGCACAAGCAGGGAGGAGAGGGAGAAGCAGGCTCCCCACGGAGCAGGGAGCCCGATGCAGGGCTTGATCCCAGGACCCCGGGACCATGACTTGAGCCGAAGGCAGACGCTTAACTGACTGAGCCACCCAGGCGCCCCCAATTCACAGAATTTAGGCAGCTAAGAGGGTGACTCTGGACTAGCACATGGCCAAGAGATTTGGGCGTTACTTTCCTTTGAGGGCCTCTGTCTCTTCCTGTGTACAGTGAACATGAGGATAATCCCTGCCACGTGAATCTCTGGAGCATCTGAACTAACAAGTGAGGGCACTAAGTGCAGGGCCCAGCATACTGTTAGAGCACACTGGGAACAGTGCACTATGTTTAGTGTCAAGGACCCAAATTCCAGGGACAGAGATGCATACATTCCGCAGCTACCTAATTAGAGATTCTAGCCATGGGACAAGCAGAAGGCTCAGGACTCTGACCTCAGCCGGGGTGCTTGGGACAGGCTGGGGCTGCACAGGGGAGTGAAGTCGAATTTCCAGGGGACCTGAGAATGCACCGAATGGTCTGCAGAATCAAGACCAAAGGATAAGGGCAAAGAAAAGAACCAGATCTTCCCAGAAGGATCCGTCACAGAGTGCATTGGTCAGCTTTTGCTGTATAACACACAAGGATAGTGTCTCCATGGCATACAACAAAATGCACTTAGTTTGCTCACAGATTTACAAGTTACCCTTCTGCTTCGTATAGACCCCAGGCTGAAGGAGCAGCAGTTCCCTCAAAGCTCTTCTCCTGGCCATGGCGGAAACACAGAGAACAAGTGGAAGGCTGCCAGGCCTCTGCAGGCCTTGACTTGCAACAGCTGCACTGTGACGTCGGCCCCTCTGCTATTGGCCAAAGCAAGTCCCAGGGACCAGCGTGAAGTCAAGGAATGGGGACATGCACTTGCCCATTTGAGGCTAGAGGAAGGGTGTATTTGCAGGAAGCGGGTGAAGAATTGTGGTCTCTAGTCTAATCTACCATGTAAAGAGTGGGCTCTGAGAGGGGGAAGGGGCTTTAGGAGATAGAGAGATCACCAAGGTGACATACACCAAAGTGAGAGACACACACCAGAGAAGGTCCATGGTGGGGCTTAAGGGAGAAGGAAAAGTTCAGTGAAGGAACTGGGTCAGAAACACTAGTGTCCCCTCCCACAGGTCCCTGGGCACTGCCAAGAAGCTCCTCTGCCTTTTAATCTATCAGTCACCAGGTGGGCTGGCATGGAAGTGGCTTGCCTACTGTCCTTGCAGGCAAATAACTTACTGTCACAACAGTAAGAAGTATATTTTTTATAAAGATTTTATTTATTTATTATATATAGAGAGAGCATGAGTGGAGAGAGGGAGAAGCAGGCTCCCCGCTGAGCAGGGAGCCCGATGCAGGGCTCGATCCCAGGACCCTGAGATCATGACTGGAGCCGAAGGCCGACGCTTAACCCACTGAGCCATCCAGATGCCCTGTGAGAAGTGTATTTGATCTGAGAGGCTTACCAGGACTTCAGTTATACATGAAAATGACTGAGCAACATCAATATATTATAATTTACTCCTAAAAAAATCCAATTCTTCTCATTTAGGCCTAATGTACCCAACTGCATCTTATAATAGCTCTGAGTGCAGTTGCCTGGAAATACCAGGAAGGAACTTGGAGTTAATGAAGGGAATTATTAATTACTAAGGCAGATATGACCTTAAGGAAGTGACCTATGGGTCAAGATGATGGTTTATTTATTTATGACGGGTATTCCTACCAACTTCCAAACAAATTTGAGATGACCGACAATTAAAAATATAGACCCCAGGACAGTGAGTTTAGAGATGAAATAGCCAGTCACATGGATGAAGAGAGGAAGTGATTAAAGCAGAAACCTAGCAGAAGATAGTTACTGCAACTGCGCATTAAATTGAGCTAAAGCGAAAGGGGAGGTGTGATGAGTTATTGGACGAAAGGAAGTAGAGCCATTTGTCAGGAGAGGCAAACTTCTCCCTGACACTCAATGTGAGCGCAAATTTATCACGAGGATCTCAATATAAGGACACAGAGGCACATCATACACACTCTCTCCAAAGACCTCTGCAGAAAATGGAGAAACATTCTTCAGATGGTTGTTTATTACAAGGATCCTGGATAAAAGCCTAGGTCTTAGGGATGCACTCTTCTAGACCTCATGTGGCGCCAGCTAATGGCCGGGGTTAAAGCCAGAGGTCAAGGGCTTGGAAGAGATGTGTGGCTTTCCCCCTGGGAGCCAGGCCGAGAAAGTACAACCTCCACCCCCCCCTGCCCCGCCCACTGACGCCGCCTTGCCCTTGTCCCCCTGAAAGTGTGAGAAGCAAGCAAGGCAGTGTCCTGAGTAGGAGAAGGTGGGGAAAACCCTTGGTAAAAGGACAAAATATGACCACAACACGGAATGACACCAGTATTATTTCATTTACATGAACAAAACATACCTGCAAAGATGAACGACCGAAAGGAAATCTGCCGGAATGGTCACGGTGCGAACCTTTGGGTGGTGGGAATTTGGAGGATTCTTTTGTTCCCAACATGCTGCACCTCCCAAATCTTCTGGATTAAGCTTGTGTGACTTCTATAAGTAGAAAAGAGAGAGAATGCTGGCTTTTGTAAATCCTGATTCTGGAGGTCCAAGTTGTGTAAAGAAATCACATTCATTAATTTTGCAACAGGGTAAAGAAGATGCTGGAAGACACTGGCAGCTTCAGTCTCCTGCCAGTAAGAACACATTATTTAATTGGTACAACTTCATGGGCAGGAAACCTGGTGGTATATCACACAAGTTTTTAAAATGCGCATGCTATGGCTACGGTAATTTTGTCTGTGGGAACTTATTCTAAGGAAATAGTCATAGCTGTATGTGAGGACTGAGCTCTAAAAAGTGTTTCTTACGGCATTATCTATAAAGTGTGGAAACAACAGAAATACTCACCATTAGAGATGGAGTTAAATACATTGTGTTCCTCAGGAACATAGTACAACGATCACAAAGAAGAGCTTGGAAGAATTCTTAATGACAAGGGACGATGCTTTGCAGTTCCCTGTTCAACGAAAAATGGAGGTTGCAAAAGGTCATGCCTAGGACCATTCTATTTTTGGAAAAAGGAAAAAACGTATTTATCAGTAGGATTATAGGCTATTTTGCTTTCTTTCCCCCACCCTTGTTTTGAGCTTATCTATATTTACTAAAATACTGTGTATGTCTTTGGCAATGAGAAAAAAGGGGGAAGAATCACTTTTAAAACACAGTACTATCTTATAGTTCTGTATTCTGGGGGAAAACGAGAGGAATCTCCTGCGTGTCGGGATGCTCTTAACAAGTCAGGGAACGACAGATGTTGGCGGGGATGCGGAGAAAGGGGAACCCTCCTACACTGTTGGTGGGAATGCAAGCTGGTGCAGCCACTCTGGAAAACAGTATGGAGATTCCTCAAAAAGTTGAAAATAGAGCTACCATATGATCCAGCAATTGCACTACTGGGTATTTACCCCAAAGATACAAATGTAGGGATCCGAAGGGGTACGTGCACCCCAATGTTTATAGCAGCAATGTCCACAATAGCCAAACTGTGGAAAGAGCCAAGATGTCCATCGACAGATGAATGGATAAAGAAGAGGTGGTGTATATATACAATGGAATATTATGCAGCCATCAAAAGGAATGAGATCTTGCCATTTGCAACGACGTGGATGGAACTGGAGGGTGTTATGCTGAGTGAAATAAGTCAGTCAGAGAAAGACATGTATCAGATGACCTCACTGATATGAGGAATTCTTAATCTCAGGAAACAAACTGAGGGTTGCTGGA
>NW_027397082.1:21420737-21463251 GCF_003265705.2 Callorhinus ursinus | reverse complement strand
GACATTGGGGAGGGTATGTGCTATGGTGAGCGCTGTGAATTGTGCAAGACTGTTGAATCACAGATCTGTACCTCTGAAACAAATAATGCAAGATATATTAAGAAAAAAAAAAGAAGATAGCAGGGGGGGAAGAATGAAGGGGAGTAAGTCGGAGGGGGAGACGAACCATGAGAGACGATGGACTCTGAAAAACAAACTGAGGGTTCTAGAGGGGAGGGGGTGGGGGGTTGGGTTAGCCTGGTGATGGGTATTAAAGAGGGCACGTTCTGCATGGAGCACTGGGTGTTATGCACAAACAATGAATCATGGAACCCTACATCAAAAACTAATGATGTCATGTATGGTGATTAACATAAAAATAAAAAATTATTAAAAAAAAAGGAAGCATATTTGGAGCAAGCTTGCCTTCTTCGGGAGAGTAAGTTGGTTCTGAATAGAATCGGAGCATCTTTAGGGCCATTTGCCTGTACCTTTTCTCTCTGTACCCCTCGGTGGGAAGCAGTTTGTGTGAGAGCCTGAAAGCCCAGAGGGTCCATCCCTCTCTCCTCCCTCCTGCATCCCAGCTGACGTGTTGGTGAAGGATTGGCTAGGAGAGGATCGTGAGGCCTGTCCTGACACAGCGGCTCCCTGGCCATCTCCCTTCTGCGCGTGACAAAAGATGGGAGGGCAGACCAAGAGCAATCGCTCGCCCTGACATCAGGCTGGCTTTTAAAAGATGACACATTCTTCTCCAGATAAACCAGCCTCTAAGAGACAAGGACCCAAAGTGCTGCCCCTGAGTCTTCTGTATACACTCCTGGAGATTTATTTGGCTTTTTGCTATTAAATTCAGTCCTTCGAAAATTCATCTCAGTCCAATTCCTTACCGTGTTGCTCCTCTTCGCAGATAGGCTGCGACAGATGAACATTTTTCCTCTTGGTCTCCCCAGCTTATAAGCCATGAGGAGTGAAGGGAAACATCTTCAAGGGAAAAGAATAAATTTGAGCATGTCAGAAGCATTGCCGCGTCTCCGTGCCACGAGATAAAGGGACGTCTGGTTGAAAGAAAGACAGGCAGAAGAAATGTCATTCAGGTGAAGGCAAGAAATCACTGCCTACCGGAGTCCTGGGCTTGCAGAGATGCAAATGAAGCTGGCAAAGTGCCTCGGGGTCTGTTGAGATGGTTCTCAAAGTATGGCTCAGGGATCCAGGTGGGCCTTGACGTTTTTCTGTGTTTCACAGAAAGCGAGGTGACAGGTATTTACTGAGGGTCTTTCAAATGCAGGATGCTTGCCCTGTGATAGCTCCTTCAGCCTCACCACCACCGTAGGAAGCAGCTGCTCTTATCCACACCCTCCAGGCCAAGGGACCAAGGTCCGGAAGGGTTGCCTAACTTGCCTGAAGACGCACAGCTGGAAAGTGGAGGAGCCCAAAGTCGAACCCAGCCGTGTCTGATTCCCAAGCATGGGCTCCTTAGGCTCTGCCAGGCTACCTTCTTCGGTGTCACTATTTGTAACAGGACTGAAGTAAATGAAAAAATTATGGACAGGGATTTTGCCTCGGCACTGATCGGCTCCAACTGTCGCAAGAGGTGCTTACTTTTAACATTTTAGAAGCTTTCTATTTCTGGCATGAATCGGTTGTTTGCTTTCAAGAAACAAAGGGTTTGCTTCACACCGTCTTACCAAAGCAGGACCAGTTTCATGTTTATTCTCATGAGAGATTTAAAAATTTACTTTATTTTGCTTTTTTTTTTTAGTTGTTTTATTTTATTCTGTTGTTTTCATTTTTTTGGGGTTTTTTTGCAGAGGTCAGCAGAAGAGGGGGATATACTCGCTTCGCTGAGGTGGATAATGGCTAGAATTTTTTTTTTTTAAGATTTTATTTATTTATTTGCGAGAGAGAGAATGAGAGATAGAGAGCACGAGAGGGAAGAGGGTCAGAGGGAGAAACAGACTCCCTGCTGAGCAGGGAGCCCAATGTGGGACCCGATCCCGGGACTCCAGGATCATGACCTGAGCCGAAGGCAGTCGCTTAACCAACTGAGCCACCCAGGCGCCCTAATGGCTGGAATTTTTAAGAGGCTCTGCTCAGCACACTGAAGAAGCTCTCCTTCCCCTTTATCAAGAGTCTGGGGCATGGATAGAAATTTTAGAACTTGGTTGCTTTTTAAACAAATTTTTATAATTTGAAGTCCTTTAACTTATGGGAACATTGCAAGAAGAGTACCAAGAACTTCCTTTAGATAATTTCTATATATACTTGACGTACCTGGACATACCTACTTCCTTTATTATACCTTCACACAGACTCCCCATTTGTTAACATGATACCCCATTTCCTCCACTACTGTCTCTGTCTTCATGTATCTACCCATTATCATTATTCTTTTCCTGAACTATTTGAGGACGAGTTGCAGACATGATCCCTCATATCCCTAAATACTTTAGCATGTACTTCCCTAAATCAAGGACACTCTCCTCAGTAACTGCCACAAGTCCTCCAAATCAGGAAATATTGCTGTGACAGGACCATCCCATTCATAGATCTCATCCAGAATTTGCCAACTCTTCCAACAATGTTTCCTTTTCTTGCCTGGTTCAAGACCAATTCAAGATTACATGCTGCCTCTGGTTATCACATTGATTTCCTTTCAGTATGGGAGAGTTCCTCAGTCTTTCCCTCTCTTTCTTGACCTTGGCCGTTTATAAAGAGTACGGATCTCTCATTGGGGTTTTCCAGTGGTTCCTCATGCCTAGCCTCAGGCCATGCATTTTAATAGGGAAAGCACAAAAATGAGGCTGGGGTGCACCTCGTCAGAGGGCTCACAGTCAACTCTTCACACCACTGTGATGGATCCTCGATCATCCATCTGGTCGAGGTGGTGTCTGCCAGACGTCTCTACCATCAACTCACCATTTGCCCCTCTGTGGTTGACAAGGATTTTTTAACCACAAAATTTGGTTGGGGCTATGCCAATATCTTGTTCCTTAGGAGAACTTCACCCTGCCTTTGCATTTTTTCATGCCTTCATCAACAGCCCCGACAATGGCTGCCCAACAGAGATAATTGATTGCCATCATTCCTTCTATATTTGCTGACATCTTATGATAAAGAAGAGCTACCTCTTCTCTTTTACTTGCCTGCCTACCTGTCTTTGTCATCTCTCTGTCTCCATCCCCGTCTCCATCTGACCACAGGTTTACACCAACACTTGCAGTGACGACCCATCACTTCAGGATTCTATCGTTCTCTGTTCCCTACTTGTAAATCCCTTCTCCGACAGTGAGAAACTTAGCTCCAGTCAGCCTCAAGATATTTACTTCTCCACTTACTCCCCCTTATGTCTCCCATCTCTTGACAAGATCAGCAGCCTCTGAATTTCCGGGTTTGCCTCCACCATCTCAGCCCATAGCAGCCTCCTGGGCCATGGGCCGGGCACCACCTCCTTGGCCCTGCTGCCCCTTAGCCCTTGGCCATACTGTCACCTGCGAGGGAAGGAAAGGGAAAGAAAGAGGAGGAAGAGCAATTTGAAGACTTGATCATTTTCTTCAGGGTCTTTCCCTGTAGGATATTTCCCACTGTGGTTAACACATCTGGGGCTCCCTTCTTTGGGTATCCCCTTCACTCAAAGGCTATGCTAAAAGGACAGTTGCATTTTTATACCAATGGATTCCTCTCCCCTACACTCTTCCAGGTGATTGGATGAGGGGAGAGTCAAGGTATGGTTGGCCGGCAACTGGTGAGATCCTTTCTATCTAGGACCTGAGCTGAAAGTGGCAGTGACTCCAGGTGATGTACCCAGGCCCTGTGCTGAATGGTACATGGAGTCTAGCCTCAGGCAGATACTTCAGACCCCGCACACAGGTGGGGAGGCCAGCAGAGGAGGCCATTCTGCAGAGAACCAAGGGCTGGAGCACAGGAATAGTCCAGCTTGGGTGGGGCTCGAAGCTTATGCAGCTTTAAGAATATATTCTTTGAGAAAAAGAATGTGGATATAAGTGTATAACCTTGTGACCTTTAGATCCCCCTCACTCTTTCCATAACTGTTTTATTTAAATTAGTCCAAAGTGGTTTTCTGTTTCTTGCACCAAGAAGCCAGAACTCGGAGTATTAAGGCACGGACAGAGAGCAAACACGAGCTGTTTCTTCTTCTTTCAATTTTGAAGGCAAACTCAGTTCAACATTTTTGTTCCTGAGAAATGTTCCTCTTAACTAGACCACTGAATTGACAGACAAGGTTTGGGATTTTGTGGCAATAAATAAAGAAGATTCGGAAGTTATAGTTTTAGCGTTGCTATCCCAGATTTTTAGTCTGGTTCACAAAGATGCTTCTAAATCAAGTGTCTGAGTGTCCTTCAGGATTGCCATTGATTCAAGATTGCTGGGGATGCTTCACATCCAGTTCCAAACAGCTTCAGAGTTCAAATCAGAAAAAAAGTTCTCAGACTCACTAGCAAAAGATACTTTTGGAAGTGGGCAATTAACCTGTTTTGCAGGGGTCAGTGGACCCCAGGTGAGCGGAAGTGAACTGCTAGTTAGGGAAGCTACTGAGGTTTCAGTTTAGGGAAGTGACTGGACTTGCCAACATGGGACAGTGCACTCCAGTGGTCCCTCCTGCCACTCCCACCTTCGTTTCCTTGCAGATAGGGGGCAGTGTCCTGTATCGGGGACTCTGCCCTCTCTCTCTTCATCTCCCTGACAATCCAAGAGTTGTAAGTGGGATTTGGGAGACCTTGTAAGGAAGGAAATTGCGGAGTTAACATTGCCAGTGTCAAAAAGAAGAAAAACCACCTCGTGGTAGAGTGGGTTTCCATCACGTAGTCAATTCCGAGCTCAGGTTCCAGCTTGTATTCACTAACTAAGCAAGTTACTTAGCTTTCTTGGACAACGGGCCCCTCCTCTGTAACATGGGTACAAAATGAGTACCTAACGCTCTTTGTAAATAGCACAGGAATGATCAGCCACAGCTAACAGTTACATTATTTCATTCAATGCTTACGTAAGTCATATGACTAACCATATGACACAAAACAACTATTTTTAGTCCCGTTTCACAGATGAGAAAAATGAGGCACAGAGAGGTTGGATGATTTGCCTAATGTCATTTGACTAATGGCTTGTTATTTTTATTGTATCTGAGGGAGCTGGTGCAAGGAAGGCTGACCTGGCTTGCTCAAGGTCATGGCATTAGTCTGGTGAAGGGATACCATTTTAGTTCTCGGGGGAAGTTAGCAGCAGGTTCTTTTCCTACTAACTGGGGAAAACCGAGACTTAAATACTTGCAGGCTTATGAGGTGTGGGTACAACAAGCCCAAGACCCAGCAAGAGAGAAAGAAAAGCTTCTTACCCCTCCTCCAGGCAGGATGGAGCATCGGGGTATGGAGAGCTAAGAGCCCTAAGATTCTGGCAACTTTCTCCTCCGGTAGGGAGAGGAGCAGCGCTTCCATCTGTGGGGCCCAGAAATTCAGCATCAGCGGCACTGTCCATGTGGACAGCCTGTGACCTCTGCTGCCCAGAGGGGTGGCCATGAGGGACTCTCAGTGAGGGGCCCCAGTGACCCATCATTCTTTAAAAGCATGGAGTGGCTAGGGCGCCTGGGTGGCTCAGTCGGTTAAGCATCTGCCTTCGGCTCAGGTCACGATCCTGAGGTCCTGGGATTGAGCCCCGCATCAGGCTCCTTGCTCAGCAGGGGGTCTGCTTCTGCCCCTCCCCCTCCCCCTGCTCATGTTCTCTCTCTCTTTCAAATAAATAAAAAATCTTAAAAAAAAACTCATTAAAAGTATGGAGTGGAAAGTCAAATGCACTTTTATGTTTCACAGTGACTCCTACATTCAAATTGCCACATTATAGTTAAATGGCATCAGCCAGCTTTTTATTTAAGACTTACAGGCTTTGACTAATTTTGGAAACAATTTGGCGAAACCCCCACCCTGCTGCCAGAAAGGGGAAAGTCTTACTATAAAGAGATATTGCTTGAGAGGTGTTCAGGCCCTCAGAAGGATATTTTCATGGAGACCCTCCTAACTCAGTCACTTGGCTGCTTAGTGGCAAAGCCAGGACTAAATACTTCTTTGGACTTACGAGATTAGGCTGTAGAGCCATTTTGACATGGGCCCAATTCCAGCTCTACCCCTTACATACTGAAGGAATTTTTTTTTAAAAGATTTTATTTGTTTATTTGACAGAGAGAGACACAGCGAGAGAGGGAACACAAGCAGGGGGAGTGGGAGAGGGAGAAGCAGGCTCCCTGCGGAGCAGGGAGCCCCATGTGGGGCTCGATCCCAGGACCCCGGGATCATGACCTGAGTCAAAGGCAGACGCTCAACCAGCTGAGCCACCCAGGCACCCCGATACTGAAGGAATTTGAGCAAACTATTCATTGTCTCTACACCTGCCTTTCCTCCTAAGGCTGTCATGAGGATTTAATGAGATAATGCACATCATGGTTGGCACGGGCTATGCATGGTGCTGAAGATGAGCTATTACTGTAGTCTGATGTTCTTCCTACTGCTCAAGAATAATGAACAGCACTGCCTATCTCATTCTTTTGGAGTAGTCTTATTTTTTCCGTCTTTCTTGAAGTATAACCAATGTACAAAAAAGTGCACATACTTCAAGGGTACAATCTGATGAACTCTGTATCTGCTCATGAAATCATCACCACACTCAAGATAATGAATATGTCCATCACCCCAAGAAGTTTCCGTATGCCCCTTTATAATCCCTATGCTCCTCCCTTGTCCCCCAGCAAATGAAGATCTGCTTTCTATCATTATAGATTAGTTTGCATTTTCTAGAATTTTTATAAATGGAATCCTTCCATATGCACTTATTTTTTTTTGGTCTGGCTTCTTTTACTCAGCATAATTATTTTGAGATTCACATATTTTGTCTGTTATTGATTTGTTTTGGGGGGTGTCCTTTTCTCTCGCACACAGTGGACAAAATATTTTCTAGTGAGAGACGCAGCCCCGTGGAATGCTTCTTCAAGGTCTCAGCTGGGGTTTCTAGGCATAGACTTGCAGTGAGTGGCCTGGGTTTCTACCACGTGCATTTTGATTACTCAGATGTTCCCTGTGTCCTAGTAGCATGCAAGTGCAGATGGTTCCAAAGCAGTGGGACTGAAAAGGCTCAAACCAGGCAGCCCATTACACGTGCACAGACCCCATCTGCAGGGGTTCATAGGTCTGAGGTGTGGCGTGGCGGAAAACCGCTGACCTGAAGTAACTAATTTCCAAAAGTCACCTGGGCGGCGAACACTAAAGCGAAAGGAAAGGAATTCAAGTAGCACTCAGTGGAAGGAACCATGTTTTGTAGGGAAAAAAAGGGATGTTCTGTGGTGTCTGAAATACGTTGTAAGACATCCATGGGCCATCATGAACGTGGCACCTACAGGTTTCGTGACCACACGTGAATATAAGTCTGCTCCCTGGGTTTACTTCCACATTCTAAACAGAAGGGACCAGAGGGCCACCGCATGTTGTGTGCCCAGGAAATAAACAAGGGTGGTGCCAGGACGTGTCTCCACCTGTGATTCCAGAAAACCACACTGGAGAGGGCACTGAAATCAATATCAAAAATGAGACACTCAAGTTTACTGCAAAGAGCTATTTTTGCTTATTCCAAATTGCTCTGTTTCTCTAAGTAGCTATTTTCGTGGCAAAACCAGCCTCTTCCCTGGCTATGTATAGGGACGACTCAGCAGCTTAAAAACAAGTGGGAAGAGAAAAGAAATCTGCAAATAGGCTCACACCCCAGGGATAAATCTGGGGCAATTCAAATGGTGGTGTGAGTTGGTTATTTTCCCAAATATCCGGCCTCTTCAAATTCCGCCCTTGGGTTGGAAACCGTCAAGAGCTAAATATACCTGCACGTTCGAGGGTCACTTGCTAGTAAGCGCTCGGTGTTTAAAAATAGGATTTTGAAAGGGAAGGTTTCCTCTGCATCTAGCCAAGGCGGTTGCCCATGCTACCGTTTGCTCTGTTGTCCAGGGACAGTGTTTAGATGATAGCAGGTGAGGGGAAGCTTGGAGGTATTTTTAAAGCTCTCTGGTTTTCTGACGGTTCGAGAAGATGGACAGAGTGGAACACCGCAAAAAGAAGGTCACCTCAAACGTTGGCTCAGTGAGTCACTGCACAATTATTTACTGGTTCTACCTCCCCAAAATACATCACATCTGCCCACTTGGCTCCACCTCCTTGGTGCCATATTTGCCCAGGCTGCCATTATTTTTCACCTGGCCTTCATGGACTTCCTGTTTTTGCTCCTGGCTCGTCCAGGACTCTATTCTCCACCCTACAGCCAGACAGAGCTTTTTAAAAGTGGAAATCATCCCCTTGATGAATAGAAATGCATAAGAAAAGGTCTGGACGCATACCTGCCAACCTATTCATAGCAGGCATCCTAGGGGAAGAGGTGAAGGGAGACCTGACTGTCTTAACTAGGTGGTTTGGATTTTATGCAGGGAGCTGTATTTCTCTCATAATTGTAAAAGGATCTCAAATGTTTCATTTGGTCCCTAGACTCGAGGAGCTCTTAATCTTGCATTAGATTCCCAGACACTGAAAATTTGAGGAATTATGCTTGTTCCTGATGGCCTCAAGGGGCAGAAGCCATGATCACAGAGTGGAAGTCATTTTGGAAATGAACACAGAGCACGCTGAGAAGCACAGCGGCCCAACACCTGCTGGTTGGCCAGCATGAGTATGGATGACCAGAGCTGATTTTTGAGCTGAGGCTGGGTGCCCTCTTCTGGAAGTGGTGTCAGGGACTTCAGCGTCACATGTCCCTGCAGTTCTGTGACTCCATGTGATGCCCCAGAAAGCACATTTTTGTAGCCTGACTGCTGGGATTCTCCCAGGGACCGAGTCACGGTCGGCTCTCTTTCGTTTCTACCTCTAATTTCAATCAGTCAAGTATGTCCCTAGAAGCTTTGAGTTAATCTCTGGGTTCCATGTGCCAAGAAGTTCTGGACAATGGTCCTTCCATAAGAAAAAAAACACGTAAGAGGCACATGGAGCCACATGGGTTACTTAAAGTGGAAAGGGGAAAGAACTCCTGGAAATGGGGCCAAGGAGAAGCAAGCAGCACAGGTTTTCCCAGCTAAGCTTTGCCTTCAACCCTGGAAGCCACTTCACGGGGGAGCTGCCATCCAGCCAGTGTGTGCCTGCCCCCCAGGTCGCCTTCTGATTGCCTGGCTCGTTCCCTCAGGCAAGGTGCCACTTCTTGATGTAGCTCATTGTTTGGTTTCTGGAACAGAAGTCATACTGCCGTCCAAAGGGATGACACATCCTTTGAGATGTCATTATTCTTATTTTGGAATAAATAGAGATATTAGTCTGATTGGACAAGCACTTTATGGAGCCTACCTTGTTCCCTGTAGTCTCTCAGACATTTACAAATTGGTTGAACCATGTTTTTATTTTTTCTACCATCTCAAGGCCGTACCATTTTTCTTTTTCTTTTTAATATACAGAGCATGCCTTGCACAGAATAAGTGCTCAATAAATATTTGTTGAATTGATTTTCCTGTTCAGAGATGTGGCAGAAAGACCCTCTTGCTTTATGTGCATAATTCTTTTGTGTGGTATCTTTGAATTCCTTTCTCGTGGATACTGGTCACACCATCTCACACCAGGGTAAGGCTTGAGGTCGATGCTGAGTGTTGCCTGGGTCAACAAACACACATGCCACCCAAGGCCGAATATGGATTGTGGTGGGGAAGGGAGCCCAGAAATGGTAGGGGAACAAGTCCAGTCCCGTATGGACAGGGGATGAATAGGAGCCACAGGCTGGGGTCAAGGTAGGAAGTTGAGAGTGTATGAGATGAGGAACAGACGGAGTAGAGGACAAAGAAGGATGACATGGCAGGGAACCAGACAAGGAACAACAAGAGGAGCGGGGTCAGATAGCCTGGTTTCCGTGCGGGTCCTGGGATGTACCTCACCTCAGACAACCCGGTTCGTTCCACCCATGGGGTTGTATCCTCGGCGGTGAAACGAGGCGGCACGCAGTCCCTGTGAGGACTTCATGAGGGAGCTCACATAAGTGAAAACACTGGAAACTGGGAAATGGGATGCTGAGAGCTGGAGAATTCGCAAGATCTGAAAACAGCAAGTGTCTTTTTTTAAAAACTTTTTATTGTTATGTTAATCACCATACATTACATCATTAGTTTTTGATGCAGTGTTCCATGATTCATTGTTTGTGTATAGCACCCAGTGCTCCATGCACAACGTGCCCTCCTTTATACCCATCACCAGGCTAACCCATCCCCCCAACCCCTCCCCTCTAGAACCCTCAGTTTGTTTTTCAAAAGCAAGTGTCTTTGAAGAATTCTTTACAAGCATTCCTCTGCCTTCTCATCCCTCTTGCAGCTTCGTCAGGGGAACCCAGTGTGTCTGAGTGAGGGGGGTGGGGGGAATCTCGGGGTTCACTTGACCCATTCTTGTCATGTTCTAGACTAGGACATGGGCTCAGAGAGATTCAGTCACATGTGCGTAATCGGTTTGATGGCAAATTCAATGCCATCAAACCCATCAAAGTTGTCTGAATTGGACTCTTCTGATTTCAATTTTTACTTTGTTCTTTACGCCCCTAGTTTACATTCTACTTTCATTCCGCATGTCATTTTAAGGATGACTCACGCCGCTCAGCTGCTCACCATAGAAAAACGAGGTCTAACCGTTGAGTGTAGCAGAGTGGCTCACTCAGTGGTGCCCAGGCCCTGTTGTCTTCTTTGACTCTCTGTGGCGATGGGCAGGCTGTTTCGGAAAGGATGACCTTCTGCAGTCAGGATCCCACTGCCAAGGCAGGAGGGAAAAAGATGAAAAGCCTCTGCTCTCCCGTGTCCAGCATCATTTTACTCCCTCTTGCCCAAGTTAGGGTTTCCTTCCATTCTGTCTGGTGTCTCGTGCAGAGCCCGCTTCCCGCCACCCCTGTTTTATCGGGATGTCTTTGACAGAACCCTGCACCATCTCAATGGCCAGTCCCCGCGAGCTTCTGACACAATGGTGCCCGCAAACACGAGGGATTGATGTGTCCACACGCGTGTGTAGATGTGTGAAGTTACCCAGCAGAATGCTTAAAGAACCAGAGAGTGAATAAAACATGTCCTGGGTTGGTTTTGTGGGGTTTTTTTTTTTTTTAAGACTAAAAGACTAACAATGAGAAACCTGGAGAAGGATGGGTATGTTGTGTTCCGAGTCGTCCCTTCTTAGCGGATGGGAGGCGGGAAGGGCTGAGAGTCCTCACAAAGGCCAAGACTCAGCAAGGGAACCAGAAGCATCTTTTGTCACCTCATTTAGCAGACTGCCAAACGCAGCTGCCTCCTCAATTGTTAGGACACATGTCATTCTGCTCCTCCGTCCCACAGCCCCCACGGCTCAGCTGCTTCCCTGCAGCTGTGCACAGTGACCCGCCTGGGGCTCCAGGTCTGCCCCTCAGTCCTGGCTATTGAATGAGTGGCTGCTTGACCTCCCCAGACGTCGCACCCTGCACCTCCGGACTCAGAAAGCTGCCTCCCAGCCCTGCAAGGATGTCCCTGCCAGCCTGGCTCCCCACATCGGGGTCCTCCCTACAAAGCCTGATGATGATCGGCAGATCCAAGATACCCCAAAGGCACCAAATAAATATATGAATGCATACGTTTGTCAAAAACTGGCATGAAATACTGCTGATGCCTGAATCAGAGCTGGCTTGGGAAGCCCTCACTGGCTGTGTCGTTGCTAAAATGAGTCTCAGTTTTCTCGTTTGCAAAACGGGCTTCATGATCAAAATATATGCCCGTCCTCGGGGCGCCAGGGTGGCTCAGTCAGTTAAGCATCTGCCTTCGGCTCAGGTCGTGATCTTGGGGTCCTGGGATCGAGTCCTGCGTCAAGCCCCACGTGGAGCTCCCAATCCTAGACTCCTGCCCAGGGCTCCTGCTCAGCAGGGAGTCTGCTTGTTCCCCTCCCCTTGACCCTCCCCACCAACTCGTGTGCTCTCTTTCTCTCAAATAAATAAATGAAATCTTAAAAAAAAATAGTGCCCATCCTGCTTACTTTACCAGGTTCTTGTGAGGATCAAAAAGCATAAGGTCCTATGAAACCTATACAAATAAGCCCTGTACTTGCACACAGGATTATTTGTTCCATAATTAGCGAAGTGCCTTGCTCAAAATAAGTGCTCACTAGATTTGAGAACTATAGTTCAACTGTGAAATAAAATGTTATTATTTTGTGGCATTTCCTACCTGACCTTCTTATTTATTTGCCTGTCTCCTCCATTAGACTCAAAATTCTAGGAGAGTGGGAATTCTGACAGTCTTACTCAGCCATCGTCCTTATGCCTTGGGTGGTCTTGGCACATAGATAATGCTCATTAAGTAGTTTTCGAGTGTATGAATGGCAGCTTCCTGACTCAGAAGGAAGCGTTGGAGGGAGTAGTTAAAATGGGCTTAATTCTGCTGAATGCATACTGATTTAACTAGAACTTGCTGCCGGTGTAGAAATAAAAATATATTTTAGAAACTGGCCAGTTCGTCTTAGAGATGGAGATATGGGTGGAAACACGGGCAGGAAGAACAGGTGAGGGAACCGTAAATTTCAAGCAGAGAGAAAAGATTTGTTCTAAATGTCTTCTAAAGGGCTGCCTCCATTTGTGTTGCTCCAGAAGGTAGAGCCAGCACCTGCAGGGAGATGGAACTTGTGTCAGTTAAAGATATTTGAAAACGGGCTGGCTTCAGAGGTGGGAGGTATTCAAGAAGAGGCTGAATGGACTTGTGGCATTTAGTGTTGTGGGTGAATGAGTTACTACGATACTAGACGAGATAAAAGGTGGCCTCCATGGTTCCATTTAATTCTGCCTGTAGGGCTCTGGAGGCAAACACCGAAATCAATAAATAATATAAAATAATAGGGAAAGAGAGGAAAAAAGGGGGGCCTCTGCTATTTTGCTTCTTTGAGAATCTTTCCATCCGCAATCCCAGGGCCCCCTTGGGAAACCTCAGACACCACCCACACCCCTCTCAGAGTAACCTGTGGCTTACAAGCCCCTTCTCCAGCCAGACCTATGCATCTCACTGGCTTGCATGGCCTGGGTTTAGCCCTCAACCCCAGTAACCCCAGTTCTCTGCCACCCCTCTCTTCAGACCCTCCCAGGTGTAGCTTTCCTTGAAGGAGAGCAGGTGTAAGCAAGACAACTGTTTGCTTCATGCTGAGCTGGATAGAGGGGCTTTTCATGTGTGCCCTCAACGTACTCATGTCGGAATTGGTAGCCCTCTGTTGTGAATTGTGAATTGTGCCCCCTCATTCATAATGTGAAACCCTAACCCCCAGTGTGGCTGTATTTGGAGATGGGGCCTCTAAGGAAGTGGCTGAGGTTAAAAGAAGTCATGGAGTGGTACCCTGATCCCACAGGATTAGTGTCCTTATAAGAAAAGACAGCAGAGTGTACACTCTCTCTCTCTCATCCTTTCTCTCCCTGCCTCTGTCTCTCCCTCTGTCTCTTTCTCTCTCTCTGTCTCTGTGGTATGAGGACACAGCAGGAAGGTGGTGATCTGCAAGCCAGGACAGGAGCCCCCACCAGAAACTGAATGGACTAGCATCTTGATATTTTACTTCCTCCTTTCCAGAACTGTGAGGCAGTTCTTAAACCATTGTTTAAGCCATCCGGTCTATGATATTTTGTGATAGCAGACCAAGCAGATTAATACATCTTTTTAGAGGGAAAGTAACTTCAAGAAGGAAGGATGAATTGAATCTCTGTCCTACCACATACTAGCTGAGGGGCCTTGGGCACATCCTTTAGTTCTCTCTCAGCCTCATCGCAGTTATGGGTAAAAGGTGGATCCCAACACCCGTGGCAGAGGGCTACTGTGAGGATTGGGAAGTCTGATGCAGGGTACCTGGGACGCAGCAAAACTTGATCTTAGAACACGTTAGATTTAAACGAAGACACTCTTATCTTAAGAATATCTCTTGGTAGGATCACTTGGAAGACTAAAACAATAGCCATAACATTAACCACCTGCCCCCGGCAAGGCTGCCTCCTCTGGACGTTGAATCTGAGGTTTCCACTGGTTTATCAGTCACCTTATGGATCGCTGGAGGAGTGTTCATCATCTGTCAACACCAGCCTCTCCTGGGCCTCTGACACTCACATCCAACAACTCCTTCGCGTGTTCTTCTCCATAGAATTTCTGGATCACAGCTAAGTGAATCAACCGATCTGCAGGAACATTTAAGTTCTGCCCTCCTGGGACCTGCAGACACAGGTAACAATTCCATGTGCAGAATTTTCAAGTAATGATCATGGCCCGGGGGCCATAATTCATTCCCTGAGGCCACCCCCCGAAGGACGGCCGGAGGTAGCCCACTGAGGAGCCAGCCTATCGGCTTGTCCCATGAGGGCTGGCAGCTTGCTAGATCCAATCAGAGGCAGGGAGAGATTTATAGCCGATCTCAAAACACCCCGGGCAATGTCAATTCCAGACACGGCAGGAGAGGGTACTTGGTGCCAAGTTACAGGCCTTGCTTCTGAAGAGCAGTTGCCCTGAGTGTTCACCTTGAATGCTTCTCAGCGTGCTATCTCTTCTGAGTGTGCACATCTGGACCCGCAGCTAAGCAAGAACTACACATTTTTCTTGCTGTTGAAGTACAGCTCCCCGGGGACACAGCGGGTCTGGCAAACACAGAAACTTCCCGCATCCTGACCTCAAACAAGCCCACATTCTCCAGGATAACAGAGGGATAGCTTCCAAGTCGGCAAGCTGCTGTCAACAAAGAATTCGGGCATCCTTGCTTCGTGCTGAGAGGAGGCTCTTAAACATCCCACTGCCTGGTCTGAGCTTAGTGGAGAAGGAAGTAGAAAATGTGATTAACATATAACTATAAAATGTTGCAGCCATAAAAAAAAAAAAAGGAGGGAAAGAGGCAATGTTTAAGTAAGTAATGGCTGCATGAATGGCTACATCGAGCCACTTCCAAAAGCACCATCTCACTAAACAGCAGCGATCTCCCTTGCCAAGGGGAAACCGCCTTAAGGCATTTCAAAATTAGTGACATTGTGCTGGCAACCACACTAACTGACTACACAGAGACTCACTACAGTCAACTTGCTCGAGTCTCACACATCCTCATGTTAGACTTTAAAAAATAGGAGGCATCTTGCAGGAAAAATGATGGGGCTTGATTTGTTCTCAACCACACTGTCATGATCAGGTGTGATAGGTTACAGCTTGTTTCTTTCAGAGGTAAAGAAGTCATGCTGGGAAGAAAGAAAGAAAACATATTTGACATTTCTTTGTAATACACATCATCGTCCCTCTTTGTTGAGTGAGAGGGAAAGAAATCGTTCAAGAACCAGACACCACACAGTGACCAACTAAATACTTGCTCTGTGAGGGAACTCACACAAGAGGAGAGATTCACTGAGGGGCTCCCGGACGGCAGATGGTCTGGGGAGCTTATGTTCTAGAAAAGGGAGTTTCATTGTCGATATGCTAATGAAAGATTGAAGCGAGCAGTACAGCCTGGGCAGGGTGGAGTAAATCCGTATGTAAGTTCATATGTGATGGATCCATACCCTGAATCCATGAGTCCATATGTGATGAATCCGTGAGTCCAGACTAGCCAATATACAATGAATCCATTAGTCTGTGCATGATGAGTTAAAACAAAGCCCTTTTCACGGTTCAGGAGAGTCTTCCTTTGGGCACAGCACACTGGGCATTGCTCGCAGTTCATGGTCCTCTCCTGGTTCTGTCAGGTTAGAAGCGGTAGGAGTGAAACACAGCTTCCAGTGTTGATATCTCCATAGCAGATGATGCTGCAAGTGGGAAGTTCTTTTAGAGAATGGAGTAGGAATGAGGCGGGAACTGAGGCAAGTACCCCGGAGTCTGCTCTGAACAGCATCACTGCTGTGTGGGGAGGAAAAGACGAAGATTTGCAGGCCTCTGTGTATCTGTAGCCCATTCCAGGCGCTTCAGTTCCTCCACCCCCCCAACCCCCCCAGTGATCTTTGGCAATGCCCTTCCAACCCCGATGCTACATGGCTCGCCCTTCTGTTTACGCCTCTGGCTCACACCTCTGCTTTGGCTCGCCCTTCACTGCCAACCTGGAGAAAACATTCTTCTTGCTCAATTTTGTTCTCTTATAAATCCATTCTCTTGGATAGGGTTGACTTCTCCTTAAATGATGTTGTTTTTCTATCTCCTGCCACAAACCACTTTCCACACTAAATGTTTGCTAACTTGAACCAGAAGAGTGTCAAGTTCTGGGGATGAAATCAGCCAAGGCAGATGCAAGGATAATGTTCTCCTCAGTCTCTGGGTTCAGACTGTCTAACGCAGCCTGATCCCCAACAGGTACAGGCTAAAAGGGGCTCCTGGCCCAGGCCCTGATGCGGCGCAGCGTGGTCAGCTAGCAGTGTGGTTAGCTATGTGACAGAGACCCGAAGACCCTGACTTCAGTCCTTTCTCTCTGCCACTTACTAGCTGTGAGACCCTCGGTAAGAGATGTGTCCATGTTGTGCTTCAGTCTTAATGATTATAATTAATAATTCAGGAGGCAATTATAGAATCTCTATGGGTGTACAGGGTGTTACAGGAAGTAAAGGAGATTCTGCTTAGAATAGCACTGAAAACCTTTTTAGGACCCTATAAAAAGGGAAGCTTATGTTTTTCATACAGATAGGATAGTTCTGTATCTTGATTGTGATGGTATTTTCATAAACCTACACGTGAGAAATGGCATAGAACCATAGACACATTGCCCCAGGGTCAACTTCCTGGTTTTGAGGTTGGGCTATAATTACATAAGAACTTGGGGAAACTGGGTAAAGTTTTGTGCTCTCCTTTGAAATCAAGATCCACAAAATGAAGTTTTGTCTGTCTTTGTACTATTCTGCAACTTCCTTGGGAATCTAAATTATTTCAAGATAAAAAAATACCAAACCAGAAAGGTAAAAAAGAGGTGGGGTGCGAATAGCTAGGAATACAGTTTTCTTATTTATCTGTGTGTTTGTTTTATTTTTTTCGCAGCTTTACTGAGGTATAAGTGACAAACACAGTTGTAAGATAATTGAAGTGTACAATGTGATGATTTGACATACATACGCATTATGAAAGGATCTCCCCATCAAGTTAATGAACACATCCATCACCTCACAGTGTTTCCTTTTCTTTCCTTTTTTTTTTTTCTCCAGTGAGAATCAGATTCTGAGATTTAATTTCCTGAACTACCCTACTCTGTGATTCCATAGCTCTGTTTCCTGACCCTGCCCTCCTTTCTCCTTTGCCGGTCATCACCACGACCCTTGGTTTAGGGCACATGCTGTCCCTCAGAGAGTTTTGCCTTCATCCTTTGGGGCAGGGGTTGCCTCAGAGCAACACTCCCATGGGCAGGTCCCCCACCCCTGCCCCATGCCTGCAAGACACACACTCCATGTGTTGTGACTTCTCGGGGAGGCTGCCAGGCTGGAGGAAAGGCTGTACAGGGAGAATCCCGTGGCAGGAAGGACTATCTCACTGTGTGAACAGGACTCTCCCCAGTCCCACGGACAGCAGCAAGGGTAGACAGTAGGTATTGCTGAGGACTGAATGTTTGTGTGACCCCCAAATTCATTTGTTGAAACCTAATCCCCAGTGTGATGGTATTTGGACCTGGAGCCTTGGGGAGGTGGTTAGGTCATGAGGAGCCTCCATGAATGGAATTAGTGCCCTTATACAAGAGACCCCCAGAGAGCTCCCTCTCCCCTTCCATCACGTGAGGATACAGTGAAAAGGTGGCCTTTTACGAACCAGGAAGTGGGCCGTCACCTGCCACCGAATCTTGATCTTGGACTTGCCAGCCTCCGGAATTGTGGGAGATTAGTGTGTGTTGTTTAAGCCACCCACTCTGTGGTAATCTGTTACAGCAGTCCGAGGAAAGTAAGACAGGTGCTGTTGGTGGTGGCCACAGGCTTTGGATCGTGGGGATGGCCAAGCCCGGATGAAAGGCCTGCCTCTGAAGGACGTGGTAACTCATGCCACAGAGTTCTGTTATAGCGAGGATGAGAAAACATCCCATGTCTTTTCCAGTCAAGAAGCAAAACATTAATTATGAAGAATTTAAAATGTTGATAAGTTCCACAGGTGTTAAAGTCCAGAAATTGCGGGCAATTGGGAGAACTGTATGAGCTGAGGAGTGGGGGGAGGAGGGAGGGAGACAGGCAGCAGCAAGGTATTGATGTTCCGTGCAAGTCCCACCTGGTACAAAGTGTTTTGAATGTTCGGAAAGGAACAGACTCTACCTGTGACGGCCTGTAAAATGCAGGGGCTGATGCATTCTGCGGAGAAGAGGTTCTCTAGGTGTCTCGAAGGGGGTGGAGAGGTGAGAGAGCTACCAGACGCGGCCTGGAGGCCGGACCGGAAAGGGGAGCTCTGGTGGCAGACAAGCCCGTGTGGAGGGGCTCTCCTTGTCTCCCACCCAGCTGAAGAGACCTGGAGCCTAGAAACGTGGGACAAAGAAGGGCAGATGTTCCCCAGCCTTTGCAGGAGCAAGAAAGGTGGCCCAAATTCTCCTTTTTCCCGGTTGCTGAGCATGTGCAGAAACACACACTCCCCTGATCCACAGTGAGGTCCTCCCGGAGCAAGAAGGTATCGTACATCCCGGGGCTGTTGCTGGTCACAACCAATGAGGTGAAAGGAGCAAACACACTTTCAAAATGCAGGCGCCACGACAGCTCGCATGGCGGAGCAGCCTCGGAGAGTCTCTGGACCTCAGTTTCCCCAGCTGTGAAATAGGCTTGGGGTCGTGCTGGGAGGGTCACTTGGGGTTGCGAACGGGCTTGGAAAACGGGGACACCTCCCACACTAGTTCCTATTGCTATTAGGACAGATGAAGAAGCTGAGGTTTGCAGTCTGGGGGCACCTTCCCGGGGAGAAGGAAGGAGCCGTGCTTCAGATGCCTGGCATCACTGCAGAGGAGTTAAGATTGCAACAAAGGGAAGAACCGAACCACACACAGGACGTGCTCCGGGACGGAATAGCTTCAGGGGACTCGGGGAGGGCCCGCAAACGTCTTCAAAGCGAAAGCGGGAAAACGGCAAGTATGCACATCAGGCCACGGAGGTCTGTGATTAAAGCAGAACCGAAAGAACAAATAGCGAGAATTAACGTTCTGCAGACAAGAAAGGGCCGAGGAGGAAAGGCCTCTGCTCTCCCTGCAGGCGCTTCCTTCCTCAGGCCCAGGGAGGAGGTGAGCGGGGCGGGGAGCTTTGAAGGACAAAACAGGGCAAGTCCCGGCCAGGACTTCGCTAATGAGATAATGAGAGGGTGCTAAGAGCAAGTTCCAGATCTGTCAGAGAATGTGGGCAGGACTGAAGCTGGAACACAACTCGGCAGAAGGGAAGTAGGGGATTTTAGCATCAGAAATCCTGCCCAATGATACAGGAGCTTGGGAGAGGGAGGACCCTCTCTGGAACATTCTCCTGGCAGCTGCTGCCTCCGCGTCCAGAGGGGAGGGGAGCTGGAGAGACAGCGAAGCCTGGCCAAGCCCATCCACACCCACCTGCTGGGGCCGGCACCCCTGCCTGCTCCCCGGACAGCCTGAAGTCACTTCCCACTCCGCTCCATGTCACACCTGCACAGCCCTGTGCATCAATACCAGGCTGGGGTTTGAGCGGCACTACTGTCAGTGGCCAGCACTGACGGGGGGAACTGAGGCACAAGTGTGCTCCCCAAGGAACGTGGGAGCCTCCTCCTCCCCTCCTCCAAGAGGCCCTGATCCGGCTTCTGATCTCAGTGCCACTCCCTGCTAACCACGTTTCCTAGCAAAGGGATTTGTCCACCTCGCCACATCTCTGTTTCCCCAACTACCAGATGGGAATGACATCACCTGCCTCAGAGGATGACAGGGAAGATCACCCGAGACAGCAGGTGCAGTGCCCAGGCTTACACCTCAGTGTGGCACTCAAGACAGTCCTTCCATCCCAGGGCAGGAAGGGAAAGCCAGGTGCCTGGAGGGCAAATAGGGTCTTAGTTTGCGGCCGCCCGGACTGCGCCTAAAGCCAGCACATAGACATTGGCGTAGGCTCAGAGAAGCCACGCTCTGCTCCTTTGGCTCTCTCCCATCTTTCCAAGCCCAGGGGTGCCTCTTAGAAAGTGGGAAAGGCTAAACCCCTTAAAAGAAATACCAAGTGCCAGGCTAATGCTGTGGTGGGCAGTGGGGGCTTAGCCCCCAGGGTCTGCCTTCTGGCTTTGTCGTTGGCCCCATCTGCTCCTGACTGAGCCCCATGTTCACTCCTCTGGAGCCCTCTGGCTTCTTTCCTGGTTTTGGCCACTCTGTCTGCCCATGCCTTCTGGTTGGGCCCTTCCCTTTCTGAACTGGTTCTTCTGTAGCATCCCGCTTTTGCAGTTCCAGAAGCCTTGGGTCGAATGTGCAAAGTCCCCCACCTCACCTCGGCTGATAGATAGCACTAATCGACACGGAGGGTGAATGAAGCTTAACTTGGGAATGTACTTGCCGCCCAGGAGTAGAGAAGGTGTGAGAGAGGGAGGGCGGCAAGTGGTATGCAGGGGCGGACGTGGAGATGCCAGATTTGCAAGCCAACACAAACCTTCAGAAGCAGCAGGATGACCCCTTGTCGAGGAAGACCCCCCTCACCCCGCAGGCTATTTGGGGAGAAAATGAAGCACTAGATGTGGGGCTCCCATGGGCTTTGGCAGCCCTTACCTTTTAGCTGATTTCAAGGGCAGAGTGTCTGTGGGCTGAGGCTGTGCCGGTCATTGGACTGGGCCAAATCCCCCTTCCACCCCCACCACCCTGGAGCACAGACTCCTCACCTAACAAATGTGGCCAAGACCCGCTAGCAATGAGCTCAGCTTTTTATTCCCCTGCTCCAACATACAGTGTTGGAGCTGTGAGATCCCATTAGCTCTCGCCCGACCCCGGGGCTTTAAATTTTCCACTGAATTCATTTTAACCAACATTTATTGGCTGTGCAAAGCTCTGGGCTCAGCACAGAAAAGAAAATGGTGAATTGGCCCCGGGGGAGACCGCAGTGTAACAGGACCAAACCTGTAAGCCCAAACTTCCAGTATAAGGCAGGCCACTGGACTGGTGCAAGAGCAGCCCGCTGGAGGGGGTGGGGGCCAGGGCAGCGGGCGGGCTGCAGGTCAGTGAGAACTGCGGGGAAGGGGAGATGTGATGTGGGCCTTCCTAGCAAAGGGTCTTCAGACAGAGGGGACCTTATGAGTAGAGGCCTAGAGGAGGGAGTGTGGGCCAAGCCTGTGGCAGGCGGTGGACAGAAGCTGGAGAGGTCGTTGGGGCCAGATCACAAAGGGCATTGGTTAATATATTTGAACTTGAGGGCCAGAAGTGTAAGGGGCATCACAGGGGTCTGCGATCTCCCAAATTGTATGGAAGTGTCTGAATGTGCATGCATTTTTTCGAGTGGAGACTATATATTTCATTCAGAGTCTCAATGAGATCCATCACTGCTGATAGAGACCTTGGGGAGCCATCAGAACATTGTTTCCATTTAAAAATTTTATTTTAGCAGTTTTCCAAACAACCCAAAAGTAGAGGGAACAATATGAGGGACTCTGTCCAGCTTATGGCCGGTCTAGTTTCTGCTGGACCTCCACCTCTTCCCACCCTCCTGGATTAATTCGACGCTAAGCTCAGACATCACGTGGTGTTTTTTTTTTCAACTCAATCATGAAGTAAATTTATTTACAAAGAATCTACCACCATGAGAAAACATTTATGAAAATCTTAAACAGTACAAAGCTCTACCTAGGTGCAACAAACATGGCTGTGAGGCTGAGCAACTCTAGTCTTTTCCATAAAGTGAGTAAGATGTAACTCTGACAGAGCATATTAATCCTTGAAGCAGCAATCCTCAGATTTCAGTATGGCCCTGTATATTTTTAAGGCTAGAATGAGCTATAGAGTTTTTAAGAATATATTGAGTGACAGAGGGCATTTCCATCAAGTGATTGGAACAAGTGTGCATAGGTAACAAAACACTTCACATAGGTAGAATATTTATGCCATTACCAACCTGTCTGGGTCCCTGTTTCATTAAGATGACTCGATCCTCTAGAGAAGGATGAGGTGGCTTTCTCAGCTTGTTAGTGGTTTAGGTTCTATTAAAGGTTGTGGTACAACCACCTACCCTCAGGTAAATGCTTCTGTCTGGAACAGGATTCCAGTTCTGTCAGCAGAGGGAACTTGACATTAAAAATCTAGGTCAAGAATCTATAGGACGAGTCTCATTAGAAAACTGAATTGTACAGAAACTTAGGTAAAAACCATTTCAAAGAATTTGTGAGCTTTAAGGTCAGTAACAACTTTTCAGGGATGTAGTATGTGAAGAGAACCACCAACACTACATAGATAGTGAACAAAGAGCAGAAAAAAGTCTTTTGACTAAAGTGGGAAAGACAGAAAAATATTTACAATAAAGAAAGGGTTCAGTATAAAATACTATTGACAGGATGTTAAAAAATTAATCTTCAGCCATAATGAGGCCTTTTCGAGCTCCTAAAACCTTTGCTTTCTTCTCCTTTCGTCTTTGCTCATGTTGTTTCCGTTGTTCCTCCCTAGTCTGGAGAGGAGGTTGTTGGTAAGTTTTCTTGTGGAAGCTAACTCTGTTTACGTGCCCTTTCAGAGAATTATTTTCTTTAGATTGACTCCATGGTTTCAGCTTGCCTTTGTGTGGCTCATAGTTGAGGGGACGAGACAGACTTGCTTTGAGATCAAACACTGGCTTCTTGTTGGAGACTGGAGTCTGTGCTGCCTGAGTTGTCAGTTTGAATGGGGTAACAACAGAGCAGAATTTCCATTTGTGGTCTTTAATTTGTCTGTCCCGAGCACAGCCTGGCCTTTTGGGGTACTTCCAGGTATGATCACATGTGCAGACTTTCTGGCCGGAGTCTTGGTCAGAGTCTTGCTCATTATCTTTGGTAGCAGCTGAAAACCTGACATTCATTTTAGTAGCCGAGAGAACGGCTCGCTTGGCGGAGCCCTTCCCACACAAGGTGCTCCGGCCTGCAGCGCCCAGGGGCCGGCCCGGCAAGCAGCGCTGGCTGGTGGGGGTGCAAGCCGGGCGGAGCCTTCCCCGGAGAGGAACCAGAGTCACCACCGCTCCCTTGGTGACCAGCTGCTTCTTCAGTTCATTAAATGAATTGTGTTCTTCAAAATGTTTCTTTTTCTCTCTCAATATATTGATCAATGGACTCCATTTCCTTAAAGCGAGCCTCATGAAGCTTCTTAAAGTTTGGAGTAGTGCTTGTATTTCTTTTGCTTTTTCCAGGTTTGGAAAACCCATCTGTGTAGAGAGGCTTCTTTCTTTCCGAAGGTACCTTTGAATCTTCATTACCATTTATTCTTCTTTTTCCTGAGGAAACGGCATTCTCCTCTCCTTGGCTCTCACCTGGTGGTGAAGGAACTTCTGCAACTGTTCTGAGATCCTGGTTTTCCTGCTTCTCTTGATTCTGGGAGTCAGGGTTCCTGTGGACCATCCTGCACCTTCTCCTGGTTTTGGTGCCATCGTCAACTGGCTCCCTCTCAGCTTGTTCCTGGCTGCCACTCTGCATCTCAGCCTTGTCACAAGACGATGCAGAAGTTTGACTTCCATCCCGATTATCATTTTCTTTTTTTTACCTCGTGTTTAAAGGTGGGCTTTCAAGGCTTTTAACAACTTGTCTGCCCTCAGGTTAGCTCGGAGGCCCAGATTCTTGGCTAAGTTCTGCAGGTCGCTGTACTTGAAGGAGTCCAGCTCCTCAAGGGAGGGTACGGCCATGGCAAGCTGCATCCAGGCGACCACGCAGAGGACGTGTACTCCAGGATCGGCAGCGAAGTTCAAAAACTCTGGCGCCCCATCACGTGGTTTTGATTGTAAATATTTAGTATGTGTCTCTAAAGGGTAAAGACTCTTAAAAAAACAAAAAAACCCCCACACAATACCCTTAAGTCATCAAAAATGTTTAACAATATTTCCTTAATATCATCAAGTATGTAGTCAGGTGTCATTTCTCCCCATCCCACGCCCCCCCCTTTTTTTAACAGTTTACCTAATTCATATAAAATCTGTAGATGGCTTTCTAGGGCCCCTTGAATTCATAGGCTCCCCTTTCATCTCTCTCTCTCTTTTTTCCCTCTTGCAGTTTGTTGTTGAAGAAACCTGGCCATGTGTCCCATAGAGCCTTCCATAATCTGGATTTTGTGGGCTGCGAGCCTGTGGTGTCGTGAAACACCTACCTCTATCTGTGTGCTTCCTGTAAATTGCGGGTTAGAGCTAGAGACTGTATCAGATGCAGGTTTGTGTCCTTTTTTATTTTTTCTCCAAAACTACGTCAGGAGGTTCAGAATGCCTGGTTGTCTCCCTCCCTGCCATCAGTGAGATTTTAAGCTGGGAAGAGAAGTGCTAGATATTTCAGAAAGGTCTGCAGCTTGGGCAGAGGGAGGGAGCCTAGAGGCAGGGAGGCCAGTTAGGAGCCTCCTAAACCAGTTGCTGCCCTTCCAGCCTCACAGATGATCTCCTGCAAACAAGGGGGCCTTTGTGTTTGCATTTAGAAGGCCCTGCTGGAGCTGCTGGCTTGTTTTTGTGACCTGGAGGGACTTGGGAGCCACCTGAGGGCCATGAAGCAACTAAATATGGCAAAATAAATGAGGCACTTCTATGGCTATGTTTGCTTTCTCTGTGTCTGCCTGGAGTTTGCTAGGTGAATTAGATTTCCAGTGTGCTGCCCCTCCCGAGAAACATAAAATCCCCAGGGGTTAGGAGGTGGGATGGAAGTGACGGGATCCAGGGAGAACCCCCTGCCTGTGTGGTTTGGTATGTGTGTTTTAAAGGAGAAAAACAGCAGCTGGCTTTTAATGGCAAATGCTTCCACAGTGAAAAAGCCCCAGATTGCAATATCTCATCTTTCCAAAAAGGTACAAGGAACTTAATGTTTGAAAGTGGTTTTAAATTTCTATGGGGGCCCCAAATATTCTGTTGTCTCTATTCCCATCAGTTAGTCTCTGACTCTCTTTGAAATGCAGGAGAGCTAGAGAGAGGGAGGAGGGGGGGAGGGAGAAAAGCATGTCACATCTCCTTTTGGATTGGGAACACATAAAAGATTCCAGTAATGTAATTTTTGAATATAACTAGGCTTATTTTCTGATAGTCTTGAGTCATAAAACCAGACATTAATTTTAGAAAACATTTTGATTCCAAGGTGTAATAAAATCATATTGGATGCTGTGAAACATTTTAAAGTGTGCTTTTAAAGGGAAATATACTTCGGATAACTATTCAGGAGTTCAGCTATTCAGAATAAATTATAAAATGCAAATAAAAATGTACTTCAATTATATTTTGAATTTTGGCACCACACCTTAGAGTTCTGCTTTCACAACAAGAATGGCAGCTAAGCAGAGCAGACCCCACAGGGCCTGGCACCTACCCTGGCACCCACTCCACAAATCCTGCAGCTCAAGCAAATGCTAACTGATGTGGTATCCATTTCTGAGAGTTTCAGGGAGGCTGATTTTAAGAATGACAAGGTTGTTGTGGAATGACCATGTTGTGCATGAAGAGAGCAGAGAAGTAGGCAAGGCCCAGCCCCAATGTGCCCACCCAAGAGCTTTTTGGACCTTGGCTGGGAAAGGAAAGACTCTAAAGTCTGATGAACCAAGGGTTTAGAACTTGACTACCACTTCCTGGCTGGATGACCTTGGACATGTCACTTAACTTCTCCTTAGGTTTTTTTCTTTAATCAATAAATAGGTATAAAAATCTCCTGATCCTAATACCCAGCAATAAGTGAGGACTAGAAAAAATGGCTAGGAAAATTGGCTGTGTGCAGGGGACCAAGTAGTTTGCACAAGAAATGACAAATTTTATTATTATCAGGACATAGAGGAAGGTAAATCAATAATAGAGGAATAAATAGGTATCACTTGTAGCTGAGGGAATATTTTGTAATCTTGTTTTGTTATTCATGAAAGGTAATATAAGGGATTTCTCTGATTTATGAATATTAAAGTCACTGGTGTGATAACCAGCTTCCAAGATGGTGCCCAGTGATTCTCCCGGTCTTCATGACCAAAGGAGGAAGTATAGTCTCTTTCCACATTGTAACCAGAATTGGCCTTTATGACCAACAAAATATGGCAGGAAAAAATGGTTAGTCACTTCTGCGATTAGGTCATAAAATACATTGTATCCATATGCAAATGAATGAAGTTGAAGCCTTACCTCACACATGTGCAAAAATTCACTGAAAATGAATCAAAGACCTGGATGTAAGAGTTAGAACTATAAAACTCTTAAAACATATGGAAAATCTTTCTGATCTCAGATTAGGCAGTGGTTTTTAAAATATGACATCAAAGCACAAAGAACAAAAGAAAAAAATAGATAAAGGAGACACCATCAAAATGAAAAACTTTTGGGCTACAAGATCAAAGTCTGACCTGTCAAGATCAAGAAAGTGAACAGAAAACCCACAGAATGGAAGACAATTTTTGTAAATTGTATTTGAAGAAGGTCTTGTATCTAGACTGTATAAAGAGCTCTTAACAACTCAATATTAAAAAGTCAAACAACTCAACTAAAAAATGAACAAAAGATCTGAATAGACATTTCTCCAAAGAAAATACACACATGGCTAAGAAGCTCATGAAAAGATGCTCCACATCACTAGCCATGAGGGAAATGTAAATCGAAACCACAGTGAGCTACCACTTCATGCCCATTAGGATGGCTACAATTGACAAGGTAGTAACAAGTGTTGGCACGGATGTGAAGAAATTAGAGCTCTTACACACCGCTGGTGGGAATGTAAAGTGACGCAGCTACTTTGAGAAGCAGTAGTTTCTCAAAATGTTAAACAGAGAGTAACAAGCAATTCCACTCCTAGTCCTATACCCAAGAGAAATATAAACATATGTTGACACAAAAACATTGTACCTGAATGTTCATAGCAGCGTTTGTCATTATAGCCAAGAAGCGGAAACAACCCAAATGTCTATGGATTGATAAATGGATAAATAAGATGTGGTATATCCATACAATGAAATGTTATTCAGCTATAACAAGGAACAAAGTACTGTTATACTACCACAAGGGTGACCTTCGAAAATATGTTAAGTGAAAGAAGCCAGTTACAAAAGAACCTGTACTGCACGATTGCACTTCTATGAAATGTCCAGAATAGGCAAACCCACATGGCAGAAAGTGGATTATGGTTTGTCTAGAGCTGGGGGGCTGAGGGAGAAATGGGAAAGGACTGCTCACGGTTATGGGGTTATGAGGTGCTGAAGATGTCCTAAAATTGATTGTGGTGATGGTTGCACAACTCTGTGAATATATAAAAAATGGTCACTTACCATTCACCCAAGTACTTACCAGCCAGCTTTAAAAATAAAATATTACCAAGAACATTACTCTTGTATGTATTCCCCGGTGGAATTCCCTTCTCTCCTCTCAACAGTAATTCTGGATTTTGTGTTAATCATTCCCTTACTTTTCTTTCCTTCCATTGTTTTCTGAGGTTTCCAGCTTTTTGTTTGTTTGCTTTTAATGACCAGCATGTTTGCGGTGGGGAAGACTCTAGACCAGACTAACCAATTTCTCAAGTCTCTGGGTAAGAAATCCAGACAAGAGAAGTATAATAGCTGTCTTTGCCCTCCCATGACCACCCTAAGTAACAGGGATTCTGGGTGCCATGGCTATATCTTAAAACAGATTGGTTTAGCCCATTAGTCATGGGCTATCAAAGATCAAAGGGATTTTAAATATCATCTAGGCCCGAGGTGGTAGATAGACATGTGCTCATGCAGACATCACTAATCAATCATGGCATTCTCTCACACTGTCCTGTCTGGATCCAAAGCCAAAAAGTTATTTTTGTTGTTAAGTTACAGCCATTCCTCATAGTCTAACTCAAGCCTTCTCCTCCAAAAATCTGTACAGAACAATTCAACTCCCACTTACTTCTGCATGTATTGCTCTGAACATACTTTTCTGGATCTGGTTGGCATGGCTTCCAGGGGGTAGCTTGTAAGCCACTGGAAGGCGGAGGCCTTAGCTTGGTCTTATATTCCCCCAGGTGCCTAGCCCAACCATGGGTATATAGTTGGTGCTTCATTAGTACCCACTCATTGACTGATCTGCTGAGATGATGTTCAGCCAAGGCTTGAAGGGGTCTCTGATGATTTGAAAGCCAAAGGCCAAGCTGCTCCAGGACCATGCAATTGGAGAAGACTGCAATTTACTCACAGTATCCCTAGATCTTGTCCTAAAAACCATTGACTATGATCTACTTGGCTCTTTACTTCCCAAGTATTCCTAATTTTCCCAGACTGTGACTATGGCCCACCTGCGTGCTTCTGGCCTGCCTTGCCCCACCAGCACTGGCACAGCCACCATGACTGGGATGCATGCCCTGAACCTGCCTCTGGCCATGGTTGCTCTGTCTGCCCTGGGCAGCTGCCTCGCTCAGCCCGGCCCAACTTTCCTGGGTTGGGCCCCCAGTGAGTTTGCCTGGCAAACTGGACCTCAGGGCACTTTCCTCTCTATGGTCCATTTATTTGTTTAGAAAGTGAAGTTAGCTTAATTTCCAGAAAGTTTTTTCTCAAAACTTCAATTTTTGCCATGATTTTTAGAATTTAGATTTAGATTTAGAAGCAAATCTCCAGGATGCAAGACAGCTAAATAAAAATCCAAATATTAAGTGAATCATCTTGTTGTTTCAAAGAATTCTAACATGAGATCAAGCTGCAGGACCAATAAGAGACCAACCCTAAAATACTGTGCATTTGAGGGATCAATGACAGTTTGAAGTAAATAGTCTAAAGCTGGCAGCTGGTGGCTGGGCCACCTCTGTCCCCTCCCCGTGGTCTGTCCTCCCCCCCGGGGCTCGAACAGGCTTGGTTGTAGAGTGGCAGGGTTCCGGGAGCAGCAACAGGGCAAGCCCCAATATGTAAGCACTTTCCCGATCTCTGGGTCACACCTGTTACTCTCCAACTGGCCAAAGACAGTCACATGGCCAAGCCCAGAACGACAGCAAGAGGACACTTTCGAGAGTGGAGTCAGGGAAAAAGCTATGGTCGTTACTACAGCTACCACAACTCTGGTTGATGTCAATCAATGTCAATTTATTAAGCACCTACTACATACCATGGATGGTGCCAGAAGCTTTACCCTTTATTTTATGTAACCATCACAGTTCTCCGAAGCACAGCAACCCCACTGAGGGATGAGGAGGCATCACTCGGAGACATGGAGTCACATGCCCATGCAACTAGCAAATGTCGGAGTGCAGATTCAAACCTGGGGAGCTGGGGAGCGGGCTGGAACCTGCCCCTCGGAGGGAAACATAAGCTAATCACAGTGAGAACATGCAGGAGACAACACAGAAGCCCACCTGAATCAGTCAGCTCTGTGCAGCTATCCGGTAGATCCTGCCCCTGACCTAAGAGGGCGCCGTCTGTCTCTGGGCAGAGACATTAGTCACCAGCAGGGACATCCCGTGGTCCTCTATCCCTCATGACTGGAGATAAGGAGAAAAGGGAGGGAGAAGGGAAGCACCGTGCTCCTTGGGACCAGTGTCCCAGAGCTGAGGGCCTCAGCACGGGGGGCATCTGAAGAATTCCTCTTCTTTCTTGTCCTGTCCGATGTCAGGCTTTGCTTTCTGAGGGTTCACTGGTCACCCAAACCTCCACATTTTCACACACCAAGTTTTCACCGTTTTGAAAGTGCTAGAGTAAAGACCTGACTCAAGATGGGCCGCACACATGGCCAAATTCAGATTCTCATCTGATATAAAATCTCAGAAAGCCTATTGATGTGCCCCAAAAGGTAGTGCTCTCTTAGGCCCATGCGTCCGACCAGTGACGGATCAGGGGACAAAGGAGGAGGGGTCGGGCCATGCCAGGGGAATTCTTCCCTTCCAGCCTAAGAGGCTCTGGCCTTGCAGGCTGTTGGAAGCTGCATGGGGCCGAGTCAATAATTTATCATCACGTGAGACCAAAAAAAAATTTTTTTTAAATGCTTTCAAGTTCAGTGGAAAGGAACTCAGAGCATGTGGAAAGAGCACAGAGCACAGAGGTGCAGCCAGGGCCAAGTCCAGTGCAACCTGGGACTTTGCTGTCACATTTCAAAAACCTGAGTCAGGCCCTGACCTTTTGCTGCCTGCTGACGTCCTGAAGGCTAATTACTGCCCAGGGGCCAACATGTCCCTCCGGGTAACACACGGAGGCCTGGGCACAGCCCCAGTGACCCCTCTTTCCACACACGGGGTGAGGCAGGAGACAAATGCACAACAGGAAAAGAATGTCTGGCCCCCATCACAGCACCTGACTCAGAGCCAGCCTGATGTTCACCTGAACCCACCCCCAGCATGTTCCCACACTCAGTGCCCTCTTGGTCCCCCAGGGAAGAGGGGTGGTTGTCTTGCTCGGTGCCCAGCGTGCCAGCCTGTTTACTCTTCTTCAGAGAGAATATTTCTGGGCCTGCCCTCTTTTTCTTACAGAGTACCCAGGACAAAGCTCCCCTTACAAATCAAGGCAGGATTGTGGATTCTGCTCTAGTCCCGTCTTTCTCCCCCAGGATAAACAGCTTTACCCTCAGCTCTTATGAATTCCTTCCTTATTCTTACTTATCTTAGAAGCTATTTTTAATGGACCTGATGTCCCATGATCTATTGACAAAAAGCACCACTGAAAGTCTCCCGTGCGCCTGTAACTCAACTGTTAACTGGCTGGTAGGTCAAGGTCTTGGCAAAGACTAGATTCAAACTCAATTCTTGACTTTGTTTCTAGGGCTCTTTCCTTTATAGTCTTCCGCATCCCCCAAGAGCGAGACAGAGGAGAATGACGGCATGGGGAGTCAAAGCGAGATGGAGGTCATCTACTCTTCTCTGGTTGCAAGCCACGGAGACTGATTCTAGCTACTTTTGGTGGGAAATGTTTTTATTGGAGGGCCACCAGATGGCTCAGAATCCAGTGGGATGTAGGAGAGCCGGGCTTCAAAAAAGACAAGAACCAGAGTGACCTAGTGTCCGGGCAGGAGAAACTAATTAATATCCTCCTTGGGGCCCTGCCCCTGGAATGAAGTTGTGTTAACGATTTCCCTTTCACTCTGCAATTGTCGAAGTCCCAGGAGAGAGCCTGATGGTGTGTCCTGGGACCTTGTGTGTACCTGTAAGCCCACAAGAAAAGAGCCCCGAGATGGCACACATGAGGGAGAGACATCCAACTCAAAATGCTATTAGCAAATGAAGAAGAAATGGATGCTGCGTGCCCAAACAGCAGACAACTGCTACACTAGAACATTCTAGGTATTAGGGCTGGGGCAGGGCCCTGTAGGTTGAGTCTTACTCATGCCACTGGGATGGCCACCATCCCCTTCTCTCTAGCAGGGATGGGCTGAGCCCTCACACCCTTCAAACCTGACTGCTGGGAGGGAGCATATCTCATTCTCTCCAAAAAACTTACAAGATTCAATGCTAAGGATGAAGACCATTCAAGAGCTTAGAATTGGCTGCGTAGACCACATATTGGAGTGGGCTTTATAGTCAAGGGACTTGAACTGGAAGTCTTAGCACGATCACCAGCTATGAGAGGCTGAGAAAATGCCCACCTATTCTCTGAGCCTAGGTTTGTTCTGCCCTAAAATGGGGATATAATAATGTGTACTCTGTCTCCACCATTGTTCCATCAAATGAACCAAGAATTGTCAGAAGTTTGTAAGCTGTGAGCTATATACAGCTATAGGAGGTATTGTTCTACTTTTCATTATTACCAAGTGAGGCCAGGCTGCTCGGGATAAGTGGCTGGTGACCAGCAGCTGCAAACCACAGTACCTGAGTGGAGGTTTGAGGCTGGCAGATGGGATTCTGGAGGATGCAATCATTTGGACTTTCAGATTGCTCTCAACTTCAAGCATTGCAAATAGCTGAGGCTCCACTAGATTCTGTCATATGCCCCAAGGCCAAAGAGCCTGAGCAGGGGCGGGGAGCGGAGAGGGGGGTGATAAATTCCACCAGCATTTTCACAGCTCTGATTTGAACTCCATCTCCTTTATGGAGAGCCCAGCTGTTAAACTCTTCCTGGCAATTAGTCTCCCGAGGCTGAGCGCTAACAAAGGGGGGGGCACCTCCAAACGTCCCATCTTTGACTTCCTGGGTTGGCATCTTTGTCTTCCCAGGTTGGCATTGTGCAAGGATGGGACCTGATGAAACGCTCCCTCTTCTATTGCCTGCCTGTGTCTCGTGGGCTGTCCGTCCTGCAGCTGTGTTCCCCCACGGGCATTTCAGTCGTCGCTGCGGATCTCCCCACCTCCCTGCCCCGGCAGGACATGAATTCCTCTCTCCACTCACATGCCCACTTCAAGCCATCTGCGTGCACTCCAGGGAGTGCGCCACCTGACATCTTGATGTTTACAACCATCCAAAGCCTCCGGAACCTCACTGTTTATGCTATTTATGCCCCCGGAACATGAAACAAAAAGAAATCTCTCTCATTTCTTTATTCTAAATGTTACGTACAGGTTCCAGGGACAGGGCTGGTCCCAAATGGGCCTGGTCTTACATCAGCCCTTTTCCTAATTTCTCACAATCTTCCTTCTCCTTGGCCCTTAGTGATTTTTTCCAGAACTTCTCTTCTTAAAACCCTATTCCCACTCATCTCTTTATTGCTTATTTACTTCCAGGAGGCTTTTTGAGGTTATGGACTCTTATTTTGTGCTGTGTCGCCAGCCCCTAGCTCAGCACGTGCTGGTGAGGTGAGTGCGTGCCCAGGCCACTGTCCCGCGTGGTACCCTCAGTCAGAACCAAGCTTTATTAAAGCCGCATTTTGGAAAGGGTTCTGTTAACCTCACTTTGGGATCTGGAATCTTGTTTGCCGGAGTCACTTGGGGGACCCTCCAGGACAGATTTATAATGATAAAGGTATCCAGTAAGGTATTTACTGTAGAATTTCTAAAGACAACAAAAGAATTGAGATTGTCTGAACCTACACTATGGAATGAGAATTACAGACCGTTTACTGTAAAGTAAACTTAAGTATAATTATATATTGTGAACTACAGATACACAGAGGGCTTTTGCTCTTAATTTCCAATCACTCTTCACCTGGGATTGGTGAAAATCCTCAGCCAAGCGTGGTGAAGGATGCATTTCCGTTTTCACCTGGTTTAGATTTATTGTCTCTGTGCTGCTGATCCTCTTACTCAAGCTTCTAGGCTTTTCCTACCCCACACTGGTCGGTCCTGGGAGACACCCTTCCTTCCACCAGGTTTCCTCATGTCAAGATCTGTGCGACTGCAGACTCCTTACGTTCTGTTTACGATCCCACACGGTTCAGATTTTAAATTAAAACGGTAAAAATGGAGCGATTTGGGTAGGGTTCACCGAATGCCAGCACTAGAAGGGGCACTAAACATTACTGGGTCCTGGCATGGCACGGTTTTCTGTCTCTGGTGCCACCACCAGTCAGTGCTGTGGCCAGGCGTTGCTGGAAAGAATGTGGTGACCATTTGGTGATTTGGCCACAAGAAAGGAACGAGGGCCGACGTGACATAGGCCACATACCTGCCTCCTTGGGGAAAACAGGGATGTCACAGGAGTGAAGGGAGGGCAGGGTTCGAGCTGAAAATATCCCTGGCGTTTTAGGAAAATGGAGACGTGGGGGCAAAAATAGTGTTCATTTACTCAATATCAGTTAATATTCAAACTCACTTTCAGTTCTACTTTCAGTCCCACAAGGCCAGGGCAAAGTGAAAAATAGTAGCGTGAGTGCCTGGTCACGAGCTGGCTGGCAGGGGGAAGAAGAAGCCTAAATTCAAAGTTTGGCCAAAGAGGGGCAACTCAGCCGAGCGTCGGCGGGAGCAGGGGAGACCACCAGCCCCTCCTCCCTCGGACCAGGTGCAGCCAACATGAGCCACACATTTAGAAAAATCTTGACTCTAAACCGATTTCTACAAACCCTCTTGCATATTTAGCAGAAGCGAAGTTGCCGTTCCATGAGGGCAAGTCAAACTGGATGAAGGTTCATTAAAAATGCAGGTAGATGAAAGTTTATATACCTGATGCAACTGTTATCACCTATTAGATACTATGATTATTATGAATGCCACATGGGAAAACGCTTGTTATAACTTTAAGTGAAACCACAGTTTTGTAAACACAGGATGATCCCAACTAGGAAAAAAAATGTGCTTCACTGGAAAAAGCCGTCTTTAGTCCTTGCTGGAGTAAGAAAGGGTTAACGTGTTGTTATGTCTGTATAGCTCTTGGTGTTTTCATCTATCAGGTATCAGAACATTAACAGTATTTGTGCTCAAGAGCTATGACCATGGGTGAAATTTTCTTCGGTTAGTTTTCTTACATCATTCCTTCTTGTTTAATGTAGCAACATTAGAAAAGAAATAAAAGTTAAATAAAATAAAAACATTCATAATTCTACCCCGGATAGGTAACATTTTGGTGTTTTCTCTCCAGATATTTTGATATACAGATAGATGTGTAAGTACCTTTAGAAATTTATAAAGTTTATAAATTTAGGATCATTCTCTGCATCTGGTGAATATTTATAAAGCTATCGACCTCCGACAGGATGGTGCCATCCTAGCCCTGGGGAAGCTGATGGGCTTCACTCTGGGTGGAATATTACGGAGTTTGTAACCCAACCAAGTCTCTATGTTGCATCTAGAAGAAGACGTTAGACGTAAAACCAAGATGATGTGCAAACTTCTCAGTTTCTGAAGTGGCAGCCTCCTCCCCCTACCTCGGTAATCTGATGAGCTCTTAGCTTTTGTCCTAGAAAAATGGCGAAGGGCAGGACGGCTCATCGAATCTCTTGCCCTTGCCAAATGGTGTGTGGACAAGAAAATGTCAAGTGCTGATGCTGGAAGCATGTGGCCAAGAACAGCGGCCTCATGGAGGAGGGGGGTGCCCGCCAGGGTTCCCCCACCTTCCTGGGACCCAGATACGGGCACTGACATCATCCACGCTCTCCGTGATGGAGATGTGTGCCCACCCAGCGGGGGAAGGCCCCAGAGCTCTCTAATGCTGCTGTAGCAGACAGGAAAGTACAATAAACAGGCTGAGAAGGAGCTGCCGCTTCTCTTTTGTTCCCAACCAGCTGCCAGGAGAGGTGTGAGAGGGAAGATACCTGTCCCTGGGGGGTGGGGGGGAGCCACTTTGGGGTCCTGTAGTAGTTTCCCAGGCTCTGTCACAAAGTACCACAAACCAGGCAGCTTACAACAACAGAGATTGATTCTTTCACGGTCTGGAGGCTCAAAGTCCGAAACCAAAGTGTTAGCAGGGCCCTGCGCTCTCAGAAGCCTCCAGGGGAGGATCCCCAGGCATTCCTTGGTGTGTGTGTGTGTGTGTGTGTGTGTGTGTGTGTGTGTGTGTGTGTGTATTTCCCTCTTCTTATAAGGACGCCTGTCCTATTGGATTAGGGCCCACCTAATGACCTCATCTGAGCTTGACGTGTCTGCAAAGACCCTCTATCCCAGGGAGTCGCAGTCACTGATACGGGGGGTTAGAACTTCAACACATCTTTGTGGAAGCCAACAGAACCAATCCTTTCCCTATTTCAGATACATCTGGAGGGACAATGAAATAGGACAGATGAGGTATCTAAAAATCCTGCAATTCTGCCTTCCTAACGCAGCTCCGTAACACACAGATCTTTTTGGTATTTCCATGACAATCAGAACTTTGGAAAAGTCATTTAACTTGTCTGGGCCTTGGTTTTCTCATTTATTAAGTGAGCTAAAGCAGCGACTTTCAAGGTGTTGGCTGTGAGATCCTGGTAGGAATGAAGCATCATTGTGACGCCTATGAACTGACCCCAAAGTGCAAATCTGTTCTGTGGTTCCTACAGGTGACTCACAGCCACATTTTAGGGACCTTTCCTCCTCACGTACAATTCAAGGCTATTTGCCAGTAACCCACAAAAATTTGGTATTCATAAACTAAAATTAGTGTTCACACAGTTTACTAAGGACTCAAATTTGTTTTTCCTCCTCTACATAGGTGGAATTTCTCCGATTTTTGGAAGTATTCTTTTTACTTGGTTTTTCAGCAGTTGTTATGTTTTGGGTTTCAGTTGCTGTTATTCACACGTTTTATTTATAAATTACTATTGGGTTTGTGGCCTCATTATCCATTTTAGGCTGATGACAGGTTTTTGTTTGTCCTGAGTGGGTATTTTCGGCCTGTATAATTGTCCACTATCTGGACATTATATAGAAATGAATTGCAGCTCAGTAAGCAATGGCTCATCTATCCCTATAGCTAAGGGAGATACAGACATAATCCTTTACAGTTTGCTTGGATGGTAGAGTGACCAGCCAACAGGACAGAGGGTCTTGCTGGGACGCAGAACTGTCAGTGCTAAAACTGGGAAAATCTGGGCAAGCTGGCATGATTGGTCACCCTATTTTTTTTTAAAGATTTTATTGATTGATTTGACAGAGAGAGAGACAGCGAGAGAGGGAACACAAGCAGGGGGAGTGGGAAAGGGAGAAGCAGGCTTCCTGCTGAGCAGGGAGCCCAATGAGGAGCTCAATCCCAGGACCCCGGGATCATGACCCGAGTCGAAGGCAGACCCTTAACGACTGAGCCACCCAGGTGCCCCAGTCACCCTATTATTTACAGACCCTTCATTGGTGGCTTGCTTGCCTGTGGATTTGTGCTATTCTAATACCTTTCATCCTACACTCAAGGTTAGTAGAATAAAATTAGTAGGGTTATTTTTGAGACCAGATGGCATTCATTTATAACCAAGTGGATCATGTCAAGTACTTCTAAGACAGGCAGGAAGTGAGTCACGAATGTTGCATGTTCAAGTTCAGCACCACGGATTCATCTGGTTCCTCTGTATTCTCTCTTTCCCCTAAATCGCATCCCTCTAGTTTACCCAACTCAGAAGAGACATGGAATAGGTGGGGTGTTGGGGATCTTTGGCCCCATCCAAGTACGTATAGTCAAAAAAGTTTAGGAAGCCCTGTACCTGGTTCATGATAATGCCCCTCCCCAGGTAACCAAGGCTACAAGTCCACTTTGACTTGGCCCAAGGTTCTAAACTAATGCAGAGAAAGAATCGCAGCTTTGTGAAGCATCCCTGGAGGTCCTTACCGAGAATTACCTAAAGGATAGTTAATATTCCTCACCTTAGGAAGATTTTGACATTGATATAATCTCCTTCGGATGGTGTCCAGTATGGATGCTCTTATTTGGGTCCACTGTTTCATGCAAAGGGGGACGGGGAGGAGAGATGGCTGCCATTTATTTGCATGTTCACCTTCAGCATGTCAGAACTAGGATTAGGGGCTTTTTGCTTTCGACTTACTGTAATTTAGACCCTCACAACAACTACATGGAGTATGACTGACCCTACTCTGAGCATCAGGAGCCTACATTGAAATTCCAGCCCAGCTTGCCCTCTCCTGGCTTAGCTTAAACCCTGGTCTCCCCTCCACTTCTCACAGCCTCTGAGGTCCCCCAAACCCTAGCACTCCACTCACCTGAACAGAGGTCACGGTCAATTTGTGAAAAGGCAGAAGCCTTAAAAAGCCCAAACAAGCCATCGAGAGGTGGACAATTTAAAAATAAGACCAATACGTTCTCAGCCTGGAATGGGAACTCCTGATGGGTCCATCTGTAGAACTCATGGCCCCCAATTTACCGCAAGTCCTGGGTGACCCCTCCCCCCACTGCTCAGGTTGCAGTTAGAGGTCTGTTGACGCATGTGGCACCGAGGCCACAGGAACGGTGGCTGGACCATCAATGGCAGGCAGCTCGCAGCTCATCTTTTTTTTTTTTTTTTTTAAACTTGGAAAGTCCTAACACATTTTTCTGCCTTACATTTCTGGAGGAGTTGCCCTTAAAAGTGGGTAGGCGACTGAGTTGTGACCTAATTCCTGCTCAGCCATAAGGCTTTTCTGGCAGGGGACACTCAGCATTCCAGACGGGGCTAGTGGTGGGGCTGCTATTTATTTAACTGCTAATTCCACTTATGTGAAATTAATTTACTCTACTATTATAACTCACCCTTCTTCCTGCCCTGGTGGGCTCCTATAATTTACACCTGACTATTCCATTATGCTCCTGCTTCCTGGACCAAGGGTTGGGAGCTGGGTCTTGGGGAGATTCACATTAGGAGGTCGTTTATACAGAAGAGAGGTTTTCTCATTATAGACTGCGGAGAGTTACTGTAAAAGCAGTGGTGTTGGGTTTTTTTTTTTTCCCCTCTTAATAGCCAGTTCCCCTTCAGGCCATCCCTTCAAGGAAGTTTGTTTACTATTATTAACCTTCTTCCCAAACCAAATATGGGCTGCTGCAGTGTATACAGTGTGCAGATGAGTGTCTGCCTTCTCCGGGGGAAACCCAGCCCCTGGGTTTTCAACCTGCCCCAATCCTCGATGAAATGTAAGTCAGCTGCACAAACCCAGAGCAGGTGCTCACAGCAGAGGTGTCCAGACTGCTCTCAGAATGAAAGGCTCTTGGGGTCGTTACTTTTACAAGGTTTTACAAACATCTCTAAGCAAAAAAGCAGGGGATGCTAACTAAGCTCCCCAAATCCGGGTCCCATGGCCAGGGTCTCTCTTGTGGCAGGGGTGAGCAGGAGCCTTTGGCATTGAGGCTGCTGGTGACAGAACTTTCTACGGAGACCAGAAGAAGCCCCAAAGGCTTCCTGCTGACACCCCCACACTGAACTCGTGGCCAGGGCACACAGCTGAGTGTGATGGTCTGAAAAACTGGTTCTAGCCTCCTGGAGACAACATCCCATTCCTAGCTCACTTTCACCTCTGAACAGCTCATTTGAGTGCTTCAGGAGAGAGCCAAGAGGGGATGAGGGCAGCCCAAAAGCTTGCCTTTCGTGGTCTCTGCCAACACCGTGAATGTGGCCACTTAGACAAGTGAAGGGACTGGCCATCCTCCAAACTTGTGTAAAATCCCCAATATCTTCTCAAACGAACTCCACGTTGTTTGTAGAACGAAGGCCACTTTCAGCTAGACATGAAGTTTCCCAGTAGCTTAAGCCTTTGGTCCCTCCTTTTTCCCATCACTTGCTTTTCACAAACCCTCTTCCCAGCCATCTGTGTGTTCCTGAGCTCGTTTACACAGTTTCTCCAATGGAAACTCAGTGCGTTCTATCTGCCCCTTCTCACCTCCCTGCCTCTGCCATACGGCACCCTGGAGGAAGGAGGAAGGCTTCTTCATCCTTTTCTTTTTTTTTTTTTTAAGATTTTATTTATTTATTTGACAGAGAGAGACATAGTGAGAGAGGGAACACAAATGGGGGGAGTTGGAGAGGGAGAAGCAGGCTTCCCCGCGGAGCGGGGAGCCTGATGTGAGGCTCGATCCCAGGACCCTGGGATCACGACCTGAGCGGAAAGCAGACGCTTAACGACTGAGCCACCCAGGCACCCCCTCTTCATCCTTTTCAATCAACGAGTCTTTTCACCCATGAAGTCTAGGGCAATTTCACTCAAGCTCAAGTCCCTCTCCTGGAGGAAACACTCCCTGAGCCCACCCTGAGCCCACCTGCTCACAGGCAGCTGTCTCTCCATCACATTTCCCTGACCTGCTCTATGCAGAATCACATGGGGCTGGAGACATTAGTGTTCCTTTCTATGCATGTTCTTTGTCTCCCCCCACTAGTTTAGATGCTTGGAGACTAGGGATCATGGCTTCACATTCACGTACAGCCCTATACCTAAATCAATCAACAATTAGTGGGACTTGATTATGATATAACCAATTGTCTACTAGTTGGATCCAGAGTGTAGCTTCTTGCTTAGAACATGACCTTTGGTGTGAGAAAGACCTCAATTCAAATCCTGACTGTGTCAGTTCCCAGCTTTGTGACCTTAGGTAAGCTATTTAATGTCATTGGCTCATTTCCTCGGTTATGAACACAGACAGCCAGTGTAATTGACTCCTGGGTTTGTTGCGGCTTTAAGTGAAGGAATGCATGTGAAATGCATGGTTGGTGTAGTGCCTGACATAGGATCGGGACTCAATAAATAGCAGTAGTTAGTATTTTCTGGTTTTTCAGGGGTGACCAGATACTTCTGCTACAGCAAGACTCAACAAATTGCAAATTAATGGAGACGTTGGTTTTACAGGAGGCATCCTAGAGAGAATGTTGAAGTGAATTTAGAAATCGAACAAGGAGAGAAATGAAAGGTCAATTCTATTCCTACCAAGTTTTCAACAGTTCGCAGATGGACTAGTTTTTAGCTGATACTCCAGATATTGCAGAGCTCTTCCCAGAGGCAGGTGAAGATTGACTGTGCCTGACTCTGAAAACCTGTACTTGTCACCTGACCTTGAATGTAACAAACAGCCCCTGAGGAAGGTAGTTCCAATTACAGTCATGGAGTTGGAGGAACTCATTCAAGGCAGATTGATTTATTGAACCAGAAGTACAGCTCAACAGCCCACACACCGATTCTGTCTTTGGCAAACTGCCCTGCCTGCGTCTTTCTTTCTTGCCCTGACATATTGATCTGTGTGTGGGAGTTGGTGTAGTTTATTGGAGAGGTGTGTGTGTGCATGTGTGTGCACGTGTGTACGTGTGTGTGGGGGGGTGTGTGCGCTGCTGTCCCAGAATGGAAGCTCTTGACTTGGGGGCCCTCTTTCTGAGGGATCTCCAAACCTGAAACCAAAGGAGATCTTGATCCAGCTCTTCATATAGTAGCTTTAATTTCATTCCTTTGCTTCAGGTGGGCCCAGAATGTTCCAGGCTGCCTCTCACCCTGTCTGAACACTCTGCTTCAGAGTGTGGCAAACTGTCATTTTGAAAGGAAGGAAGAAAACTAGTCTTTGCTGTGTGCTTCTTGTCACACAAAATATCATGATCCCCATTAATCAGAAGAAACTGAGACTCAGAAGAATAAAGAAACTTAGCCAAGTTCAAATGTCAGTAGAGTGAGGATCCAAACCGAAGTGTGTCTGACTGTTGACCTCAGTGATGGCTGACTCCAGGCTTAGCGCCACCAAGAGATTTCCATTTCACAGGGTCAATTTACATGGAAATATTTTGAAATCTAGGGCCACAAATTAAATTTGTATCATCAGATACATTTTGTACCCAGATCTGGCTGTTTGGCCTCTCTTATATCATCTGTTGCTGTGTAACAAATTACTGCAAACTTAAAACAATACCCATTCATTAACTCACGGCTTTTATAGGTCAGGACTCCGGGCAGGTTTAGCTGGATCCTCTGCTTATGGTCTCATGGGGCTGCAATCCAGGCATTGCCCAGGGCTGCACTGTCCTCTGGGGACTCGACTGGGGAAGGAGCCATTTCCCTGCTCACATGGCCGTTGGCAGCATTCAGATCCTTTGGACTCTAGGACTGAGGGCTTCAGGCTTTTTTGCTGGCTGTTGGCTGGAGGCTACTCTCAGAACCTAGAGGCCACCTCAGTGACTTGTCATGTAGGGCTTCCCAATGTGGTTCCTCACAGCCAGCCAGGGAGAGAGAGCTTCCTGCAAGACGGACACTATTATCTTTCGTGACACAGTCACATATACCCCATCACCTTTGGTTAGAAGCAAGTCACAGGTCCTGCCCACACTCAAAGGGAGGAGTCACACAAGGGCATGAACAGCAGGAAGCAAGGATCGTGGGTGGGGGCACCTTGAGGGTCTGTCTACCACATCCCTCCTGTCCTTTCCCCTCTTTTTTCCCCTTTTACCCTCCTCCTCATTTCCATCCTAGTCTAGACTCAGAGTTAGGGCTTTGCCAGTAAGTAAGAGCTTTACGGTAATGATGCTAATAAGTAATATCACTTTGTGCCAGGCACCAAAAGCTAGTTTTCTTTTTACCTTTCTATTCAAGTATAACATACAGAAAACTGCAACATCCTAGGTGTAGAGCTCCATGAATTTTTCTGGAGACTGAACACATGCACGTAACTGTCACACGAATCAAATACCAGAATATTACCAGCACCCCAGAGCCTTCCTCAGTCTCCCTTCCAGTCCCTAACACTCTCGAAGGTAGATCTCTAACAGCAGAGATTACTTTTTATTTGTTTTTTTTACATCTTATAAATGGAATTCCATAGCCTGTATTCTTTTGTATCTGGTTTTCTTGACTCAACATGGTCTTGGGACATGTGGGTCTAGGTTGTTCATTTCTCATTGCTGAATAGGATTCCATTATGTGGATATACCACAACTGACTTATTCATTCTACTGTTGATGGGCATGTGGGTAGTTTCCAGTTCGGAGGTATTAGAAACAGTGCTGCCATGAGGGGCTTAGTATGTGTCTTCCGTGAACACACATAAGCACGTCAGCTGGATATACACCTGGGACTGGATTAGTGGGTTGCAGGGCATACATATTTTGGTGAGCTGTGTTTATATATATAATTCTCCCATTCCCGCTGTGAGGAAGGTGTCTTCAGCCCCTTTATGCATGGCAGTGTTTGAGCCAGACCTACATTTTCTGCAGAGGTCCTGGAAGATCAAACAGGAGGAAAGGCCGACTGGCGCAGTGGGGAAAGTGTAAGTCTTACTCCAGTGCTTTTTCACTATTGATAA